>NC_048545.1:12160425-12517925 GCF_902806685.2 Maniola hyperantus | reverse complement strand
TCCGTTAAATCAATCTGCTGAAGTGGCAATGAGCAATTAGTAGTCTTTACCGTGAAAAAGTGTGTTGATGCCGGTAGCAACGACAAGTCACAAGTGTGTTCTGACATGAAGTACTTTACTACCTACTTAGAGACTAACCCAGCATAAATTGACATCCAGGTTTATGAACAGAACTGTCGACCATAATGATGTCGGTAGTGGGAAGAGGCTGTGTAGGGACACATATGCACATGTAACACGACGCTTGCACCTGACTCGGCGGATTGTCGCCGTACCTAGGAATATGTTTTATATTTTGTATCTAGTCCATACTCAGTTCACTTATTGGGAACACGTCATGTGAATAAATGTGATATTAAGGGAAGTTGGTATTTCCTTCCTCTTGTTCTTAGGAGAGGCTCTATATCCCCTAAAGTGGTGACCCCGACGTGATCGACTTGTTCTTAGGAGAGGCTCTATATCCCCTAAAGCTGCATGATGTGTTATGCTCTGATGATGATGAAGACTTACCTGATTCTTAGCAGCATCGCCAATGAGCCTTTCAGTGTCATTAAAAGCCACATAAGATGGCGTGGTCCTGTTTCCCTGGTCGTTGGCGATAATCTCAACCTTGCCATGCTGAAATACCGCCACGCAGGAGTACGTGGTGCCGAGGTCTATGCCCACTGCTGGCACGGCCATTGCGTCTCGTTCTACAAGGTTGTTTTATCTAACTGGGACAGCAGACTATTTGCAGAACTCTAATTCCAATAGAAAATACAAACACGAGAATATAGGTAAGAAAGTACAGAAAATAATGTACAATGACCATTGGAAAGAGATTTCGGCTCTGTAAGTGTAGATCATTGTCTCTGTCACTCATACCTATGTGACGGTTTGTCGGTCTCTACTTTCTACGACAGAGACAATGCTCTACAAAACCGCTATCTTTCTAAAGGTCAATCCTATATGTTCATTATTTTCTGCCGCGTACTGTACTTACCTACATGTATTTGGTGATTAGCTTTACCTACCTTCTTTAAATAATAAGTTACCTCAAAATGATATGGGATGTTTAAAGAAACTAGCTGATGCCCGCGACTTCGTACGCGTGTTTTTAGGTTTTTAAAAATCCCGTGGGAACTCATTCATTTCCCGGGATAAAAAGTAGCCTATGCCACTCTCCAGGTCTTTAAAAACCCATGTAAAACATCACGTTGAACCGTTGATCCGTTGCGACGTGATTTTTTTTTTTTTTTTAAAAGAATATTAGCCATGTTAAATGACTAATATTCCCCTTTCATCTCCAATTAAGCGTCAGGCTTGTAACGTAACCGTAAAGCTTGTGCTAGGAGTAGGTACGACAATAGTGCAACAGGCGGGGTTTGAACTGTCGACCTTTCGGTTTTCAGTCCACTCCTATACCGGTTGAGCTATTGAGGCTCTAAATTTGAAGGACAAACCAACAAACAAACACACTTACGTATTTATAATATGGGTACCTACTGATAAAGCGAGCAAGGTATTAGCAGTTCCTCTGGTGCTGCATGCAGATGCTCACGGGTGGTGCTATTTTTGACTCAAGTGATTGAGTGCAGAGTCAAGTCAAGATGTCACCAAAAGGCATCTTAAACTCAATTTCAAAAATCTTCCCTCACTTGCAAAAGATTGTACCTACCTAATTTTAATTTACTTACTTAAGTAGGTAAGTACTTAGGTACCTATATTATGGTCAAGAATGGTTCAGTCGTAAAAACTTTTCCTATTCAATTTAGCTCGAAAAGGTCGATTTGCATTTAAAGTGAGATTTATATTACTTGAAGCTAGAGTAAGCTTAAAGTGTGTATGAGGAAATTCACTCTACATTTTTCTTTCGATAGAACCTTACCTACTTATTTATTTCGTTTATTTATCTCATATAGAACAACTACTAATTACTCTTATTCAGCTATGCTACGTCTGTGACTACCACCAGTTTGGAATGCAGATTGTACTGAGAAGACCCGGCAAGAAACTCAGTAGTTTCAGTAATGTATTGCAAAATATTTTCCTTACCATAAAAAGGTTGAAATTGTTATTGATTGATACAGTTGATTCATGTTTGATATGGATAGATACTTTATTGAATTATTTGATTTTTTATTTTCGATATTAAAATGTTATGTTGATGTATGTACCATGATGATTGATTTTTAAGTTTTACGTACCTTTAAAATTTTGACAGCGTAACGCGTGTCTTACTATGTCTTATGTTCTTTTTAATTAAAAAAGAGCGCGCATTGCGGGGCGGCCATGGACCTAGAATTCTAGCTCCATGGGTGCGGCACAGGAGCGGCAGTGCGGTACGTTTTAAAATCCGTACGGAAACACGTTTAACCTACTTACCTAGTAAAACGTAAACAATACAATACTTAGGTATAACTAGTATTCAACGTTAGTTGTAGTATACGCAAAAACTGAAATTAGTTTCTTCAGAATCTATAAATTTACCAAAAATTATATTTAAACTAAACAATACTTTAAAATCCTGCCCCCCAATTGTGTAAGAATAACCATTAGGTACATGGCTATCGCAATCGTCAAGAATTCTGCCCTTTGATTGGCTGTGAAAAAATGTAAACAGCGAATCAACCAATCAAAGGGCAGAATTTCTTGACGATTGCGATAGCCATGAAATGGTTATTCTTACACAATTGGGGGGCTGGTTGGAACACCTAGTTGACCTAGTTGAATCACCACATGCACCAGCTGATTCGAGCCGCGCAAGCGGGAGCGCACACGATCGACGCCATCCGTCCCATTCACTCACAGCCGCTTGCTTGGGGTGACCATGTTATTCTAGGACAACGACTTAACACAACAAGCTTGTAACTTAGTAAGTTTTCATTAAATATTTTTGAAATTTTGTAGGTAGGTATAGGTATATAGGTACCTATTCTTTCTGTAAAAATATTCGACACGTGTTTCGATTTTTGCGTAGGTATACTAAAACTAACGTTGTATATACATAAGTAAGGTAATAACTAATAATAAAGTACAAAGTAACAAAACAATTACTTGCGAATACTTAACAAAGTTAGGTAGATAGGTGACTTAAAAGTTTAACAGGAACTTTAAAGAAGGAAACGACGCATAAACGACGGGGATCAATTTACTTAAGTTCGATCGCCGAACTTTTTGCATTTGTATCTAAGATAGAGTTTTAGAGGAAATTAAGTTAAGGATGTACCTACCTAAGTAATTAGTTACTTTCATTTTCTACTTGTTGTTGTGGATTGTTTTATACCTATCGTACGCGACAGATCGAGATGCCAAACGGGGTGGGGACGCCCCGCACACCTGCACAACCCGCACCCGCAACCCGATAGCGCGGGTGCGTGCGGGTGTGTGGGGCGCCCCTCGCCTCATACCCCAAATTGCCATCTCGAACTGTCGCGTTTTAGAGGTAGGTAGTTGTAATATTTCAATTTTTCACAAAATAACCTTGTTCGGCATGCCAAATTACTTAATACTCACTTGCTGAAAAACAACAAGAAAACTTTTTACTAGGATATTAGGGCAACATGTCGGAACATAAAGAAAGGGCAAAGTTAACAAAACTAAGGCAATCTTGTATAAGCAATAACCGTTGGCAATAACACACAGCTCTACATTTTCTTGCCAATATTTCTTGAATTAGGTACTTACTTACTAGGCTAAAAGTTTCTACCATAGGTAGGTATATGATTATTTAATAGCAAGTAGGTAACTTAAGTAGGATTTAGATAGCTTAAGGAAATGTACAATAATCCATGCTGTTTTTAGTCCTTGCGGCTGGTTCCAACTATTCCAGTCTAGCGATTTAACTCAGCGTTTTGATTTTGGTAACGTGTCATAAAATTTCGTTAGGTTGGCAGTAGATAGTGGTAGGTATTTTTAATTCAGCGCGCTCTATCTAGGGTGTGGAATCGTCTAGACTTTTTACATCCCTGCTACTCAGTAGGTAGGTACATGGTTTATGTGGTTACAAATGACTAGAATAATGTTATGACGGCAACAATTCCATTCCACCGCTAAAAATAATTTGTGGATCCAGGGAATGCGCAGATTTTTTTTGTAATTATTCTTGATTTCTCCATAATATTCTCAAGTGTGAACTCTGCCAATAGGTAAGGCACTTGGCCAAAGTACTGCACTATGACATAAACAACGCCTTCTCATTCTGAGAGGAGATCTGTGTTCAAGTAGGTACCTACGCCGTCGCCGGGCGATGGGTTGAAATGAGCGTGATGATGATTCCCTGAAACGAGTATCTAGTTAGCTAATAATTTCTTACAATCCAAGCGGTTGAAATATTATCGTTTTCCCTTCTTCTTCTTCTTATTAAAGTCAGGGGGGCAGAACCCTCGGGCTTGTAACAATTCTTGCACATTGTGGCATGCGTAGTAAACATTGTCCATCGCTGCATCAGTGAGCATGTCCACATTACATCTTCCTTTAGCCTTGCCTTTTTTCGCTCTGCCTCCTCCTCCTTTCTTGGCCTTTTTCTTGTCCCCGCCTTCTTCTTTGTCCTTCTTTTCTTTTTTCTTGCCTTTTCCTTTACCGGCCATTGTGGAATCGTGTCGCGTTACCTTGGAAGCGGTTGCTATCGTTAATATTGATTATACTCTACAAGATAATCTTCGCGTGAACTAATGAAAGGCGCACAGAAATGGCACAGTAGGTACTTAGTATGTACCTACTAGGCAAATGCGTCCCATCTTAGGCCACATCATTACTTCCCATGAAGTGTGATCGTGGTTAAGCGTGCGCCTTTAATGAATAAAAAAATCATTTTTTCCCTTTCATAATCCGATGGGACAAAAATCCGACACGATAGGAGAGATATTAGGAGCAGGAAGGTTTCAAGGCGCCACACTTGTAACACCTTCCTAAATCAACTTCCCAACTCTGGGCTTCCTTATTTTTGGACATGAACCCATCACCTTATAGTCCGCAGCCAAATAAGTTATCCATTACGCCAATGATAGGAAGTCTTTATTTTTATTAGGACATCTTTTGTGTTATGGTTCCTTATGAAGGCCTCCTCGTGCTACGCTAGGACGATCCAGTTAGTTTTGAATAAAACACAAATGCTTCCAATCCAATCCAATCTATCAGCCTGTTTGCGTCCACTGCTGGACATAGGCCTTTCCAAGAGCGCGCCACCAAACACGGTCCTCTTCCTTCCTCATCCATCCGCTCCCCACCACCTTCTTCACCTTCACTACAAATACTTAAATAAAATAAATAAAAATTAAAATAGCCTTTATTTCAAAGTATATTTTTTTAAAAATTATATTACAGCTGTTGTTTGCATCACAAAAAGTCTCTTAGCTCTGAGTGCTTACAAATTTAATATAGTTATAATATGTTATTATAGCAAAAAAATAAGCATTTTATTTAGTTGGAACCTTAACAAATTATATTGCTCAATTTTTATGAAAGCGATATAAATGCACAATATTTATCATGCGGAAATCTTTTATTTACACATCAAAGCCTCTATCTTGATCCACCAATATTTCAATAGCGGGTAAAATATTCCTTTGTCTAGTATTTCTTTCAGCAGTTCATGAAAAACGCCAGCGCCTCATGAATAATGCATGAAATAAATCATTTCCCACAAACTACAAAACACTTTTCAATATTCAAACTACCTTACATACATTCTTTTACTCATGGTACTCAGATATTTTGGGCACTTTTTTAGGGTTCCGTACCTCAAAAGGAAAAACAGAACCCTTATAGGATCACTTTGTTGTCTGTCTGTCTGTCTGTCCGTCTGTCTGTCAAGAAACCTACGGGGTACTTCCCGCTGACCTAGAATCATGAAATTTGACAGGTAGGTAGGTCTTATAGCAGACATTAGGGGAAAAACCAGAAAACCGTGAGTTTGTGGTTACATCACAAGAAAAAAATTGAAATGTGTTCATGAACAAATATTGCTATTTTCAACTTTCAATGTTACTATTGCTATATAGTATGGAAGTATGGATTTAAGTTTATTCTATAGAACTCATTAATAGAATTCGATGGTTATACGTATCTTGTTAATTAATATAATCATGATCACAGTACAAAAAAAAAGAACCTGTTTCATGACAATATAAAAGAAAAAGGTTAAAAAAAAAGCCGTGTTAAGCTATACAAAGTCTCCGATAACCATGTCGGAGGATTGCCAGCGAAACATACAATTAAAAAAAAAAAAAAAAACAATAATACCTAACTATCAAATTAAAAAAAAAACTGTTTTATTTTACTGGTATTTATTTAATATTGTAAAGCGGTTCTCTCAAGATGTGTTCAACTTCTATACGATGCAGTTTTGAGGCGCCCACGGCGGTCGTCGGAGCTTCAGCTCTTCCCGCGTAAAGTAACTGCGAACAAACAATGAAATACAATGCATACCTATTGCATATAAACTATTACCAGAGGGAACTAGAGTGAGGAAACTCTCGGTTTTGATCCTGATTTGAGAATTATGAAGGATTCTCTAGCATAGTCGGATCTCAGAAAATGTAAGAATCAAGAGTCAAGTTAAAAATTTAAGTAAGTAGGTATGTAGATTTGATTTATATTTTACCCGTGGCTATATCAATTCAGTATATTTTTGGAAACGGGTACTAAAGCATTGGTTGTGAAAGTAGGTATTACCGTCTTGCCCAGAAGGTTCTCGAAGCGAGGCTTAACAAATGTCCAGGCTCCCATGTTTCGATGTTCTTCTTGACTCCATATGAATTCTGAAACAAGCGAATAATACGGAAATCTCTTCTGGTTAAGGTTGCCATGCCTTAAAATAAAAAAGCCGCACTAATAGCCGGATATTTTCCCTAAAAGACGAACATAACTTTTTTAGAGCTGTAGCTGCTTAGGTTTTAAAGTTCGGCCGGCATTTGGTAATAAAAAACTTTTTATATTATCTCAAGAAAACCCATACCTACTAAGTATTACCTATCCCATTATTTTATAAATGAAAAGGGGTCACAACCCTCAAGCATGAGGAATGTGATGAGGAGTGGATGACGACACATTTCTAGCTTGGTACGTTGTAGGTTGGTATTTAGTTTATTACCTTTGTCTTCCGTAAATGTAACAAATATTCGTAGAGACGTAGAGTCGACATGAGCAAGTTAAGATGAAACTGTAGGTGCGGCAATGTATGTGAGGCAGAATTTTAATTAAAACCGAATGAAATTGGATTTGTCCCCAGTCCTCTGTGGCCCCGCACCGCGGTGCGGGCAACGAACGGCGGAAATAAGAAGGTGGAAATGACAGCTCCATACATATTTCCAGATATGTGAGGTTAGAGGTGGGTATAGGTCACAGAGAATTCAACCTCAAGAGTACGCATATACCTCCGTCCTGCACGGTTTGTCATGAAAACAAAATCGTAAAATGTTGGTGGGGGATATGGGAGAATGCTTTGTTGTGATTGGTGGACACAAAAGTCACGTAATCAAGACAATGAGAGCCTCAATAGCTCAACCGGCATAGGAGTGGACTGAAAACCGAAAGGTCGACGGTTCAAATCCCGCCCGTTGCACTATTGTCGTACCTACTCCTAGCACAAGCCTGACGCTTAATTGGAAAGGAAAGGGGAACATTAGTCATTTAATATGGCTAATATTCTTTAAAAAAAAAAAAATGTGCGGATTGAGGGTACCGAACGGGCGTGGGCCGACTTTTATGCTAAGCAACTGCCTAAGCTTGGCGATCGCGTGTGTCCGGCTATTAGGCATCTATAGTCTATAGGTGGTAGTCTGTGGTAGGTATAGGTATACCTACCTACTCGAACTTTAAAATGATTAGCATTTAAGATTGGCGGTAGTGTTTGCAGATTTAATTTTTTAATGCAAAAGTGAGGTTGTGTGCATAATAGATATTTGATTCATCATGTCAAACTATTGCCGGCTCATTATTACGCACGGGTCTCCTCTCAAAATGAGAAGAGATTGGCCATAGTCCACCACGCTGGCCAAGTGCGGATTGGTTGACTTCATACACCTTTGAGAATATTATGGGAATAACTCAGGCGTGCAGGTTTGAGGATGTTTTCCAATACCATTAAAGCAAGTAACAAATATTTATTTAATTGCATAAAACCCAGACAACTCCGAAAAGTTCGAGATGCCTGGGATCGAACCCCCGACCCCCCCAATTGGAGGCCAACGTCTTAACCACTAGGCTGTCACAACTTTATACTTACTCCTAGCATTTTTATATTTCCCAACTTCCTGTTGTAAAGCCTGCAGCGGGAACGGACTGAGGGCCTCGACTCTCAGAATGGCGACGTCGTCTATCTTGGCTTTTAACCTTTCCTTGTGCAGCTCATAGTAATGTTTCCCGCAGACCAATATCACTCGGTTGACCCTCAGTGGATCTGCTACAGAGTCACCTGCAAAAGAGATCCATTCGATCAATTTATAAACTCGGATGAGTTTAAAGCGATTTATTTGCATTCATTCAGTCCGCGACTTCGTCTGCGTGTAATTAGGTTTCTTAAAAATCCCGTTCAGCTCCGAAAAAACCAAGGGTTCCGTACTACAGTCGTATTTTTTCGTCATTTTTCAAATGAAAAACTATTTATTTTGCATAAAAATAAATAAAAATCTGTTTTAGAATGTACAGGTAAATCCCATTCATATGATTCCCCACTTGGTATATTAATATTAAATTGAAAGTTGAAAATACTAATTATTTTGTTCATAAACACATTTTAGGTTTGTTTTGTGATGTACCACAAATTCACGGTTTTTGAATTTTCCTCCTTACGTGTGCCAAGCCTACCTACCTACCTGCCAAATTTCATGATTGTAGGTCAACCCTATAGGTTTCTTGACAGACACGACAGGCAGACAACGAAATGATCCTATACGGGTTCCTTTTTCCTTTTGAGGTACGGAGCCCTAAAAATTACTAATACCTAAGTTAAGTAGTTCAGGACAGTAAGTACGTACCGATAACCGGCTTGAAGTGTGTCCCAGGTGCAAAGTCAGGCAGCGGCGATGTAGCGTCGGCTAATCGTAGCAATATTTTCGGAGCTACAACGACCAAAGGCTTCCGGTAGTTGCGAACCATCTGAAAAAATATCCTCAATGTAAAAAGAAACACCATAAACAAAAGATAAAAAAGATATATAACAATTCTGTTTAATCAGTCAGTTACTTACACATTGGGTTGGGGAATGTTATTTTTATATTTAGTAAATGTAATGTAATAAGTTTTGTTTATAGAAGCACTATTATTATGTATTAAGAAGAAGACGCAATGACACACTTTTTAAACCTTCGTGGTTTTTTTGCTGTGTCTAAATTGGATTTGTTAAACATTCTTTATGTTGGGAATTTAAAAAAATAAACCGACTTCCAAAAATGAGGTTTTCAATTCGTCGGATTAAATAAAAATTATGTATGTGTAAAGACGCCTGGACCGATTTTGAAAATCTTTTTATTTAAAGCCTTTGGTCGTGAGATAGTGTCGCGTTGGTTAGAAGAGCATACGTACTGTACGTAACGCTTTGATACGAAAAAAGCTTTTATAAAAGTGAAACTATGTTACACGGATACGGATTTCAAAAAACCCATTATTTTTAAATCTACTAATTCGGGAGATTTTCCCAAAATCCAGTTTTATAGGTTGTTTACCATCCATTAACGGTGATATTACGTAGGAGTATGTTAGGGACGCCTAGCTGTGACAGCTTGATTGGTATAAGGATGGATGAACGACTATGGAGGGCAAAGTTTGGCCTTCCGTTAGCTCCGTGCCACGGAAGTCGGACATCACGTTAATTTCTGTTGGTCCCTGTCTGTAATAAATAATAATCAGCATCCCTACCCATATTACTTATATTTATTTATAAACCTTAGGTACATGTCTAGTCCTAAAGATAATAAAGTAGCTATTATGTTTAGTTTACCTGCCTCCTTAACAAATGGAAGTATTGCGCAGGAGTCGTTGGATTCGCTACATGCATGCACACTGCTTCAGAGTCAGGTTTGGTCTCGGAACTGTCAGTCAGTTGGAGGAACCGTTCCATTCTGCACGAGGAGTGTTCTGACGCTGCACCGTCGAATCCGTGAGGGAGCAACATTACCAGACCGTTGCTGCGTACCCATTTGCCTGGAATATTACGAAAATTAGATGTGATCAAAGGTGTGTGAAGTCTGCCAATCCACACTTGGCCAGAGCGTGGTAGAATATGGCCAAACACCTTCTCATTTTGAGAGGAGACCCGTGCTTTGTAGTGACTGACACATTTAGTGACTGATTTGAAGGGATGATAATTCTATAGATAATAATTCACATTCAAATCAACTCACTTTCCCCCGAAGCTATGAAAGTATCCACTATAATTTGAGCCCCAGAGTAAAAGTCTCCGAACTGCGCCTCCCAAATGTACAAGTTATCTGGACAATCAAACGCCATGCCATATTCGTATCCTAATACTGCTTCTTCTGATAGAATTGAATTCGCCACCTAGAATAGAATAGAATAAATTTTTATTCAAGTAAACTTTTACAAGTGCTTTTGCATCGTCAGGTAGTTTAATTTACCACTGGTTCGGAAAATGATATTCAAAAGAACCACCAACCAAAGATTCCACTAGAAAATGATATTCAAACTTAAAATAGATCAGTCATAATATTGAATCAGCTCATCCAAGAGCTGAACACATCTTGATAGACTTTATTTTAACGCTTGAAAAGAAAATAAATTTTACGAAACACTACGTAGGTATTCAAATAATTATACCAGATATTTCTATGAGCGTAGAAGCGCACTCGATAATCTACATGCATAAAAAATATTGTAGACATCGATTTCCGATGTAATATTACTTATTAATATTACGAGACGGCCGCAGCGGCGCGGCGGCAAGAGACGCGGAGACAGACGTCTCCGTGGCCCGTGCTAATTCGATAGACCCTTTCTATAATAATATAACAGTTATGCTATATTATGTAATGCTCGTAGGTGTAAGTTATTTCAACCTACACCGATATTTCTTTTCAATCTCTTGGGCTAAAGGTTGAAAACGCAGGAGCTATAAAATCACTTCTTATCTATTTTCCTCAATGTCGTAATATTTAATTAAACGCTATAATTTGTTTTCTTTTATTTTTAAACAATACTTTCTTAATATCGGCTACTAATTACTGTAGTATCTCAGTTTAGTATATCGAATAATATAAAATTAATTAAAATAGTTTTTAACCAGACTTACGTCTAAAAGTTATTCTAAATTACCTGTGACCATAATATTATTTTGTCACAGGTAACTTTTCTAATTATTTTTACATTTTATTACCTTAACTTACTTACCTCTAAAAATCCCTTCTGCTCTTCATGAATGTGATTGAGCGGAACATGTATGGTCTCCTTTTCCTGATCTATGAGCATCACGTGTCTGTGAGAGAAAGTCCCGCGACCGACATCCTCTCCGCTCAATCTTACGTGACGACCTTCCATAAGAAGGGAACCTAGATGTTCAAATAAATTTAGTACTTAGATACCTTTTAAATTCTATATTTAATACTATCTGATGCTCGCGCGGATTAAATTTTTTAATAATTTCGTGGAAACTTTTTTAATTTTCAGGAATAAAAAGTAGCTTATGTCCTTTGCATGCCTTTGAATATATCCATGCAAAAAATCACGTAGATCTATTGTTCTATTGTGGTGTGATTGAAGGTCAAACCAACAAACAAGTACAGTTTCACATTTATAATAAGGGTAAAATTAATTACCGATTGCCATAGCTTCTGCGGTTGCCCAATCAATATCTTTTTCCTCATTTATTTTGTTTAAACGGTTTTTGACATGAGTCTTTGCTAGATGAGCGTGAATAACCTGAAACATATAATAAACCAACTAATGATAATTTTATTAAAACAATTTCAGCGTTAATACGTTCATTTCAATTTTATTTAGATACACAAAAAATTCAAATCCATAATAATATTGTGAAGTCTGTTTGAACTTTTATGAGTCAACTACTAAACCCATTTTGTCGGTTGTCATACAGTTAGCTTGCATCCTGAATATGGCTGTAGTATAACTTTTATTCCGGAAAATCAAAGATTTCCAATGGAATTTAAAAAAAACCAAAACCTATGCGGACGAAGTTGCAGAAATCAGTTAGTCAGATAGATTAAAGTTTAATTAGTAGCCTTAATTTGCTAATTGAAGATTTATCTTAAACCTTAATCCTTGAACCTAAGGACAAGAATAACCCAGAACATCAAGAACAAAGAATATTAAGACTGAATTAAGCTCAAGAAGACTAATGAAAGGAATTTATAGTTCAGGTTAAAAAAACTTTTTAGCTAACAAGACCAAAAGTTCACTTTGTACTAATGAAGAACAAAGTTTTTCCTGAACTAAGACTAGCCAGAGTAAATTGGTCACAGCACATAAAATTATTGGAATTTACTTTACTATTTTTAGAGGACGCAGCACTTTTCTTCGTTTTTCCACCGACTTGGCAGTCAATAAATAAATCCGATCAATAAGAATCCTTTGCATAAAGCAAGTACCGATAATAACTGTAATGTCTGCGCTTTAATTTTATGTAGTCAATATCAAAGTTGAAAGTTATTTTGGCAGACAAACATGCGCTCTCAAGCCCTATTAATATTGAAATTGAATCAAAGTTCTTGTTAACAAGTAACTAGATTTTACCTCAATGAATAAACTACGAAGCAATTTGACGAAGACGCACGGAGCCTGTTATGTGCAAGGAAATAGTTCTAAGAATAATACACTCTATAGTACTATTATTACAGCATATTTTGCTTCAAATGGATTTATTTGTAAATGCTAAAATATTCTTCAGTAGGTACCTACATGTTATTGTTAGTGATTGCATTTACTCTGAACTGATTGCCTTATTTGAACATGGTACACGTACTACCTTTAAATTACCTCATTCTGAATAACATTTTTAAATTTTTGAACAGAGAAAAAACAGGATATTTATTTGATCGATGCTTTGCATATTATTATTCTATATTAGCTGATGCGGCGCTCCCCCTGCTGCGGTCCCAAGCGGCACGACACAAAGGTGCCCGTATGTAAGCTACGTACTAAGACTTTACATCTTCATGTTCTTTATTTATCATTGGGTCGAATTACAAGGGTCAAAATAGCAGGGTTTCATTTTATCTATACAGAAAATAATAAATTGAACTGTTCGAGTTTCATTGTAGGTAGGTACTAGCCGTCCCCAGTTGAAAGGAAATTTTGTTTCACAGATAAGGAAAGGAATTTTATTTCCTTGTCCCTTTTCCGATATTGTTTCTTCGCGTCGAAATCAAATTTATCTTTTTTCAGTTATTGGGTAAATTGTTATTTTCCAACGTTCAATGACCCTTCTGACTATGTGATGTTATTATTTGTTGCCCTCATAAGTAAATCGCCTCAGGTCGTAGGATTAATTTTCTATTTGTTTCTGGATTTACCCTTCCCTGGAGAAAAACTTGGTCTATTACCACCCAACAAGCAGCGTACTTTTTCAGTATTTACCTTCGTAGCTAATGTGTGTGTACGTTTTCTCAATCTCACTATGTAATAAAAAGATTAGCTGATTGATTGACATATCAACGTATAGCTCAGGCCAATTAAGAGTTCAGAAACTTTATATTTTGCGTATAATGCGTTTTTAGAAATTATCTAAATATCAATTGCTTTAAAAGGGAAACATGATGAGAAGACCTGACCTGAGAAGTAAGTAGTCTATAGAAAAATGTTCTTCTCGCCTGATTTTCAGCCACAGCGCAACGGCGAGTTCTACTAGCCAACTAAGCATTGCACAAATGTGTGCACAAACACTGCTGCATTCTGTATTCCGAGACGTTCGGAGAGATCAGGAGCAGGACCAGAGCCTTTACGTGCGTAGCTTGTAAAACTAACTCTAAATCAATTAGAAAAAATATAATCTTAAAGCGACTGTCACTAGTTGTTCGATCAGGTGCAACTTATGATGGGTTGTTCTATATTAAATATTTATAAATTAGTATTAATTATTATGTTTACTTAAAACAAATACATACAAAATCACTTGGCGTGGTCACAGAAGCACGGCCAATAAGTTTTAGCATTTCTTTATCAACGCCAGTGTCCCATACTTCGACCGCAGCCGGCGCAGCGGACATTCCTGACCATTGTTCTTGGTAATACGTCACCTGAAGCAACAGATAGTTAAAATATTTAACTAACCACCGTACTCAGAGTCGCTTAATCGTTATTAAAATTTAGTTAAAACGAGACAGAGCTATATCTCTCTAATAATCTGTCTCGTTTTAATTCAATCTTAAGTAACCATTAGCGACTCTGAGTACGGCGGTTAGAGGGATAACCTATAATCTATAATATCTAAATTATTAATTGTAATAAATGAAAGTAATACAACAAAACTTAAAGCTAGCTTTATCTCATTATTGTACAAATTATGCCCGCGTGGAGTGGTGCCAAGAATACTGGCTGCATTTCCGCGCTGAACAGCCAGGCTGATCCGTTGCGCTAAAAATGAGCCAGCCTTTCTGTCACCAGATGAGGCTTAATCGAGGTGAAATGTCTTGTAAAAAAATTTTGCGCTAAGAAAAAAATTAGAAATATGTCTGTTTGTTTGTCACTCTTCAAGCACGAAACCGATATACCTAAATGTTTGGCACAGATACCTATAGCCAGCTTACTTGTAAGTAATACATAATTAGATGGGTGTTAAATAAAGCGAAAATAACAAAAATAATATTATCAAATCCTAATCCTGCAATGTATTGCAGCTTAAAAAAAATTTAAAAGGTAAAATACGTTAATAAGAAACAGTAAAAGTTTACCATCGGTCAATGTTTCGACAGGTAAGTTTCGATTAAAAACAAAAAGTCAACTTACTTGTGGTGTGTAAGTACTAGCCGCTTCAAATTGTTCTTGTAGGAATTTTGTATATTCTGTGTTTACATTTTCTAAATCTTTTTCAGTGATTAATGATTCTGAGATAAGTTTGTCCGCGTAGGAATCCGGAATGGATCTAAAACAAATATTATTATTGAAATTAGTATTTCTTTAATTGTATAAGATATGGTAGTAAGTAATTATTTCTTAGGAACTATTAATTAGAGTGTCTTCCAAAATTCGTATAACGAACTTCCGCTGTTAGTTTTAAGTTAGCTGACCATTTTAAATCATAGATTTAACTAAAAAAGTACGTCAAATTACGTCAAATATGTATGACATCATATCTGTGTATTTAATACAAGCTCTCTTACTAAGCAACCGTTTGATAAAAAGTTGATTTGATTAGTAGTCATCATCCCTATTGTAGTTAATAGAGAAGTTCTATTAAGTTCTTCTTCTTTATCTACTGCCATTTCCTATTGGAGGTTGGCAACTAACTATTATGGCTAACAGGATTTTGTGTAGCATTGCCTTAAACAGTGCTTATGTTAAGCTAACTAACTAGCGAAGGTTCTTAAGCCAGGAAGTTCATCAACGGTTACGCCTGCGTTTGCCTTTTATCTTGCTCTGTATGATAATTTGGAGTATGCCATATTTTGAATCACGTAAATTTGTGATTACGCATTTTATGACCGAAAATTGCAAAAAATTACCAACATAGTAGATGGTCTTTCCATAATATTTGTAGCATTTACCTGTATACCTTTAAAGACTTTAAATTATCTATTTGTGAATTTTACTTACTTTCTATTATGTATTAGCTTATAAAGCAAGGGATTTGTAAACGTTGGGTCATCGAGCTCATTGTGTCCCCATCGGCGATAGCAGTTGTAGTCTACGAACAGATCCTTACGGAATTTTCTTTGATACTCAAATGCTATGTTCGTCGCTTTAACGACTAGCTGAAAATTAAATTACCTTTATTCAAAGACAGTTATCTCTATTAATATGTTACAACAAAATTTATAACTATTGACTACTTCACTACTAACTACTAAGTTATTCAAAATATGATTGAGTGACTATTTTGAAAAAAAAATCGCTTCAAGTGGTCTTCTTAAAAAGGTACCAAGAATATTGTACCTTCTGTCTTCAGATGAGATAATTGACCGCAGTGACATGTCTCAGATTTTTTCAGCACTGACTCCATGGCACAATGGTCCCCATGGCAAAAAGAACAAAGGACGTAAGCCCGACTAGTTTCGAACCCTTCCGGGGTCCTTTTTCACAGGGACTCAGTTCGTCTCAGCTCAGAACGTCAACTAAGCACGTGAGTAAAGCCGGATGCGAGACATATTATGTATATAAGGGCAATCAATCACGATAGTTTATACGCTAAAATTTAATTCGCCATTTTTTTCATATTCCAGGTAACTTACCTGTGAAACTTGAAAGGTAAGTATGTAAAAATCAGTCTTACCTCTGGGTGGTCACCATTTACATGTATAACAGGAACAGCTATTGATTTGGCTAAGTCTGTAACATAACAACTGGAACGGCCCCTGTTCGACGGTAATGTAAAGCCTACCTGTAGGTACAGAAATTTATATTAAATCCCAACAAAGGCTATAATAACATGAAATATTCGCCGGCAGAATTTATAAATTTATAATGAAGCGCTAAATTTCAATATCAGAGAGAATTAATTTGAATTCGGTCACGAGAGTAAATATTTGAGATTTGTAGTTGGTCCTTAATTGCTGATTGAGTATTCATTTTATTCATTTTCGACAGTAATTTAAACCTTTTAGTACGTACTTTGCAGTCAAATATTGTCCCGGTGTTTTTTTACTACTGGATACAACTTCACGAATATACCTACACTCTCTTTTTCTCTCTCTGCAATCTGCATCATGTTCCTCATGACTGAGTTTATTTTTATTTTATTTTATTCAGGTACTACAAGTTAGTCCTTGACTGCAATCTCACCTGGTGGTAAGTGATGTTGCAATCTATGTTGGATGCTGGCTAACCTGGTAGGGGTATGGCAGTTTTTATTTAACCCATACCCCTTTGGTTTCTACACGGCATCGTACCGGAAAGCTTAATCGCTTGGCAGCACGGTTTTGCTGGTAGGGTGGTAACTAGTCACGGCAGAAGCCTCCCACCAGATCAGACCAGAAATTTCGAAATTATAAAATTCCAAACCCCTGCCGGGAATCGAACCCGAGACCTCTCACTAACAAGACCACAGCGCTTGCCACTGCGCCAGAGAGATCGTCATGAAATCACAAGGGTAAGAGTTTTCTTGCGATGCTGTAGAATTAATGCAATAGGCTTCCAGAATCCCAGCACTACGTAATTTAAATAAGTTTATTTTATGTAGGGTTTTATGATCTGCAACTTATAGGTACATTGAAATGTTCTAACTACCACAGCACAGTGGATTGCGAAAAGATTGTACTGAGAAATTCCGGCAATAAACCTATTTCCCAAGTTTAATTTCCAGCCAAATTTATTTAGGGAATTTATTGTTCCTCATGTAGTTACCCTGCCGAGAGACTTTACAAATGCAAGTAAGTTCTTTACTGCCAAAGTTATATCCTCAAACGTGAATATTATAATAAAATTACTAACTTGGTTATTAACCACTACGTGTAAAGATCCCCCAACTTCAAAATGAGGGACTTGTGAAAGCATTAACGTTTCTTGGTTTACCCCTTGTCCTGTGAAAGCTGCGTCGCCATGAATCTGTGAATGCCAAAATAAATAAATACTTATAAGTATGAAATAAACCAAAATAAAATAAGCCAACTGGTTTGCGTAGCGGCAGGAAAATTATGAAAACATTATGATGAGTCACTGAATCGACGCCATTCCATACTTATGACTATTTCAACGAACTCTATGATGGTCTACCTCATAAATGTTTATGTAGAAAGGTTATGGCTGCGTTTGGTTGTAGTGAACTCGGAAAGCGACTTAGCTTCGGGTCCAATACGGTCGTTACAATGTTTACCATTTATTGTTTCCATCTTAGACGGAAATATCTTTTTGAAGAACATTACAAGAAATCATTGTCTTTAAAATATTTTGACAATACTAAAAATAATTATTATTTACCTATATACATAGACTTATATATTAAAATTATTTGAATAAAAGTACCTATGCCCTGCGGGGTGTTTCGCTAACTGTCTAACACTGAATGATAGCCACTGAGATCATTTGACATTGGTTGGTTCTACATTCTGGCTTCATTGAGTGATACCAAAATATTATTTCATATAAAACTTTCAATGGATTAAATAGATGTCACATGAGCTCGGTGGCTATCATTCAGTGTTACTCGTGACACCCGATCAATCAATTCGTGGTAAGAAAATCGGAAAATCCATTTCGTAAATGCTCTTAATTTCGTTTAGGTAATTACCTGAACATTTAAAACTTTGTCGCCGAACCTCGATGTTTCTTCGCCTGAATAATCACCCTCCATTAGCTTTAATTGCTTGGATCTAGTTTTCCCCATCGACACTGGATTTGCAGCCTGTGAAAATAAAAACCTCTTAAAACATGTTTTTTAAAATTCCGATAGGTACAAGTTAGCCCTTGACTGCGATCTCACCTGGTGGTAAGTGATGATGCAGTCTAAGATTGAAGCGGTGTTGAAGGGAACTTGGAAGGGGTTTGGCAGTTTCAACTTTCATTAAACCCGCCCATGATCGGGTTCAACCCGGCATTGTACCGGAACGCTAAATCGCTTGGCGACTAGCCACGACGGAAGCCTCCCACCAGACCAGACCAAACATTGTAAATTCCCAAATTGCACCTGCCGGGAATCGAAACCGGGACCTCTCATTTATAGCTCTCGTCATAATTACGTCGTCATACTTGATGTGTGAAGTGTTTGTAGTTAAAATGTGATTTTATAACTAGAAAGAGGATGTGATTTCTGTTGTTTCAGTAGGTACACGGGTGAGACAGTAGAATCAGTAGCATACTTGAAACATATTATTTGGACGAGAAACTCAACAAGTGGCCAATCAAGCAATTTACGAGTAGGTATGTCCTCTTTCGGTTGAACGCATATCGAGATTCTTGAACTAGAAACTCACTTTGTAATATTACGAGTCGGTGTAAAGTCTGAAGGTAAAGATATACCTCTAAATGAGATGGGTTGTTTATAAGGGAGAATCTGACTGTGTTGCCGTTCATACTGATATCGCTGGATGCACCTGTAAGAAAGATGTGCTTTTTAAGTAATCAATTAATCTTTAATCTAAATTATGTAAAAGGAAAAGGTGACTAATCTATCAACGCATGGTACTGGACGGATCAGGCTGAAATTTGGTATGCAGACAGCTATTATGACGTAGGCATCCGCTAAGAAAGGATTTTTGAAAATTCAACGCCTAAGGGGGTGAAATAGGGTTTTGAAATTTGTGTAGTCCACGCGGAGGATGTTGCGAGCATAAGCTAGTAGGTATATGAATCTGGATGATTAAATATATCATTAAATGATTCAATTGGCTAGTTTATAAGATAATTTCTTACTGTCAACTATTTCAGATTTAACGCCAAATGCGGACTATACCTGTACCTACATAGATACGAATGAATAGAATGCGAGGGCATTTCGAAAGAATTTAATCCGCCGAGGTATGTTACCTCGCCTTTTGAGGCGAAAATCAATGGAATTTTTTTGTTATTCTTTTTGAATCCAATCCGTTTGGTTGTGGAATTAAAAATAGATTCTCCAATACCATAATTCTGAGTAATTTGGCACTCTATTTCTGAATAACGGTCGTTTGAAATCACAAAATTGATTATGTAAAGTAACACGATCATACTGCAATGGTAAAGTTGTATGATGAGATTTCGTGTAGGAACAGGTTATTTAAATTAATATACATTAGTGTCGCAGTCGGCTAAATCATTTGCCCTAATTGATTATTAATTGAATGACAATCACTAACAGTGTTTATTAATTGAATGACAATGACTAGCAGGGGTGAAGGGAACCACGTAAAATAAAGAATACCTAGTTCTCTTCCTGAGTATCGGTGATGATGATTTTTTTTATATCAACTCCACGGTATTCGAGAACAAAAAGTGTGATAAAAAGTGTCGCTTCAAAAAATACTGTTAATTGATTGCCGTATGGACTCACTTAAATGTGTGGCAATATCACAGGCAGAATTAGCTTCAGCAGGAAACTCCGGATTGCCATTAAACTTGTGGAATATCTTCACCGGTGGACAATGCAGCAGGCCACTCAACACATTCAACTTGCCTCTGTGTGCCATTGCTATCACCACGTGTCTTAACTCTTCTGAAAAACAAGAGAAGGATATTAAAAAAAAATTAAGAAGAGAATAAACAAAAGTTTCTTATTATTTGAGAATTAAAGTTTTAATAAAATTAAAGTTTTAAAAATAAAATTAAAGGTTGGCAATCAAAATCCAAATTTTATCTAAATATAACGATATCCTACCTATACTTACAATTTTATCTTTTAAAAATAAATTTTGTGTGATTATGTACACATATTTTATTATGATACGAAGTTTTAAATCTAAGGTAAATTTTACATTTTTCGTTTCTTTCGAAAATATCAGTAGGTACATACCTACACTAAAGTCTGGTTTAGACATTTTCCAATCCAAGCTTCGCGTCGTGTGTATAAAACGTTCTACACATTTCAGTTTTAGTAGGTATTATACCTATTCATCCTTGTAGTATCGCACACAACAAACTACTTACTTACGAAGAACTACTAACTGATTTTATAATATCCAATTTACTTTCAATTTAAAGTTTGATCCCACCAGCCACCTGAGGTATACTTCGGTAGATTTAGAGAAGTTTGTCAGGAGTGTAGAGCACAGAGTAGAGTATAAAAATAAACTAATAATCGAATAGGTACGCAAAATATAAATAAATAACTAAATTCACATCAGTATTTTAGTTTTAATTTAATGTTGTTTTTTTAGATTTAAGTTTATTTAATAGAATAATTGTAATACTATCTACTTAATTAAATAAAATAAAAACTATTTAAACAACTAAATAATAAATTCTTAAACTTACCTACCTGATATTAATTTTATTAGTCACAAAACTTAGTACAGTACCCGGCAAGAAATATTACCTTAATCACGAAGGTAAGTTTAGTAAGTAAGATATAGCGGTTTCGTAGAGCATTATCTCTGTCGTTGAGATCGACATAAAAGTCACATAGGTATGAGTGACAGAGACAACGCTCTACGAAGTCGAAACCTCTTTCAAATGGTCGATGTACAATATTTCTTGCCGGCTACTGTATTTTCTTAAACTTACCTTCGTGATCTGTGGCGTTTATTAAAACTTACCTGTTTACCTGACATTAAAAATTAGGTAATTTTTAAAACTTACTTTTACACAAAGTTAATGCAAATCATTTTTTAAATAGCATTAACTTTCTGTGCGTACTGTCTTGCACTGACTTACCTGAGGTAGTTAGCCTGAACAAAGTAGAAAAGAAAGTTAGAAGAGATTCAGCGCCTTCCCCGCAGTATCTCTTCACCGTTGGGTATTTGATTGATAGGAACTTGTCCCACGCTTGGGAATGTAACAGTTCTTTTAGTATTTCTATTCTTCTCTCTCCGTCTATCATGTCCATGCCACTTTCTACGCGCTGCGCGAACCATTCTCTTTCTGCTTCTGTCTGAAACAATACTCCATTGCTTAAAGCGTTATTTGACTCAAACTCGCGGACTTAAAGATTTCTATGTTAACCTTTGCGCCTGTATAACTTTAAAACTATTTACGCATTAAATACTTATTCAAATGTGAACCAAGCTACTAAGTAGTAAGTTATGTATTAAGAGCGCCACCTCGCCAACAAACTGGCCAGTTTGGCGAGATAGATGTAGGAAACTCTGTAAAATTAATATGAATAAATAAATTAAAAAAAAAAAAAAAAAAAAAAAAGAAAGTGGAAAGTAATTTTATACACCTTTGTTACCTGTTATCTCCCAAAGCCACCATGACCCAAACAAACTAGCTGAAAGTTCCTTCCTGTGTTGGGGACAATACGCAGAAAACATTTCAGCTTGTATAAAATAACGAAGGTATGGCATGCGCTGGCTCTTTCTCTGTACGTTTGTTAGGAGCGCATTACGGATATAACATGCTAACTGTAATTAATCACGTTAATTAACCTTAATAACCCGAGCTTACCTCTAAGTAAGAGAATTCGTAGGAAATCGGCCCGCAATAAATTCCCTCTAATTTCTCGCGCAGATTGTACGCAGTCTGTTTTCCATTGTGGCCGTACAATAGACCCGAGTCCACGACGTCATCACCCGATAGCCCGTATCTTGATAAATCGAGCTCCTTGATGCTTCTGGAAATACAAAATCAGTACCTACCCTTATTATAAATGCGAAAGAGTGTTTGTTTGTTGGTTTGTCCTTCAATCACGTCGCATAGGTGCAACGGATTGACGTGACTTTTTGCATGGGTATAGATAAAGACCTGGAGAGTGACATAGGCTACTTTTAATCCCGGAAAATCAAACCTAATTCCACGCGGACGAAGTCGCGGGCATCAGTTATTCTAAATATATAAAAGGAAAAGCTGACTAACTGACTGATCTATCTACTAATATTAGCTAAACTAATATTAGCTATGCTAAACTAATAAGTCCCTCTAAGTAACCGTAAAGCTTGTGCTAGGAGTAGGTACGACAATAATGCAACGGGCGGGGTTTGAACCGCCGACCTTTCGGAATTCAGTCCGCTCCTCAACCGTTGATCTATTGAGGCTCATGATGATATGATACTATACCTGGTCTCCTTTCTATAGTCAACGTTATCAATGTTAGCTCGCAGGTGGCCGTAAGTGCGATACGCGTTGACTAGCTGCTGCGCCCGGCAGTTCTCGTAACGGGCCGACAACACTTCTTCTGGTACATCTAAAACAATCCTACTTATAATATTATAAACTAGCTTTATGGCCGCGGCTTGGTCCGCGTGGACTACACAAATTTCAAACCCCTACGTTATCCCCTTAAGGGTTGAATTTTCAAAAATCCTTTATTAGCGGATGTCTAGTTTATAATAGCTACATGCCGAGTTTCAGCCCGATGCGTCCAGTAGTTTGAGCTATGCATTGATACATCAGTAAGTCAGTCAGTCAGTCACTTTTTTCTTATAGGTATAATTTTTTTTTTAAAAGAATATTAGCCAAGTTTATCATGATGACTAACATTCCCCTTTCCCCTCCAACTAAGCGTAAAGCTTGTGCTAGGAGTAGGTACGACAATAGTGCAACGGGTGGGGTTTGAACCGGCGCGGCGACCTTTCAGATATCAGTCCGTTCCTTTAACCGTTGAGCTATTTAGGGGCTAATTAGATACGAAAGTGTTTACAATTAATATGAAATACTTGTTATTAATTGAAATCAGTGTAGTTGAGAATTTATGATATGCACTTAATATATGTTTTTATATAGGTATGTCGCAGGAGACCCGTGCTCTGTAGTTAGCCGGCAATGGGTTGATCATGACTAATAAGTTCACAGATATGACACGAATAAAATATTGATTTATTTAATTTAACTCTATCTTTAAGTATGTTATAGTGGAGAATACTAATTATTTAATTTGTTTATAAATTTACAGGTCAATACAACAAAAAAAAAACTATATTATATAGTATATACATACAGAAAAATACACGGATATGACACGGATTGTAGTGTAGATCGTAGATTTCACAAAACGGGCCTTTCTCGTATTGTCCTTTCAACAATATCCGAAACATCAGAATCGACGCCTATGTACCTAATCCTATAATTAAGTAGGTAAGTACATGGCAAACAAAATTACGAAGGGTACGCCACGCAAAAACATACTAATCGTAATAAAAATAAGGGCCATATTCGTGCAATTACTGCTTGTAACTGATAATGAGTGATAACAGCTGATAACATACCAAATTCAATTGACTCCCGCGGTCGATGCCCGAACACTCCTACTCCTGAATGGTACTTCAAATATTCCTTCCATCTTATAACCTGTCTCACTCGCACTTTACTGAAACCTATCATGTTTCCTTCTCACTCCTATCAAATTCACAATAGCATTTCAAAAGTCAAAACTCTCCTTTAATTTCAAGGGCTTCTTAATTTAGAACATAATTCTGCGCGGGAGTTGACTGCTTCGCGATTCGAAACATACTGTCGTATGTTGTTTGAGTGAAAAAGATAGTTATATTTTCAGTGATAATAATATTTGTATCGTATAAGATTCGGTTCAATGGCGTCATACAAATTACAGATATCTTGATAAAATGTTATTGCTTTCGATAACACTTTACGCAAAATGCTGAATACGAAGGTCAAGGTTTTCGAGGAATTACATCTTTGTCACTGATACACGTAGGTACCTACTTCGAATTTTTGTCTGCCACTTTTTGATTTTTTAATTTTTTTTTTTAATTTTTAATCGACGCCAGGTTCATTCTTTTAGTAAACGGGTTTGTACCACACGAGTAGATATCCCCACTCGTGTTTTTGTACTTCTCATCTCGAAAAAACAGAGAGTTCCCACGAGATAATATTCAATAACCCTAAATTCACGCGGGCATCATCTAGTGCGCGACAGGTGGAGATGGCAATAGTAGAGGGGGGGGTGACGTCCTGCACACCCGCGCAGCCCCCGCGCTAAACCGGTGCGGGATAGCGCGGGTGCTGCTGCACACCTGCTGGTGTGCGGGCCCCCACCTCGTACTCTGATTGTCATCTCAACCTGTCGAGTACTATATAGATAGTTCTAAATGAGTCTACAGCTATATGTCATGATATGGGTTATTGACCTTACTCAAACACACAAACAATAATACATAGAGGTCAAAGGATGTCTGGTATTAAGTAGGTATCTTATCAATGGCCACCCCTTTGATAGTAACTTTTGCCACTGAAATCTATTCACATAATTAATATTAAGTTCCTAAGTATGAGTTGCCAGAGATCACTTTAGTGATAAGGTCGCCCTTTGTTTTTTTAAAGTGTATCCTGTATTCTTACTCTCCGTAATTTTGTTAACAATAAAGTTGTTTAAATAAATAATAAATTAATTAATTAATCAGACTTTATGTATTACCTTCAAATTGTAATAGTTTAGAAAGGCAACCCGTATAAAGGACTGGCCTTTATACGGTAATATTAACCATAAAATTAAATAAAAATTATTAATTATTGTTTGAACATGCCAAGTTTCTGTAATCAGTTTTAACTAACAAGCATAATGCATTTAGAGATGCACGAATAACATGTTTTTATCTGATAAATTATTATGTAGAACAGCAATCAGTCTACGTTAGCCTACGTATTGTTATACAAGCAACGTAAATCTAAGGTTTTTTAATGAAGTACTAGATAATGCTCTAAAATGGTTAATTTTTTTACTAATATAAAAAACCAACTTGGTTATTTTGGGGATAGCACCAATTTGCATGGGATCCAAAATGTTTTTTCGATGTCTCGTATACCTTATTTCAAAAGGTAGGCATACCTACTTATCTAGATATCATTATTGTTTAAACATTAATTCAATTATCATAAGTATTATCGAAGTATCATTAAATTAACTATAATTAAATACCTATGTAGGTATATATTATAATATTAAAGATATTATTAAATATCACTTGCTTTAACGGTGAAAAAAAAACATTGTCAGGAAAACTACATGCAGGTGCAGCAGCCTGAGAGTTTTAAATAATGTTCTCAAAGCTATGTGAAGTCTGCTAATCCGTACTTGACCAGCGTGGCGGACTATGGCCTAAGCCCTTCTCATTCTGAGAGGAGACCTAGCCCAGTAGTGAGCCGGCGATGGGTTGACCATGATGATGATTTGTAAACTTATGATTCAGAGAATTATTGGCTTTACATTATTCCACACGATGTTCAATTGGATATTTCGCCATTCATTTTCGTTTTAGGTTATTCTGGTCAGGCATATTAATGTCGTGCTGCTACGGTGCCGGCTCGGTCCTGCAGTCATCACTCAAGCTGTTCTCCACAGGCGTAGCTTCCTACTCCGTTGAGACAAACTACTTGGATTGGGAGACTCCCTTCCCGGCAGTGACGGTTTGTGATGCCTCAATGGACAGTAGCCAGATTCTGAAGTATTTGAAACAGTAAGTACGGCGTACGTAAACTGAGTATACTCAGAAGATTATTTACCCTCATCATCGTGGTCAACCCATCACCTGTCCACTATTGAGCACGAGTCTTCTAACAGAAAAAGAAGCCATAGTCTGCCACACTGGCCAAGTACGAATTTCACATGCCTTCCAGAATATAATGGAGAACTTTAGGTATGCAAGTTTCCTCACGGTGTTTTCCTTTACCATTAAAGTAAGTGATATTTGATTGCCTAAAACGCACATAGCTGCGAAAAATTAGAGTTTCGGGATCGAACTCTGACCTCTCGAATAGGAGGCGGACGTCTTAACCACTAGGCTATCACGGCTCCTCGTCGGTCTAGTCGCTAGGTTATTCAATGCTGTGGAGTTTGGGAAGTTCAGGAAATTCTCGGTTACGGCCTACATAAAAATTGCGGTATAAGTTAGCCCTTCACTGCAATCTTATCTGGTGGTAAGTTATGATGCAGTCCAAGATTGAAGCTTAGTAAACCTTCGTGATATTTCGCTGTCACAGAGAAGACTTGTTAAACATTCTTTATGATGATTATTGAAAAAAAAAGCTGTCTAACTTGAAAGGGGTATGGGGCAGTTTTATTAAGAAAATTCTATCGATTTCTACATACCTACCTATTACCGGAACGCTTAATCGATGATGTTAGATGTCCTTACGCAAGTTATACCAAATAGGTATAAAGTATAGTAATGAGGTAAAGCACGCCTACCTTCCTCTTCTTTTGAAGGATTATTAGCCTGATTTTGAATACTCACAAATATATACCTATTCCTTAAACTCCTTTTGTACCTATACAGGCATAAGAAACCGATAGGCTTCAGCCAGTTTTATAGGGACGTCGCCTACTGGAACTCCAGGTATTGCAAGGCCTGCGGCGCCTGTACAAACAAGACGTGTGAAGAAAACTTCGACCACGGAGTTAAGGAGATCAGATACAAGTGCTCGGATTTGTTGACCGACTGCTGGTGGGGAGGGAAGCATTTCAGATGCTGTGACATGTTAGTTTTTTTCTATTTTGGATAATTTTGCGCTTGAGACTGATCACATCAGTGGCTATGTAATTTACTTTTACACACAAATATGGACATATTATACAACTTACAAGTAGGTACGCTAATTAAAATGTGTTTCAAGGAACTACAAGCTTATTTTAGTTCTCTGAAACACATTATTATTTAACCATTGTTTTAGATTTCATCCAGTGCTAACAGAATTTGGTGAATGTTACGTCTTCAATTCTGCTCTCCTGGGCAATGAGAGTGTACTTACTGTGAATAGAGTGATTGGTCTTCCCGATTTACTCTTCACCGCAAACAAGACAATAGATGTAAGTTTTTCACTTAATTTAATTTATTTTACACTTATGTAGTAAGTACATAGCGCTAATACATAGTTAAATTTTAAATGGTAAATAGAAGTAAATAGCAAATAAAATAGCAGCAAGGGACAAGGCCCTGGCGCTCAGCCTTGATATCGCAAAAGCCTTTGATAGGGTTTGGCATAGGGCACTTCTATCGAAACTACCATCCTACGGACTACCCGTGAAGCTGTGTAATTGGGACGCTAGCTTTCTTGATGGACGCAGCATCAAAGTTGTTGTGGACGGTTTTTACTCTGAACTTAAGCCCACCAAAGCTATAGCGTCCCACAGGGCTTAGTATTATCACCCACGCTGTTCATCCTGCATATCAATGGTATGTTTCATGGCAGCAACATCCATTGCTGTGCGGATGAGACCTTTAAAGAGGGCGTCACCCGTACGGTGACGCCCTCTTTAAAGGTCATGCACAGCTTTCTCGTGCAGTGCTGGAGGAGTGTAGAACCAGACTTGTGTCTGACATAGAAATTTACCTTGGTAAAGTTTCAGAATGGGGTACATAAAACCTATAGGTAACTTGCAGTTTGCAGGATATTGCTTTATGTGGTCGTGTCGTCATAATATACTAAATGGCCTAGAGTTGAGTAATTTCAATTGCCCGTGTAAGTACACCTTTGGTGGTGTGCTCCTTACCCAAAGTTCCCTACAAGAAAGAACGGAATTACTTAGGTATGTAATACATAATATATTTTGTACTTCAGGTGACAGTACACGCTCCTGATGACACTATTTCCATTATTTTTGAAAATATCTGCGGTGGCAATTGCAAGATAAATTTTGTTAGCGATTTTGAAGCTATTTTGAAAGTAAGGAATTTTGCACAAAAATTATGATGTTCTTATTAAAAGTGCAGGCACCATTCTACAACCCAAACATCAAGTCCCCAGCTCATTCAATCATTATCACTATTATGATCAACCCATCACCGGCTCACTACTAAGAACTGGTCTCATCTCTTAGAAGGGTTTGGCCACAGTCTGAGATACTAGCCAAATGCAGATATTGAGAACATTATTGAGAACTCTCAAGCATGCAGGTTCCTCACGACAATTTTCCTCACCGTAAAAGCAAGCGATATTTAATTGCTTAAAACGTAGAGAAAACGTAGGTACACTGAAAATATAGAGGCCTGGGATCGGATCTCCGACCGCCGATATAGGAGGCGATGTCTTTTACCACTAGGCACTAGGCTAAGCTATCAACGCTTGTTATCCCATTCAATAGCTCAATGTAAATTAAAAACTTTCCTAGACCCAACGGGGGTTACGGTTCAGACTTCAGAGCAACTTATCGATATATAACAAGACGCGGTTTTCTCTCATGGAGCCTTTATATAGGACCTACTTATGTTTTCACGCAAGCTTCACTCTAATCAGTGCAATCTACACACTATACCTATCTTATAATAATATGCTGGATTTTCAGGGTTCCGTACCTCAAAAGGAAAAAAGGAACCCTTAAAGGATCACTTTTCTGTCTGTCTGTCTGTCTGTCCGTCTGTCTGTCTGTCAAGTAAACCTAAAGGGTACTTCCCGTTGACCTAGGAATCATGAGGTTTGGCAGGTAGGTATGTTTTATAGCACAAGTAAAGGAAAAATCCAAATAACGGGAATTGGTGGTTCCTTACATCACAAGAAAAAATAAATGTGCTTATATGAACAAATATTGGTATTTCAACTTTCAAAGTAAGATTACCAACCAACCAAGTATCATCATATGAAAAGGCTTTACTTGTACATTCTAAACCAGAATTTTATTTATTTTTATGCATAATTGTTTTTGATTTATCGTGCAAAATGTCGAAAAACTACGACTGTAGTACGGAACCCTCAGTCGCGCGTCTGACTTGCACTTGGCCGGTTTTTTTGTTCAGGTAGAGCAAACAGTAAACGACCCATCAGTAGCATCTCTGCCGACCGCAATGCGAGGTTGCCTGTTCAAGGAGGAGCGGCCCTCGTTCAAGGGGTGGCCCTTCCAGCAGTATACCTACAGCGCTTGTCTGCTATTCTGCAGGCACCTGGCACAGACCTCAGTCTGCAACTGTACACATCACTTCTTAGACAACATAATATGTGGGCAGAGCTAAGTACTTAGATACTAACGACGGATAGGTGACATCTTTGCTGTGTCTATGTGAAGTTTCCTCCTCAAGAAGGAACAGCCCTCGATCGACGGGTGGATCTTCCAGCAGTGACTTGCCACCAGGTCTGATTGCAGCCAAGCGCTGGTCTATAAATTAAAAAAAAAGAGTACAGCACCTGCCTGCTACACTACAGACATCTGACACATCATATATTAACAGTTTTTACCTCTAAAGTTTTTATACGTCGTCCTACTGGAACGCTAAACTTGCTGGAAGCTTGGCAGACGTTTTTCCTGTTACAGTCGGGTAGAGTAGAACTAGCCTTGGCTGAAGCCTCCCACAAGGCCAAGACCAGAAACAATTAAGAAATTATAAATTCCGCAGGGGCTATTTGGGAATTTATATAGAATCTGAGCCAGTCCACTGAGAGAGCGCCACGAGATCGTCAGGGAGTGTATTCTATAATTTTTAATACCTTTTTTGTAGTTGGGACTCCGGCTTGCAACATAATGGGACTAAAATGTTTGGATGAAAATAAAAGTAAGTGCACTTTCACTTCACTACCCCAACAATCAACATAATATGTTAAAACAAAGTCCCCTTACCACGTTTGTCCTACGCACTAATCTCATATGCTACGAAGTTTGTCTACAACGACTTTCAAAGATTCAATTTAATCGGATGAAGGTGCACGAACGTACAGTATACGATCGCACACACAAACACGATGTAATTTTAAAATATAATTTTTAAATGCTTTCAGACAACATGAATGAATATCCGTGCGACTGCCCCACCGCATGCGATGAGACCCAATACAAGGCCATTAATGTTTTTCTCAAGTGAGTAAAAGTGATAAAAGCTTTCAAAGTATAATATTTAACTTTATCATAAAACTTAATTTTTTTATCCATACTAATATTATAAATGCGAAAGTGTGTCTGTCTGCTAGGTTTTCACGGTCCATCCTGTTTTCAATTTTCAATGTAAAATAACTATACCAAGTGGGGTATCAAATGAAAAAAAGGGCTTTACCTGTATATTCTAAAACAGATTTTTATTTATTTTTATGCATAATGGTTTTTGATTTATGGGTCAAAATGTCGAAAAAAATACCTTAATAAGGAACCCTCGGTGCGCGATTCTGACTCGCACTTGGCCGGTTTTTTATTTACAGACGTCTGCCTAGAACGCCGGATATGATGAAAAGAGGAACCCGGGGGAGGATACGCTTTGCGTACCTCCCATCCTTGAGGATACGAAGAATGGCTATCAAAGAAACTCTGGGACTTGTTGGTTAGTACTAATGGTAGATTCACCAGATGATTCGAAGGCACGTTATAAAAATACGAATAAAAACTTTTCTATTTCTAAGGATACACAGTGTGTGCTACTACGCTAAAAAACCTCTAAACCATCTTCACATCACCCATATTATAAATGCGAAAGTGTGTTTGTTGTTGGTTTGTCGAACTTCCGGCCTCCCGAATAAGAGGCGGACGTCCTAACCACTAGGCTACCACGTCTCTGGTAGTAAATTATGATCTGGCAGGGAAATATTGATTTTTTCGTACTAACAAGATCAATATGGAGGAATGTATTTTTTCCAGTGGACATCGGAGGAATAGGCGGAGTGTTCTTCGGGGCCTCCCTTCTAAGCATTATCGAGCTGGTGTACCTCTTCTGTATCCGCCGAAATTGATTCTTATCAGAAGATGAAACTGTTTCTAAACTTTCGCACTGTAGAGCTACTTCCACCAGGAATGGGAAAGGGAAATGTTACAGTTCTTGCTACTCACGAAGTCGAACTTTACTTGTGGCTACGTCGTTTACATGGGCATTGCCCGTCGGATCAATCAATCGAGAACTGAGACGAGAACTGACTCGTCAATGCTCGTCGGTCAACCTTTCATTTTGCGGGCTGTGTAAGAGCGATACGACCACGGTTGCCAGAAATAGTATCCAAATCGAGGACAAGTCTTTCTTTTCCCAAATTATCCTTCTATCCTCACGAACGACCTACATTACATCAAATGTCACGCGTAGGTAGGTACCACATCACTTAGAGCTTCGACCTAAAAGTAACACGCACGCACCCCGCTATGAGGTACCTATTGACACGGTTGTAAACATTGCTGTCACTCTATCTCTTAAAAAACCGGCTAAGTGTTTTCCGGCCGGACAATCGTGTTTTATCGACATTTTGCACGATAAATCAAAAATATTATTTATTAAAAAAAATTTACAAAAAAAATAAAAACCGACTTCGTTACACAAACACTAAAAATTGAAAAATAATTTAATTTATTACCGAATATATTATGTATACAAGAGTTAATATAGTTCCATAATAATACTTTTTGGTGCCGGTGCCAATTAGCTTTAGCTGCGCGAATCGTCTAGACTTCATATTTTTATGGGACTCCACAATGGCACCTCATGGGCACCGACCCCAAAAAATATTATTATGGAACTATATTAACTCTTGTATACATAATATATTCGGTAAAAAATTAAATTATTTTTCAAAGAACTACTAACTGATTTTATAATATCCAATTTACTTTCAATTTAAAGTTTGATCCCACCAGCCACCTGAGGTATACTTAGGTAGATTTAGAGAAGTTTGTCAGGAGTGTAGAGCACAGAGTAGAGTATAAAAATAAACTAATAATCGAATAGGTACGCAAAATATAAATAAATAACTAAATTCACATCAGTATTTTAGTTTTAATTTAATGTTGTTTTTTTAGATTTAAGTTTATTTAATAGAATAATTGTAATACTATCTACTTAATTAAATAAAATAAAAACTATTTAAACAACTAAATAATAAATTCTTAAACTTACCTACCTGATATTAATTTTATTAGTCACAAAACTTAGTACAGTACCCGGCAAGAAATATTACCTTAATCACGAAGGTAAGTTTAGTAAGTAAGATATAGCGGTTTCGTAGAGCATTATCTCTGTCGTTGAGATCGACATAAAAGTCACATAGGTATGAGTGACAGAGACAACGCTCTACGAAGTCGAAACCTCTTTCAAATGGTCGATGTACAATATTTCTTGCCGGCTACTGTATTTTCTTAAACTTACCTTCGTGATCTGTGGCGTTTATTAAAACTTACCTGTTTACCTGACATTAAAAATTAGGTAATTTTTAAAACTTACTTTTACACAAAGTTAATGCAAATCATTTTTTAAATAGCATTAACTTTCTGTGCGTACTGTCTTGCACTGACTTACCTGAGGTAGTTAGCCTGAACAAAGTAGAAAAGAAAGTTAGAAGAGATTCAGCGCCTTCCCCGCAGTATCTCTTCACCGTTGGGTATTTGATTGATAGGAACTTGTCCCACGCTTGGGAATGTAACAGTTCTTTTAGTATTTCTATTCTTCTCTCTCCGTCTATCATGTCCATGCCACTTTCTACGCGCTGCGCGAACCATTCTCTTTCTGCTTCTGTCTGAAACAATACTCCATTGCTTAAAGCGTTATTTGACTCAAACTCGCGGACTTAAAGATTTCTATGTTAACCTTTGCGCCTGTATAACTTTAAAACTATTTACGCATTAAATACTTATTCAAATGTGAACCAAGCTACTAAGTAGTAAGTTATGTATTAAGAGCGCCACCTCGCCAACAAACTGGCCAGTTTGGCGAGATAGATGTAGGAAACTCTGTAAAATTAATATGAATAAATAAATTAAAAAAAAAAAAAAAAAAAAACGAAAGTGGAAAGTAATTTTATACACCTTTGTTACCTGTTATCTCCCAAAGCCACCATGACCCAAACAAACTAGCTGAAAGTTCCTTCCTGTGTTGGGGACAATACGCAGAAAACATTTCAGCTTGTATAAAATAACGAAGGTATGGCATGCGCTGGCTCTTTCTCTGTACGTTTGTTAGGAGCGCATTACGGATATAACATGCTAACTGTAATTAATCACGTTAATTAACCTTAATAACCCGAGCTTACCTCTAAGTAAGAGAATTCGTAGGAAATCGGCCCGCAATAAATTCCCTCTAATTTCTCGCGCAGATTGTACGCAGTCTGTTTTCCATTGTGGCCGTACAATAGACCCGAGTCCACGACGTCATCACCCGATAGCCCGTATCTTGATAAATCGAGCTCCTTGATGCTTCTGGAAATACAAAATCAGTACCTACCCTTATTATAAATGCGAAAGAGTGTTTGTTTGTTGGTTTGTCCTTCAATCACGTCGCATAGGTGCAACGGATTGACGTGACTTTTTGCATGGGTATAGATAAAGACCTGGAGAGTGACATAGGCTACTTTTAATCCCGGAAAATCAAACCTAATTCCACGCGGACGAAGTCGCGGGCATCAGTTATTCTAAATATATAAAAGGAAAAGCTGACTAACTGACTGATCTATCTACTAATATTAGCTAAACTAATATTAGCTATGCTAAACTAATAAGTCCCTCTAAGTAACCGTAAAGCTTGTGCTAGGAGTAGGTACGACAATAATGCAACGGGCGGGGTTTGAACCGCCGACCTTTCGGAATTCAGTCCGCTCCTCAACCGTTGATCTATTGAGGCTCATGATGATATGATACTATACCTGGTCTCCTTTCTATAGTCAACGTTATCAATGTTAGCTCGCAGGTGGCCGTAAGTGCGATACGCGTTGACTAGCTGCTGCGCCCGGCAGTTCTCGTAACGGGCCGACAACACTTCTTCTGGTACATCTAAAACAATCCTACTTATAATATTATAAACTAGCTTTATGGCCGCGGCTTGGTCCGCGTGGACTACACAAATTTCAAACCCCTACGTTATCCCCTTAAGGGTTGAATTTTCAAAAATCCTTTATTAGCGGATGTCTAGTTTATAATAGCTACATGCCGAGTTTCAGCCCGATGCGTCCAGTAGTTTGAGCTATGCATTGATACATCAGTAAGTCAGTCAGTCAGTCACTTTTTTCTTATAGGTATAATTTTTTTTTTAAAAGAATATTAGCCAAGTTTATCATGATGACTAACATTCCCCTTTCCCCTCCAACTAAGCGTAAAGCTTGTGCTAGGAGTAGGTACGACAATAGTGCAACGGGTGGGGTTTGAACCGGCGCGGCGACCTTTCAGATATCAGTCCGTTCCTTTAACCGTTGAGCTATTTAGGGGCTAATTAGACACGAAAGTGTTTACAATTAATATGAAATACTTGTTATTAATTGAAATCAGTGTAGTTGAGAATTTATGATATGCACTTAATATATGTTTTATATAGGTATGTCGCAGGAGACCCGTGCTCTGTAGTGAGCCGGCAATGGGTTGATCATGACTAATAAGTTCACAGATTTGACACGGATTGTAGTGTAGATCGTAGATATAATATGACCTTTTTACAAAACGCCCTTTCTCGTATTGTCCTTTCAACAATATCCGAAACATCAGAATCGACGCCTATGTACCTAATCCTATAATTAAGTAGGTAAGTACATGGCAAACAAAATTACGAAGGGTACGCCACGCAAAAACATACTAATCGTAATAAAAATAAGGGGCATATTCGTGCAATTACTGCTTGTAACTGATAATGAGTGATAACAGCTGATAACATACCAAATTCAATTGACTCCCGCGGTCGATGCCCGAACACTCCTACTCCTGAATGGTACTTCAAATATTCCTTCCATCTCATGACCTGTCTCACTCGCACTTTACTGAAACCTATCATGTTTCCTTCTCACTCCTATCAAATTCACAATAGCATTTCAAAAGTCAAAACTCCTTTAATTTCAAGGGCTTCTTAATTTAGAACATAATTCTGCGCGGGAGTTGACTGCTTCGCGATTCGAAACATACTGTCGTATGTTGTTTGAGTGAAAAAGATAGTTATATTTTCAGTGATGATAATATTTGTATCGTATAAGATTCGGTTCAATGGCGTCATACAAATTACAGATATCTTGATAAAATGTTATTGCTTTCGATAACACTTTACGCAAAATGCTGAATACGAAGGTCAAGGTTTTCGAGGAATTACATCTTTGTCACTGATACACGTAGGTACCTACTTCGAATTTTTGTCTGCCACTTTTTGAGTTTTTAATTTTTTTTTTAATTTTTAATCGACGCCAGGTTCATTCTTTTAGTAAACGGGTTTGTACCACACGAGTAGATATCCCCACTCGTGTTTTTGTACTTCTCATCTCGAAAAAACAGAGAGTTCCCACGAGATAATATTCAATAACCCTAAATTCACGCGGGCATCATCTAGTGCGCGACAGGTGGAGATGGCAATAGTAGAGGGGGGGTGACGTCCTGCACACCCGCGCAGCCCCCGCGCTAAACCGGTGCGGGATAGCGCGGGTGCTGCTGCACACCTGCTGGTGTGCGGGCCCCCACCTCGTACTCTGATTGTCATCTCAACCTGTCGAGTACTATATAGATAGTTCTAAATGAGTCTACAGCTATATGTCATGATATGGGTTATTGACCTTACTCAAACACACAAACAATAATACATAGAGGTCAAAGGATGTCTGGTATTAAGTAGGTATCTTATCAATGGCCACCCCTTTGATAGTAACTTTTGCCACTGAAATCTATTCACATAATTAATATTAAGTTCCTAAGTATGAGTTGCCAGAGATCACTTTAGTGATAAGGTCGCCCTTTGTTTTTTTAAAGTGTATCCTGTATTCTTACTCTCCGTAATTTTGTTAACAATAAAGTTGTTTAAATAAATAATAAATTAATTAATTAATCAGACTTTATGTATTACCTTCAAATTGTAATAGTTTAGAAAGGCAACCCGTATAAAGGACTGGCCTTTATACGGTAATATTAACCATAAAATTAAATAAAAATTATTAATTATTGTTTGAACATGCCAAGTTTCTGTAATCAGTTTTAACTAACAAGCATAATGCATTTAGAGATGCACGAATAACATGTTTTTATCTGATAAATTATTATGTAGAACAGCAATCAGTCTACGTTAGCCTACGTATTGTTATACAAGCAACGTAAATCTAAGGTTTTTTAATGAAGTACTAGATAATGCTCTAAAATGGTTAATTTTTTTACTAATATAAAAAACCAACTTGGTTATTTTGGGGATAGCACCAATTTGCATGGGATCCAAAATGTTTTTTCGATGTCTCGTATACCTTATTTCAAAAGGTAGGCATACCTACTTATCTAGATATCATTATTGTTTAAACATTAATTCAATTATCATAAGTATTATCGAAGTATCATTAAATTAACTATAATTAAATACCTATGTAGGTATATATTATAATATTAAAGATATTATTAAATATCACTTGCTTTAACGGTGAAAAAAAAACATTGTCAGGAAAACTACATGCAGGTGCAGCAGCCTGAGAGTTTTAAATAATGTTCTCAAAGCTATGTGAAGTCTGCTAATCCGTACTTGACCAGCGTGGCGGACTATGGCCTAAGCCCTTCTCATTCTGAGAGGAGACCTAGCCCAGTAGTGAGCCGGCGATGGGTTGACCATGATGATGATTTGTAAACTTATGATTCAGAGAATTATTGGCTTTACATTATTCCACACGATGTTCAATTGGATATTTCGCCATTCATTTTCGTTTTAGGTTATTCTGGTCAGGCATATTAATGTCGTGCTGCTACGGTGCCGGCTCGGTCCTGCAGTCATCACTCAAGCTGTTCTCCACAGGCGTAGCTTCCTACTCCGTTGAGACAAACTACTTGGATTGGGAGACTCCCTTCCCGGCAGTGACGGTTTGTGATGCCTCAATGGACAGTAGCCAGATTCTGAAGTATTTGAAACAGTAAGTACGGCGTACGTAAACTGAGTATACTCAGAAGATTATTTACCCTCATCATCGTGGTCAACCCATCACCTGTCCACTATTGAGCACGAGTCTTCTAACAGAAAAAGAAGCCATAGTCTGCCACACTGGCCAAGTACGAATTTCACATGCCTTCCAGAATATAATGGAGAACTTTAGGTATGCAAGTTTCCTCACGGTGTTTTCCTTTACCATTAAAGTAAGTGATATTTGATTGCCTAAAACGCACATAGCTGCGAAAAATTAGAGTTTCGGGATCGAACTCTGACCTCTCGAATAGGAGGCGGACGTCTTAACCACTAGGCTATCACGGCTCCTCGTCGGTCTAGTCGCTAGGTTATTCAATGCTGTGGAGTTTGGGAAGTTCAGGAAATTCTCGGTTACGGCCTACATAAAAATTGCGGTATAAGTTAGCCCTTCACTGCAATCTTATCTGGTGGTAAGTTATGATGCAGTCCAAGATTGAAGCTTAGTAAACCTTCGTGATATTTCGCTGTCACAGAGAAGACTTGTTAAACATTCTTTATGATGATTATTGAAAAAAAAAGCTGTCTAACTTGAAAGGGGTATGGGGCAGTTTTATTAAGAAAATTCTATCGATTTCTACATACCTACCTATTACCGGAACGCTTAATCGATGATGTTAGATGTCCTTACGCAAGTTATACCAAATAGGTATAAAGTATAGTAATGAGGTAAAGCACGCCTACCTTCCTCTTCTTTTGAAGGATTATTAGCCTGATTTTGAATACTCACAAATATATACCTATTCCTTAAACTCCTTTTGTACCTATACAGGCATAAGAAACCGATAGGCTTCAGCCAGTTTTATAGGGACGTCGCCTACTGGAACTCCAGGTATTGCAAGGCCTGCGGCGCCTGTACAAACAAGACGTGTGAAGAAAACTTCGACCACGGAGTTAAGGAGATCAGATACAAGTGCTCGGATTTGTTGACCGACTGCTGGTGGGGAGGGAAGCATTTCAGATGCTGTGACATGTTAGTTTTTTTCTATTTTGGATAATTTTGCGCTTGAGACTGATCACATCAGTGGCTATGTAATTTACTTTTACACACAAATATGGACATATTATACAACTTACAAGTAGGTACGCTAATTAAAATGTGTTTCAAGGAACTACAAGCTTATTTTAGTTCTCTGAAACACATTATTATTTAACCATTGTTTTAGATTTCATCCAGTGCTAACAGAATTTGGTGAATGTTACGTCTTCAATTCTGCTCTCCTGGGCAATGAGAGTGTACTTACTGTGAATAGAGTGATTGGTCTTCCCGATTTACTCTTCACCGCAAACAAGACAATAGATGTAAGTTTTTCACTTAATTTAATTTATTTTACACTTATGTAGTAAGTACATAGCGCTAATACATAGTTAAATTTTAAATGGTAAATAGAAGTAAATAGCAAATAAAATAGCAGCAAGGGACAAGGCCCTGGCGCTCAGCCTTGATATCGCAAAAGCCTTTGATAGGGTTTGGCATAGGGCACTTCTATCGAAACTACCATCCTACGGACTACCCGTGAAGCTGTGTAATTGGGACGCTAGCTTTCTTGATGGACGCAGCATCAAAGTTGTTGTGGACGGTTTTTACTCTGAACTTAAGCCCACCAAAGCTATAGCGTCCCACAGGGCTTAGTATTATCACCCACGCTGTTCATCCTGCATATCAATGGTATGTTTCATGGCAGCAACATCCATTGCTGTGCGGATGAGACCTTTAAAGAGGGCGTCACCCGTACGGTGACGCCCTCTTTAAAGGTCATGCACAGCTTTCTCGTGCAGTGCTGGAGGAGTGTAGAACCAGACTTGTGTCTGACATAGAAATTTACCTTGGTAAAGTTTCAGAATGGGGTACATAAAACCTATAGGTAACTTGCAGTTTGCAGGATATTGCTTTATGTGGTCGTGTCGTCATAATATACTAAATGGCCTAGAGTTGAGTAATTTCAATTGCCCGTGTAAGTACACCTTTGGTGGTGTGCTCCTTACCCAAAGTTCCCTACAAGAAAGAACGGAATTACTTAGGTATGTAATACATAATATATTTTGTACTTCAGGTGACAGTACACGCTCCTGATGACACTATTTCCATTATTTTTGAAAATATCTGCGGTGGCAATTGCAAGATAAATTTTGTTAGCGATTTTGAAGCTATTTTGAAAGTAAGGAATTTTGCACAAAAATTATGATGTTCTTATTAAAAGTGCAGGCACCATTCTACAACCCAAACATCAAGTCCCCAGCTCATTCAATCATTATCACTATTATGATCAACCCATCACCGGCTCACTACTAAGAACTGGTCTCATCTCTTAGAAGGGTTTGGCCACAGTCTGAGATACTAGCCAAATGCAGATATTGAGAACATTATTGAGAACTCTCAAGCATGCAGGTTCCTCACGACAATTTTCCTCACCGTAAAAGCAAGCGATATTTAATTGCTTAAAACGTAGAGAAAACGTAGGTACACTGAAAATATAGAGGCCTGGGATCGGATCTCCGACCGCCGATATAGGAGGCGATGTCTTTTACCACTAGGCACTAGGCTAAGCTATCAACGCTTGTTATCCCATTCAATAGCTCAATGTAAATTAAAAACTTTCCTAGACCCAACGGGGGTTACGGTTCAGACTTCAGAGCAACTTATCGATATATAACAAGACGCGGTTTTCTCTCATGGAGCCTTTATATAGGACCTACTTATGTTTTCACGCAAGCTTCACTCTAATCAGTGCAATCTACACACTATACCTATCTTATAATAATATGCTGGATTTTCAGGGTTCCGTACCTCAAAAGGAAAAAAGGAACCCTTAAAGGATCACTTTTCTGTCTGTCTGTCTGTCTGTCCGTCTGTCTGTCTGTCAAGTAAACCTAAAGGGTACTTCCCGTTGACCTAGGAATCATGAGGTTTGGCAGGTAGGTATGTTTTATAGCACAAGTAAAGGAAAAATCCAAATAACGGGAATTGGTGGTTCCTTACATCACAAGAAAAAATAAATGTGCTTATATGAACAAATATTGGTATTTCAACTTTCAAAGTAAGATTACCAACCAACCAAGTATCATCATATGAAAAGGCTTTACTTGTACATTCTAAACCAGAATTTTATTTATTTTTATGCATAATTGTTTTTGATTTATCGTGCAAAATGTCGAAAAACTACGACTGTAGTACGGAACCCTCAGTCGCGCGTCTGACTTGCACTTGGCCGGTTTTTTTGTTCAGGTAGAGCAAACAGTAAACGACCCATCAGTAGCATCTCTGCCGACCGCAATGCGAGGTTGCCTGTTCAAGGAGGAGCGGCCCTCGTTCAAGGGGTGGCCCTTCCAGCAGTATACCTACAGCGCTTGTCTGCTATTCTGCAGGCACCTGGCACAGACCTCAGTCTGCAACTGTACACATCACTTCTTAGACAACATAATATGTGGGCAGAGCTAAGTACTTAGATACTAACGACGGATAGGTGACATCTTTGCTGTGTCTATGTGAAGTTTCCTCCTCAAGAAGGAACAGCCCTCGATCGACGGGTGGATCTTCCAGCAGTGACTTGCCACCAGGTCTGATTGCAGCCAAGCGCTGGTCTATAAATTAAAAAAAAAGAGTACAGCACCTGCCTGCTACACTACAGACATCTGACACATCATATATTAACAGTTTTTACCTCTAAAGTTTTTATACGTCGTCCTACTGGAACGCTAAACTTGCTGGAAGCTTGGCAGACGTTTTTCCTGTTACAGTCGGGTAGAGTAGAACTAGCCTTGGCTGAAGCCTCCCACAAGGCCAAGACCAGAAACAATTAAGAAATTATAAATTCCGCAGGGGCTATTTGGGAATTTATATAGAATCTGAGCCAGTCCACTGAGAGAGCGCCACGAGATCGTCAGGGAGTGTATTCTATAATTTTTAATACCTTTTTTGTAGTTGGGACTCCGGCTTGCAACATAATGGGACTAAAATGTTTGGATGAAAATAAAAGTAAGTGCACTTTCACTTCACTACCCCAACAATCAACATAATATGTTAAAACAAAGTCCCCTTACCACGTTTGTCCTACGCACTAATCTCATATGCTACGAAGTTTGTCTACAACGACTTTCAAAGATTCAATTTAATCGGATGAAGGTGCACGAACGTACAGTATACGATCGCACACACAAACACGATGTAATTTTAAAATATAATTTTTAAATGCTTTCAGACAACATGAATGAATATCCGTGCGACTGCCCCACCGCATGCGATGAGACCCAATACAAGGCCATTAATGTTTTTCTCAAGTGAGTAAAAGTGATAAAAGCTTTCAAAGTATAATATTTAACTTTATCATAAAACTTAATTTTTTTATCCATACTAATATTATAAATGCGAAAGTGTGTCTGTCTGCTAGGTTTTCACGGTCCATCCTGTTTTCAATTTTCAATGTAAAATAACTATACCAAGTGGGGTATCAAATGAAAAAAAGGGCTTTACCTGTATATTCTAAAACAGATTTTTATTTATTTTTATGCATAATGGTTTTTGATTTATGGGTCAAAATGTCGAAAAAAATACCTTAATAAGGAACCCTCGGTGCGCGATTCTGACTCGCACTTGGCCGGTTTTTTATTTACAGACGTCTGCCTAGAACGCCGGATATGATGAAAAGAGGAACCCGGGGGAGGATACGCTTTGCGTACCTCCCATCCTTGAGGATACGAAGAATGGCTATCAAAGAAACTCTGGGACTTGTTGGTTAGTACTAATGGTAGATTCACCAGATGATTCGAAGGCACGTTATAAAAATACGAATAAAAACTTTTCTATTTCTAAGGATACACAGTGTGTGCTACTACGCTAAAAAACCTCTAAACCATCTTCACATCACCCATATTATAAATGCGAAAGTGTGTTTGTTGTTGGTTTGTCGAACTTCCGGCCTCCCGAATAAGAGGCGGACGTCCTAACCACTAGGCTACCACGTCTCTGGTAGTAAATTATGATCTGGCAGGGAAATATTGATTTTTTCGTACTAACAAGATCAATATGGAGGAATGTATTTTTTCCAGTGGACATCGGAGGAATAGGCGGAGTGTTCTTCGGGGCCTCCCTTCTAAGCATTATCGAGCTGGTGTACCTCTTCTGTATCCGCCGAAATTGATTCTTATCAGAAGATGAAACTGTTTCTAAACTTTCGCACTGTAGAGCTACTTCCACCAGGAATGGGAAAGGGAAATGTTACAGTTCTTGCTACTCACGAAGTCGAACTTTACTTGTGGCTACGTCGTTTACATGGGCATTGCCCGTCGGATCAATCAATCGAGAACTGAGACGAGAACTGACTCGTCAATGCTCGTCGGTCAACCTTTCATTTTGCGGGCTGTGTAAGAGCGATACGACCACGGTTGCCAGAAATAGTATCCAAATCGAGGACAAGTCTTTCTTTTCCCAAATTATCCTTCTATCCTCACGAACGACCTACATTACATCAAATGTCACGCGTAGGTAGGTACCACATCACTTAGAGCTTCGACCTAAAAGTAACACGCACGCACCCCGCTATGAGGTACCTATTGACACGGTTGTAAACATTGCTGTCACTCTATCTCTTAAAAAACCGGCTAAGTGTTTTCCGGCCGGACAATCGTGTTTTATCGACATTTTGCACGATAAATCAAAAATATTATTTATTAAAAAAAATTTACAAAAAAAATAAAAACCGACTTCGTTACACAAACACTAAAAATTGAAAAATAATTTAATTTATTACCGAATATATTATGTATACAAGAGTTAATATAGTTCCATAATAATACTTTTTGGTGCCGGTGCCAATTAGCTTTAGCTGCGCGAATCGTCTAGACTTCATATTTTTATGGGACTCCACAATGGCACCTCATGGGCACCGACCCCAAAAAATATTATTATGGAACTATATTAACTCTTGTATACATAATATATTCGGTAAAAAATTAAATTATTTTTCAATTTTTAGTGTTTGTGTAACGAAGTCGGTTTTTATTTTTTTTGTAAAAATTTTTTATTTCACAATTTTTAGTGGCCCCATGGAATTATGCTATGACTGGTTAAAAATCTACTGTTTACTAAGCTATTACACTGATCGCGAGCAATTTACTCTTATTCGTTGAGGAGTTCCAGTATCTATCTTCGAAGATGTTCATCAGATCTTCACCAAATTGAAATGGGACCAACTTTGAAGTATACCCTTTCAAACAAAAAATTAATTTTCAAAATCGGTCCAGGCGTTTTCGAGTAATCGGGGAACATACATAAAAAAAAAAAAAAAAAAAAAAAGATTCCGACGAATTGAGAACCTCCTCCTTTTTTTGAAGTCGGTTAAAAACTATTATGCCCCGTAGGTTTCTTGACAGCCAGACAGGCAGACAGACAACAAACTGATTACATAAGGGTTCTTTTTTTCCTTTTTTGGTACGGAAACCTGAAAATGAAGATATGCGATCTAAAAGGCAAAATTTATGAAAAATATGTTATCCAAAACATAATTTTTTTTTCTGAAATCATTTTTTTGCGCAATATCACTTTAATCTGCTCTCATTTCCCATTATACCATCCATAGCCGACCTAGGCTCCACCCATGTGCCCATTATTTTTTACGTGACACTAAAAAGCATCAAATAGAGGTCACGCTCTTAAGGAAACCACATGGGTTTCCCATTTACTTAAGATTAATTAAATAATATACTTATTACGGTTTGTCACCACAATATGTCTATTGTTAGAATAATTAATAGGTTAACATTGCACTAAAATTAAATTAATGATTTGTGAGCTATAATTAAATTTTGTATCAATTAATTTCCTTGTTTATTTTATCCATGGAATAACCCTAAGCCCAAGGCTAAATAATCTTAAACTAGCTTATGCTTGCGACTTCGTCCGCGTGGACTACATAAATTTCAAACCCCTATTTCACCCCCTTACGGGCTGAATTTTCAAAAATCCTTTCTTAGCGGATGCCTACGTCATAATAGCTATCTGCATGCCAAATTTCAGCCCGATCCATCCAGTAGTTTGAGCTGTGCGTTGATAGATCAGTCAGTCAGTCAGTCACCTTTTCCTTTTATATATTTAGATTCACTTTAGGGTTCCGTTCTTCAAAATGAAAAAACCGGAATTTTTGTAGGATCCATTTTTCCCGTCCATTCGTCTGTTGGTACGTCAAGGGGAGGCCTCGACAACGACAACGCCACTAAGTTCAGATTCACCTCTTACTTAAGTACTTAATCCTACACTTTATTTGTACACCCCAACACAATTATCATCACCATCGTCATCATCAGCAACCGATAGACGTCCACTGCTGGAGATAGATCTCTTATAGGGACTTCCACACGTTACGGTCTTGTGCCGCCTGAATCCAGCGGCTCCCTGCGATTCGTCTGATGTCGTTTGTCCACCTAGTGGGGGGTCTTCCAACGCTGCGCTTCCGCTGCGAGGTCGCCATTGCAACACAATATAACAACAAAGAATATGGACAAACAAAATTATAATATTATGATGTATCACACTGGTCTATTGCGGAAAAACCTCGCCAATTGTTGCAATCTCAGTTGTTTGTGATTTGCTGAATTTATTGTGTTGTTGTTGCAACAATGCATTTCAGCCTATAGCGACAGAGTGTCTACCCATAAGAGGTGATTGCGATCGTCACACTATAGCTACCATTTTACCGCAATAACCAATATTGGGTTTTCCATTATGGTACCTACGGAATCCTAAAAATAGATTTGATAAATAAGTACCTACCCATTTAGCAATCTCAAATGTTAAACAAAGTCCACAATATATTAAATATTATATAAAATAACAAGCAGACAGGGTTATAGACATTTGTTTACAAAACTACATACAAGTACAACGTGTCGGTTAGCAATATTTAACTGAGTTCAAATAAAGTCAATAGATAAAGTACCAACGTCCAACAGAGAAGTGAATTATATTAATAGAACTGCATATTGGTTATACCTACCTACTGCCAATATGTTTACAAAGAACATTAGCGTGTGCGTAACAATAATTACAGTGATTTTATTATGTGCTATCAAAGAAAGTCGCGAGATAAGTGGAGGAAAATTCCCACAATCAAACACAATGTTGTTAAAAGACAGGATTTTCTTCTCCGATGAGAGAGTAGAAACTGAAAAACCAGACCCTTTGACTGACAAATTTGGAATTGGAGGCGGGGGATGTCAGTATGGAAAACGGAGAATTGGATCTTTTTGTGCATAAGTACAGCTTTTGCTTATAAGTAAAACTTTTTGCTCATAAATACTACAGCTGTCCTTATACTACACGTAGATAAATGTGCCACACTTTTTTTTATTTTTTTTATTCATTATAGGTGTACGCTTGACCACAATCACACCTGATGGGAAGTGATGATGTGGCCTAAGATGGGACGCGTTTACCTAGAAGATGCCTATTCAGTCTTGTTTTAAAGATACCCGGGTTGTAATTGGTAGGAAACACATATCGCGTAAGAGTATTCCAAACCTTAGCCATACGTATGAGGAATGATGACGCAAAACGTTTCGTGCGTATAGATGGAATGTCGACGACATAAGGATGGAAACTCGCCCGACGTCTTGCGGTTCGGTGGTAAAATGGTGAAGGGGAGACAAGATCGAAAAGTTCCTGAGCACACTCTCCACTACTTAAATGTGCCAACAAAATTATGGAGGCAAACACAGCCAAGATTAGCCCGTTCAAAAGCCCGTTTAAAATTTCATTTTTATTTATTATTATAGATTAAATATTATATAAAATAACATTGGCAGACAGCGTTATAAACATTTGTTTACAAAACTACAATCAAGTACAACGTCTCGGTTAGCATTATTTAACTGAGTTCAAATAAAGCCAATAGATAAAGTACCAACGTCCAACAGTGAAGTGAATTAGAAATATTAGTAGACGAACTGAATATTGGTTATACCAATATACTGCCAGTATGTTTACAAAGAACATTAGCGTGTGCGTAGCAATAATTACAGTGATTTTATTATGTGCTATCAAAGAAAGTCGCGAAATAAGTAGAGGAAAATTACCACAAACCGACACAGTGTTGTTAAAAGACAGGATTTTCTTCTCCGATGAGAGAGCAGAATCGGATGACCCAGACTCTTTGATTGACAAATTTGGATTTGGAGGCGGGGGATGCCCCCATGGAAAACGGAGAATTGGACCTTTTTGTGCATAAATACTACAGCTGTTCTTATATTACACGTAGAGAAAGAACAAACACAACCGCATATGCCAAAAAATTATGGAGTCAAAACCACAGCCAAGATTTCCAAATCTCCGGATCTTACTGTCCAAATACTAAAAGTTAAATACGGGATGGATACTTCCTCAAGAGTTTAAGCAATTAACTAGGTACTTGATAGAACAGCGGTCGTCTGTATCACCGCGTCGAAACAGAGATCTGAACACTTAGATTAATTATTTTCTGAACCAAAGAAATAAACAACAAATAAAACATGAAATAAAATGGATAAAACCAAAATAAGAGTATTACATAGATGCATACGTCCTACGATATCGGGCTTATAATTAATAAATAAATTATGTCATAAATAATTAAAAACGTATTGATTTTTACGATGTCACCGATACGTAGGTATGTAGGTATAGTATAGATAACAAGTGCACAGCTCAAAGAGCCTGTAATCTTTACGTAGGTAGGATATAGTGTTAGACATAGATATAATATAGCGCTATAAATTTAATATTCAGACGCACAATGTTAACATTTTGTCTACAAAACCGCAGTCAATTCACATCTTAGCATTGTTTTACTGTGACTAAGTAAGTAAACTTGAACATTACTTATAATTTTGTAATTTCGAAGTTCTCTCGAATTTTAGTAGTGTCAAGCCTTACTAATTTTAAACAAACAAAGCAAATTACTGGCAAAATGTTAGTGCTGAAATGTGTTTTAATAATGATGCTTTTCTTGTGTATCGCCATCGAAAGTCGGGGAATAAATGAAAGAAGTACAGAATTTGACAAAGAAAATTTTGGATTACAACGATTAAGATACAAGAGAGCATATAACGATATGCTTATTTTTCCCGACGATGGAGAAAAATTTGATGTTATGAAAACACCTGTTATAAGAACAAATCTTATTTTTGGTTCCGGTAGGATAAACTGTCGTGCGGGCAAAGTCAGAAAGGGCCCCCTTTGCTTATAGTTTGTTAAATGGAATATAATACTTAGAATAGAATAGAATAGAATATATTTTTATTCAAGTAAACTTTTACAAGTGCTTTTGAATCATCAACTATTTGTTTAATTTAATGTTATGAATTAGAACAAAGGATTTTATACTATAGATATTCCAATCAACAGATATTGCACCTGATTCAATTTATCGCCGTATGGATCCAGGTATACGTAGGTAGGTACATTGTATTTGATTATCTTTCAACGGGCATACATTTTGAAGAAGTAACGCATTTATTTTGAGTTAACTGACATAAAATCAAGGCAAACATTCTTATGGAGAATATTTCTTAACGTTCTAAGTAACAGATAAACAGATACGTACATTGTATTTATTCGGATCCAGCTATACTTAGGACCCAAAAATATGCTGTGAAAATACTTATTGTTTGTAAAATTCCTTGCGGAAATTGTGATGATCCTATTTCGACTTTATTGTCATAGAATACAGGATTAAAGTATGTTTAAGATAAAACGAACAGTGACGGTGGTTGTTCTTATTTGCCCGTGGATCCAGTATCCAGTATGGGATCCAAAATTATGTTATCATATAATTTTTATTTATTTAAATAGATTTAATTTATGTTAGTTTTAAGTTAATGTTGTTTTTTAACTTTTAATTTAGATAAGTATAAACAATATTTCTTAGTATTGTAGTAAGTAAATAAATAAATTCAAAAAGTGTACATTGTTAGGTATCATATTTTGAAATAAATGACAATATTAAGTAAATAGATAGGTGGAATAAAAATTTGCCTATTGCTATTTGTGATACGCAGTAGGTTATTATAAATATTCAAGTTAACGTTCACAGCTCATCTACCGAAATGTATGAAGATGGCAATAACTCATCTTTCTGTCTTTGGCTATACTAAATATCTAACAGGTTTACGGACAGTTAACATAAACTTGAAATGTTCCAATATAGCCTAAAGAGAGAAGGGAAGAGAAAAAATTTACTTAATATATTATTATTAAAGCATAGATTGTTTTTGATTTTATCTTACACCTATCTATCTGAAAAATACTCAGAAGAAGTCAAAAACGTCTAAAACAAAATAAATTATAGTAATTGTGGGCTGGTATAAGTAAACTATTGTGAGTATAAAGGGAGATATTTGACTAATTTTTAAATCAATTTATAGGTCGCGACAATTCGAGATGGCAATCGAGGTATGAGGCGGGGGGACACCCCGCACTCCCGCACGTCACCTGCGCTCACCCGCACCGGGTTAGCGCGGGGGCTGTGAGGGTGTGCGGGGCATTCGCCCCCGATTGCCAATACAAAAAAAAACTTTAAAACGTTAACACGTGTCGAATATTATAAAGTAAATATAATATTATACAAAATTTATAAAAAAAGTTTAAATAAACGAAGTTATAAGCTAATTGTGTTGAGTCGTTGTCCTCGCAAAAACATGGTCACCCCCAAGCGAGCGGCTGTGAGCGTACGGGACGGGACGGCTGGCGTCGACCGTGCGCGCTCCCACTCGAATCAGCTGGTGCATGCGGTCATTCAACTACATAGGTGTCCAAACTTGCAGGATTTTACAGTATTTTTTGGTCAAAACAACATGGTGTAAAAATGATTGCAAACGATTCTGTTACTGATTCTGAACAAACTACTTTCAGGTTTAGCTTATACTAAAAAAACTCAAGTTGTTTAATAGCGTTGATTCCCATTAATAATTAAGAAAATGATTTTCAGAAATTCCATCTGAAGGAATAGATGAAGGAAATTGAGAAAATATTTCATTCTAACGATGACGAGGTACCTAATTGTACTCTATATTTAAGTAAAACAAAGATGACACATAGGTATTATCTTATTACCAGAGATCAACAGGTCAATGTATGTTTTATCAGTATTTGCGATAACACAAACGCCTACGCAGCATAGTCAATCCGAAACAACACAAAAACGCGGTTACGCACTCATCCGATCAGAGTCTTAACTCAAGAGTCAAGAGTGCAAGTTATCTTTGTGCCACATTCTGCAACAGGGTCTAGAAATGGAAACAGATAAACAGATATTATATTTTGCGCATTTAATAATATTAAATTCAAGTGAGGTAATAGATTAAAATGAAGATCACAGAGAAGTAAACATTATTTCGTACAGCCTTTGAAGCATTAGAACACGCAACAAAAGGTTAGTGTCTAACAAAAGCTGAGAGTGATTGTTTAGCATTTTTAGAAAGACGCAGGATCTAGGGAAAATGTTACCTACTAACTTCACCTGGTTTTGATACTTTATATATGTGAAATCTAACTGTCTGTCCATCCGTCTGTCTGTCTATCAGCGGGCATCTCATGAACCGTAATAGGTGTTAGAGAGAGAGAGCTAGCGCGTGCCAGACCTTCGTTATTTTATAAAAGCTGACAGTATCTCTTCGTATTGTCCCCAACACTGGGAGGAACGTTTTTTGGATCATGGTGGCTTTGGGAGATAACAGGTAATTAATGTGTAAAATGTACTAAACTAAAAAAACAATAAATAAGACATAATATTGCATAATATGGTACGGAACCATTCGTGTGCGAATCCGACTTGCACTTGACTTTTTTTTTTATTTGCCGCCGTTTTCACTCAGCTTTCGCTAGACAGACTCTTAACAGGTATGTCATTGGTCACAATCTTGGTCGCTGGTCAGTTGCGGCTGCAGCTGCGGCCAGCCCAGAAATCGTCGCAACGCGTCGCGGACGCCGTAGTTGGGGGCCACGGCGGCGCTGAGCAAGCGCCGCGCGGTGACCGGCGACACCAGCTCATCTGAACATCGACAATATAGAAGGGTGTCAGTTCAAACTTTTTACTAGCGTTGAGCATCTATTGCTAATCTTCTTCAATGTTTCTAAAAAAGAATGCTATGTTGGCTTTTAGTTTAGTCCAAAGTAGCATTACTTTTACAATTAACCGCTTTTTAGAAATAGAGAGAAAGAAAGTTTCAGTCGTTTCAAGCTCGTTATGTTTCATAACGAGCATACCAACCATTTTCAATTCGAACCGCCTAGAATAGAATAGAATAGAATATATTTTTTATTCAAGTAAATTTTTTTTTGGAACACCCTGCCAGCACCAGTTTTTCCCTGCAATTTTAAAATGGGTAGCTTCAAGTCAAGAGTAAATAGGCATCCTCTAGACAAGCGCGCTCCATCTTAGGCTGCGTCGTCCTTGCCAGTAGGTCTGATTGCAGCCAAGCGCTTGTCTATAAATTAAAAAAAAATAGCATGCTTACCGCTGCCATTCGCTATCCGCCAATGCAGGAAGCTCTGTCGATCGTACGTGAACCCATCAGCCGCTCGCGCTGGCTCGCGCATCACGCGGTGCGACAGCGGGCAGCGCAGTGCGTGCGGCGCCGCACTCTCCTACACAGATCATAAAACTGTGCCTACACAGTCACACTGCTCTACAGATCACCTCGCATCTGGCGGAGTTGAATGCCATTAATTTTAACACTTTATTGAAGCCTCATCAATTTACGAAAAAGTTGTTCCGTATCACATCATCCGTTACACGTACTAATACGTATTCATCAGATCTTCACCAAAGAATAAATTAAGTATCCTTTTAGTACAACCTTTTCAATAACAAAAATAAAAAAATAAAAAAAAGCTTAATTCCATGTCCTAAAGAAATTCTAGTGTTTTTTTTATTTTTTTATTTATTAAATCACCTATGTTAACCCGGACTATTAGCTAGTAATTGTACTTATAAGTCAATGATTAGCTATAAATATGCCAAATTGAATTCAAATTAGTTTAGTGGTGTCGGCGTAATGCGTGAACATACAGACAGACAGTCAGACAGACAGTACTATCTTCAGATAAGTATATATTATACCTACAGATAACAGTGGCATGTAATTATTATATTCATTCACGGGTAAACTTATTCAATGGATTTCGCCATCGAATGTGATATGCTGTTATGATGATGCAAAAGTACGAACCAGGTCATCGGGCAGAACATCCCGGCGGAGCCACAGGATTTCATCCCGTAACCGCTCCAGGATTGCATCTTTTCCATCGTCTTTAACCGTTACCTCATCTTCAGATCCTACAATATTACAATTTTATAAATTAGCAAATCTTTTTTCTAATTGAGTGCCTATAGATTTTTTTATTGAAAATCTTACAAATAAAACTTAAAGCCTAGCCTTATCTAATCCATGACTTCATCGCCCCAGGACAACGCGCCAAAGGCGCTGTATAGATATCACTTGCGCCGATTACCGGTTTCAGCCATTTCTGCTGCGACCCCCGATCTTGATGCTGTCTTCGTGATATGATGCGAGGCCAAAGTGTCTACGCACGTTGCATTCCACGTAGAGTCTAGGGAACCAGCATTTAAGCTTAGAAGTAAATATATTTAAAAATGGGTCAGAAAGTATGCATGGTTCAGTAGGTACCGTATGTGAAGACTAGTAGCAGCTCTTGCAACGGCATATCCAGCAGCTGCGCACCCGATAGCACAGCTGCCTGCGCTGTACCCAACAGCCAGGCCTCCTCCACCTCGGACACAGAGGAGCCTGGCGGTCTGGTGACATACTCGCGGAGCCACCGCACCACTCCGGGCGTCCCCCACACGCGGGTCTCAGCGCCTTCAGTTCCGTCCAGCTCAGTGTCTGCTGGCAACTGCCACAGAGTCAGCGAGCCTGACTGCGAACCCACAGCCAGGCAGGGCGCAGAAGAGTCCCCGAACAGGCACACGGCGAGTGCTCCACCAACGTCTGTAGGCACGGCGAACAGTGCACGCACTTCTAATTGGTCTTTATTAACTTCCACGCCCCACACGCGCGCCCAGCGGTCGTTACCACCGGTGGCTAGCATGTTGCCGGCACTGCCCCAGCGCACGCATTGCACGGCACCTTCATGCGCCGCCAGGGAGTGCGCTTCCGTTAACTGCCCACCATCAGCATCCACGAATGCCCACCACAGCTTCACTTGGGCGTCTTGTCCACCAGTCGCCAGTAGATATGACTCGCTCCCCTCGTTCTCGTCACGTCTCTCCACGCTATGGTTGAAGTCACAGCTAAGCACACCTGCACCACAATGTAGTTATGAAGTGCGTTTGTCGTACCAAGAGTGTCGCTAGGTAATGTCAATGTTAATAATACCTACGTTTGTACCTACATTATTTGCACCCCCTCCTGTGCATTGACCACAATTAAACCAAATCATAGAAATTTACCAAACGTCGGACCGTAACTTCTCTTCAATACATGGATGGAACTTCTCTGGCATGAAACATTGTGTTGACATACTCCCAAAGATTCGCTCTGAAATCATTACCTCATATTTGCCCAATAGCGATCTCATATCGGAAAGTGCACTGTTGGAACACCCCCCACTAAGTGGACAGACAACATCAAAGTGTCACAGAGAGCCGTTGGATTCAGGCGGCATTCAAGTGGCGTATGGTCCCTACTTAAGACCTATGTCCAGCAGCGGACGTCTATAATAATGATAATCCTTATATTATTTGAATGAATGAGCAGCAACTCGCCTAGATCGTGCGCGTCGGTGCGCGAGGCCAGCACGGCAGAGCTCGGCGGCGCCGCCAGCAGCTGCAGCTCGCCGGCCGCGCCGCCACATGCACACGCACGCGCACCGCGCGCCCACGCGCAGCACGTCGCCGCCGCGGACAGCGCCTCGTACACGCTGCAACACAAGCACGAGGTGAATGACGAGCATATCCCGAAGGGATGTCACATCGCTGGTTGTGCAAAGACTAAACTGTGAACATTACGAACCTCCAATCTGTTTATAGTCCAGGGACTGATCGCAGATAGAAGAGAAAGAGAGAATTTTTTTTAGTGTTTGTGGTTTGGATATTGAAGTCGGTTTTTTTGTAAAAAAAAAATTTGTTCCTCCATTTTTTCCTACGACATGGCGAACAGAGACTCTTCTATATCAGTACTATGTTATTTTGCTACTCATAAGTGCAGTTGGGAGGGGATCGTTAGTAGTTACGAACAAAGCTACATCCTAAAGATTAACAAGATATGCATTTTTTATTTTGTTTTTTATATACCTACCTGTTCTTTATGTTTTAATGTTTTGATTTTTTTTTTACTGTTGTAGGACTGACTCTGCCTCAGCCCCAACTTAACTGCAAAGGATCTGGGGTAACGGGGTCCACGCCCCACACGGCCGCCACGCCGTCGTCGCTGGCCAGCAGCAGCAGCAGCGGCGAGCAACGCGCACCCCTCACCCCGCCCCCGCCGCCGCCGTCCGCCGCGCCCAGCCCCGCCGCCGACAGCGCCGCCAGCGCGCAGCCTGACTGACGCACAAACGTACACCTCAACTACTGGAGGAACTGAATTCCATTAGAACTTATTACTCTAGCTAGAAAGATAATGATAGACTGATAAGTGATAACCTAGTGGTTAAAACCTCGCTAGATAAAGCAACGTGCGTTGATACATCGGACTCATATTTGGGAATTCCGGATACACACAATATCTAACTTCTCGGAGTTATGTACGTGTTAAGCAATCATTTGCTTTAACGGTGAAGAAAAACGGTGAAGAAAAAGTTCTCCAAAATGTTCTCAAAGTTGTGTGAAGTCTTCCAGTCCGTATAGACAGCGTGGCCGACTATGGCCAAAACGCCAAAACCCTTCTCATTCTGAGAGGAGACCCATGCACACTAGTGGAACGGTGATGGGTTGATGGTGATGATGATAACACTAGCTATTGCTTTTGAATAGTTAGAATACACTTTCTTGCAAGAAGAACCATCGAGAATCGTCTTCCTAATTGGTACTCTTTGTTGAGTCTGGCGTTCCAATTTTCCCAGCAGCGTCTTACCTCTACGTCCCATAACCTCGCGCAGCCATCTAGCCCCGCGCTCAGCAGCACGGCTCCATGCGCGTCGAAGTCCACTGCCAGCGCGGGGTACGTGTGCGCAAGCAGCTCGTGCTGCAACACCAGCGCCGCGTCCGCCGCCTGCCAGCCGAACACGCGCACCCGCCCGTCACTGAAACCTCAACGTGGAACTCGTCACACACACACGAACAGCGGCAACTAATCAAACAGAGACTGTCCCATAATAACCGTAGGTTGCCAAGGAGTTGTGAATTTTTAAGAAAGAAATGAATGATACAGCATGCTCGTATTTATGAATACCTGCAGGCGGTGGCCAGCCGGTTCCCTGAAGCAACGACGCAGTTGACGGCAGCAGCGTGCAGCGTGCAATGCACGCGCTGCGGTTCCAGCAACGTGCCCGGTGTGCTCTCTGCACCACCCACTGCCGCCTCGTCGTCCACTGGCCCGATGCCCTGAACCCAACCACGTTAAACAGAATCTGTACACGGAAATAAATTTTGCATGTCATTGTTGTACCTCGAGATCGCCCAGACCGAAATGATCGAGAGGCGTACATGTCGGCTCCAGATCGTCGTCCAGCGAGAAGCTGTCTAGAGACCATGTGCGGATCGATCTGTCGTTGGAACCTGCAACGACCGCACAAAATTACATTTATTAGTAACGAAATAGCTTTATGGCCGAATATTGGTATAAGTAAGTACCTGTGACAATATATTTTAAATCATCAGCGAGGGCAACACACGTGAGATAGCGGGCATGCGCGTGCAACACGCACAGGCACGCGCTGGTGTCCGGAGTCCACAGGCGCGCCGTGCGGTCCAGCGACGCGGACGCGAGTACGCCGCGCGCCCAGCTCAGCGCGGTCACCGCCGCCGTGTGCCCCGCCAGCGTGCCCGCCGCCTTCACGCGCCGCGCACGGCCCGCACCTCGCACGCGCCACACGCGCACCCGCGCGTCGTGTCCGCCCGTAGCCGCGCCGCGTGCCCAGCTCGCGCCACACAGCGCGCCCAGGTCGTGCGCGCCGTCCTCCCACAACAGCGGCGCCGGGCCCGGCCCGCCCTCCGAGCCGGAAGACGACAACTCTGAATACGATCGTACCAACATTAAGTATATCCTCTGATTACTGAAGATCTTTAAACAAACTAACCAAGTAATAGCTTCTGATAAAGTGCTGGAGCCGAAATATTCACCTTCAAAATCGTAAACTTTCAAAACACCCTCGGTGCAAGCGGTGAGCAGCAGAGCCGCTCCTGCGGGTGCGACCACGGCGTGCAGCGCGCCCTCGTGTGCGCGCACGTGCGCTAGCAGTGCACCGGCGCGCACCGCCCACACGCGCAGCGCGCCGTCGTCGTGGCCAACGCACAGGCACTCGCCTGTGGCCCAGTGTACGGCGCGCGCGGCAGCCGCCCCTGGCGCCGCCAGCACCCGCCGCGCTAGCAGTGTGCCACGCACCGTCCACGCTCGCGCTGCGCCGTCCACGCCCGCCGTAGCCAGCAGCACGCCCGAGTGCGCAAACTGCACTGCCGTGACGCCGTAGCGGTGCGCGCGCGCCTCGCCCGCCGCCAGCCAGCCTGCGCCGCGCCGCCAGCGCCACAGCCGCAGCGCACCGTCGCCACCGCCTGCCGCCAGCAGCGCGCCGTGCGTCGCCGCGCACGCTACCTCGCCACGCTGCACCACCAGTGTCGCTGTCAGCGCCGGCTCGCCCCGCACCGCCATCCTGCCACCGCCGCGCCGGCACGCTCATACACCACGCTTCCTTGACGACTATGATGAACCATGTATTGATCCAATGTGTATAGAATACATAAATAATATTATTATTACAAATGACCTATGCCAAATGATTTTTCAATAGTGCCATTGAACTTATGGGAACGTATGGTGTGATAATATCGACGAGTTGCCAGCGTGACACAGTGTGGGTGTGTGGGCGCGTGGTAGCGACCGCTGACGTGGTCAATATTGCTGTTCGTATCGATTGCAGCTGCGACCTCGCACGCGATGGCTTGTTAATGTAAGTACATAATAATATGTACAGTAAAAGCTAAGAGCCATGCATGAAGATGGCGGGGATGTGTCTCCGCATATGTATAATAGTATTCCTTTCGCAGTGTACAAAGCGAAAGATTGACTGACAAACCAACGCGCGGCTGGACAGACACCCCCGCCACCGCTGTCGCACCTCTCGCTGTTCCATACAATAGATTGAAACACCCTCTTTACCTTTAACAATTTATTAAAGTTTAATGGTGTCTGGCAGGGCGTTGCCACGACACTTGTCTGGAAATACATGACATGATTTCTAATACTATTCCGAAGAAAATATAAAAAATTACATTAACTTATATACTTTGACGTAGAAGCACCTTTTATAGGTACATCTTTGTTACCTATTATCTCCTAAAGCCACCTTGATCCAACTTCATAGTCGTTGATCGTTCCTCGCTGAGCTGTGTCGAGGACAAAATGCATAGAAACTTTCAGCTTTAATAAATTAATAACGAAGGTCAGGCATGCGCTGGCTCTTAGCTCATGGGAAAATCATATAAATTCTGTAATTATATTTTTTTATATATATTCTCTTTGTTCTACTGACCTGACATGTCTGACAATAATTTGAAATTGACAAGTTTTCCACGGATTTCCCGCAATAAATTAAAAAATTGGTTTTTCTTCCTAGTAAAATAATTTATATCATGAATTCCAAATTACTGTGCGTTGTCCTACTTGTAACAGTTTCCTCAGGCCTCTGCCAGGACGGCTGGTATCCATGGTATGAAAATGAAGCACCGAAACCAGTGGGAGGTCAGTATTATACCATTTTCTTTCTTTAAGTACGATTTTTTACACTGCTTCTAAAGCCTTAGGTCGAGCTGACTTTGCATACAATTTCATAATCCAAACTAATATTATAAATGCGAAAGTGTGTCTGTCTGTCTGTCTGTCCGTCTGTCTGTCTGTCTGCTAGCTTTTCACGGCCCAACCGTTCAACCGATTTTGATGAAATTTGGTACAGAGTTAGCTTATATCCCGTGGAAGGACATTTTTATCCTGGAAAGTTGAAGAGTTCCCACGGGATTTCAAAATCCTAAATCCACGCAGACGAAGTCGCGGGCATCATCTAGTATGAGATATTTTAATCATTCGAACACGTCGAAAAATGCAGAATGGTCTGATCCTTTAAGTACTTACCTATCTATAACTATAAACTGTGTACCTAGCATGGACGCGCTCACACTGGATACGAGTTAATCGTAAGTACGACTAATCTAAGTATATAAATTTTTTTTACAAAAAAAGTAAAAACCGACTTCGTTACACAAACACTAAAAATTGAAAAATAATTTAATTTATTACCGAATATATTATGTATACAAGAGTTAATATATGTAGTTCCATAATAATACTTTTTGGTGCCGGTGCCAATTAGCTTTAGCTGCGCGAATCGTCTAGACTTCATATTTTTATGGGACTCCACAATGGCACCTCATTGGCACCGACCCCAAAAAATATTATTATGGAACTATATTAACTCTTGTATACATAATATATTCGGTAATAAATTAAATTATTTTTCAATTTTTAGTGTTTGTGTAACGAAGTCGGTTTTTATTTTTTTTGAAAAAAAATTTTATTTCACAATTTTTAGTGGCCCCATGGGAATTATGCTATGACTGGTTAAAAATCTACTGTTTATTAAGCTATTACACTGATCGCGAGCAATTTACTCTTATCCGTTGAGGAGTTCCAGTATCTATCTTCGAAGATGTTCATCAGATCTTCACCAAATTGAAATGGGACCAACTTTGAAGTATACCCTTTCAAACAAAAAAAGAATTTTCAAAATCGGTCCAGGCGTTTTCTAGTAATCGGGGAACATACATAAAAAAAAAAAAAGATTCCGACGAATTGAGAACCTCCTCCTTTTTTTGAAGTCGGTTAAAAACAAAAGCTGAGTGACTGACTGATCTATCAACGCACAACTCAAACTATTGGACGCAAACTCAAACTATCGCGCTGAAATTTGGCATTCAGATAGCTATTATGACGTAAACATCCGCTAAGAAAGGATTTTTGAAAATTCAACCCCTAAGAGGGTAAAATAGGGGTGTGAAATTTGTTTAGTCCACGCGGACGAAGTCGCAGGCTCAAGCTAGTAAGTAATAAATTTCATACGAAAACATACAAAGGAAGTGCGGCCCGAACCGCATCACGCAACAACAACGCGCCGGGCGTCGATTCGCATCAAAATATTCTCTTTAGGTAAATATTTTGACTGCTCAGCGCCTCTGTTATGTGGTCCAGCCTTAGATCTGAGTCTCCCTTTATACACTGTGTAGTATGTGGATCTGAGTGAGGGCGCCATCTTGCGCGGCCCGCGGCGCGCGCGTCTTGGCGGATGTAGGTATTCTATGTGCTCCTAGATCTATTAGACAATCTTTATTACAGACGATATGGAGTGTGACACACCTGTCTGTGTGGGCCCGTGCCCTGAAGCCGCCCCTCCCCGCTACTGCCCCGCGAATATGACAAGCTGTGCCTCTGGCTGCGTCTGCATGCTGGAATGCAAGTCTCCCGTCTACGTGTGCTTCCAGACGAAGTTCTGTATGGCACGCAGGAGGTATCTGAAGAGACCCACTAAACACCCGTATTATTACGCCACTGTTCCAGAGGAAGTAGCATAATTTCGCAATTTCTGTTCGCACACAGGAGATACTTTACGTCCCACTAAACATCCGTATTAATAAGCCACTGTTCTAGAGTATATAGAACAATGACTGAATATAGCATTTATTTCCTCCCCGCGAACATGATAAGCTGTGCCTCCGGCTTCGTCTGCATGCTGGAATACAGCTCCCTTTCTGCTTCCGTTTACGTGTGCTTTCAGACCAATTAGTTCTGTATAGCAAGCAGAAGATACTTGAAGATATCCATTAAAAACTCATATTATTGTGCCACAGGATGTCGAATAATGCCAAAATAATAAAGCAATTTCCTTTTACCTAGTTCTTAAACATCTTCTTGAAATAAATCTTAAGTATACACTTACATATTGGATGTTTTCTTCCACAAGTATGTCGTTTAAATTACAGTAGTCAAGGACGCTATCTCAACAGGTTTCCTGCCTTAATTATCAAGGGAGATATTGTTTGTGCAGAAATTATATATTAGGTACTAGCTGATGCCCGCGACTTCGTCCAAGTGGAGTTAGGTTTTTCCTCTTGCACCTCCTGCGCATCTTTCCACGCAGCGGTGTGCTATGATCTCAAAGTAACAAAATTTTCTTGTTATAAACTTCGACTAGGTACTTAACTCTAGTATAAACGTCTATCGACTTTTTGCTTATACAAGTTGGCAAATTTTCTATTTACGTAGCGAAATTATTATTATAAAACTTGGAGATGTTTTACAGGCAAGTTTAAGATAAGAATAATTTGTTATTATTCTGGGCCATATTTTTTGATAACAGTTCGCAACTTTTTCGATTCCGAAGATTTTCGTTTGTCACCCTGGTTTCTACAGAGATATACCTACATACCTACTTGTTGAGTTGTATAAGCGATGAACGTTTAGTAGTTAAAAATACTGACTCCTATCCGAGGGGTACGGATTTTGACCCTAGGCACACAATTCTGATTTTTCGGAGTTATAATATTAAGTAATACCTATAACCTAAACGATCACTTGCTTTGACGGTGAAGGAAAACATCCTGAAGAAACCTGAGAGTTCTCCATAATGTTCTCAAAGATGTGTGAGTTTGTTAATCTACATTTGGCCAGCTTGGTGGACTATGGCCTAAACATTTCTCATTCTGAGAGGAGCCCCTTGTTCAGTAGTGGGTCGGCGATGGGTTGAGATGATGATGATACTTACTTATCTTGCTGTTAGGCCTGAAAAACATACAATGTTTGAGCGACGGCAACACGACGCAACAGAAACGTGTCTAATAAGCAACTTCTAGAAGTAGGTAGGAAATTGTAATACAAGAAACTGTGTGAAGGCGATACACTGCTAAGACGAGACTCTGACCTGCACAGTTGGCTGATTTATGGATTTACTGATGATGCGAAGTCGGTGCAAGTGTCTGTTACGCCGCGCTATTGTATTGTCAAATTAACCTCTCGCTTCCCACGCTGTAGGAAAGTACAGTACCCATGCACAGACTCATCTAGTCGTGGATATTCTCGATTCTTGGCTATCGTGGATGCACTCGTAGCTTAGATTTCAGAGATAAATGTTTATCATTTAGCTCTGGAATCTAAAAACTAAAAAAAAAACACCATTTTGTAAAAAAAATGCCAAAAAATGTTGTTACAAATTCAGGATTCGAAATGGCAGAGCTGAAGAAATGTAAGTTTTGTATAATCTTGGAAACAAATTAGAGATTAAGTAATAAAAATGAATAAAATGCAATGGACGACCGAAGTGCTTTTCGTAATAAAAACTTTTTGGCTCTGTACTTGAGACTTCGTTAGAAATTTAATAACAAGTGGGCGGTCCGGTCCCACTCCTACATCTATTACTTACTCTTTCGTCAACACTGCTACGTCGACGGATTTTTTTGTTTATTCTATTGCCTAGTGGTTAAGTCGTACAACTCTTATTCGGGAGGTCGAGGGTTCGATCCCGGACGCGCACTTCTAACTTTTTCGAGTTAGGTATGTGCGTTTTAAGCAAATACTTACTTAGGTAAATATCACTTGCTTAAATGGTAAAGGAAAACATCGCGAGGAAACCTTCATGCCTGAGAGTTCTCCATAACCTCACATGACTATGGCCAAACCATTCTCATTCTGAGAGGAGATCAATTATGATGTTGATACCAGCGTTACGCCAAAGCTAAGGTAGCACTAAAATACATATTTCATAATTCTAGAGAAACTTCTCAACAAAATCCGGTGATTTTTCATACGAACTTTTAATGTTTTAGTTTTAAAACCGCTTTTTAACCGACTTCAAAAAAAGGAGGAGGTTCTCAATTCGTCGGAATCTTTTTTTTTTTATGTATGTTCCCCGATTACTCGAAAACGCCTAGACCGATTTTGAAAATTTTTTTTTTGTTTGAAAGGGTATACTTCAAAGTTGGTCCCATTTCAATTTGGTGAAGATCTGATGAACATCTTCGAAGATAGATACTGGAACTCCTCAACGGATAAGAGTAAATTGCTCGCGATCAGTGTAATAGCTTAGTAAACAGTAGACTTTTAACCAGTAATAGCATAATTCCATGGGGCCACTAAAAATTGTGAAATAAAAAATTTTTACAAAAAAAACTGATCTATCAAGAATGAGTCAGGACTAACTTTTCTTAACTGACTTAAAAAGACACGTATGTACTTAGCTTTTTGTTTTATTTATAGAAAAAGTGAACATTTTACACCACACTTTTAGACCAAAGCAATAGATAAAAACTGAGACTGATGTTTGCAATTTGATCATCGACCTTACAAGATTTATAGATTTTGAGACTAAAAAAATCGCTTCTCACTGAAATTCGTAAGAGGTGCATTGTCTCTACGCGGCGCATACGACCATTGTTACCGCGAATATGAAATCATGATACGAGTGAAAAACCTAACTCCAGAAAATTTAAAGCAAGACCCAACAAATCGCGTCGCTTACGCATTTCTGCGATTTGATTATGTTTTAAGTCAGCTAAGGAAAACTAAAGTATAATATACAAGGTCGGGACTTTTGGACTGGGTTACAATACAATATAACTCTCGTACAATAGGCCTCTCCTCTTTATTTCTAGTTATAGGTACAGGTTTTGAATATAAAACTTGACACTACGCGACCATCAGAAAATAATGCACATCGACCTTTAGAAAGAGATAGCGGTTTTGAAGAGCATTGTTTCTGTCGTGGAGGCCGACAAAATGTCAATGTATGAGTGACAGAGACAACGCTCTACAAAACCGAAATCTCGTTCTAAAGGTCGATGTACACTATTTTCTGCTGCGTACTGTACATAATATAAAAGAGAAATAAATACCGGCTCTATACAATTACACAATTTTTATTTTACAGACAAATATACGAATTTAGTACCTACTAAATATTTATCACATTCGGTATCATTTAGAGGTCATGATCCAATGACGAGTCCTCAGTCGTCAGTACCAGTTTATGTGATTAAATTCGATTGAAGGTTGTAAACAAATCGAATACGTATTCAGTGTGACGTACTGCCTGTGTGATTTGTAAGGCCTCGTTCAAGCAGACGCGGGGCGTTGTGCATTGGTTGCGCGGCGCGTCTTGCGGATATTCCGTTCATAGAAAATTGGGTGGCAGCGCCCACACCATACTATAGCAGCACGTATAGCTGTGGTGATGCCTGCAGCGGCACACGAACAACTCCGCACCAACCACCTCACCCTGTGCACTTACCTTGCCATGAGGGGTGCTTTACCGCGTGAAAATCTGTTTAAAACTTTTTTTATTTTTTTTATTAAAATAAAAGAATATTAGCAAATGACTAATATTCCCCTTTCCTCTCCAACTAAGCATCAAGCTTGTGCTAGGAGTAGGTACGACACTAGTGCAACGGGCGGGGTTTGAACCGTCGACCTTTCGGTTTTCAGTCCACTCCTTTATTGGGGCTCTATTTAAACTAAACTATTATCATGAGCTTTCTCGCCAAAGGATCATCGGTTCACGTTTCATTAAACACTCAGTATTTACAGTCCATATTTGTAAATCGCACATCAAGTGGGCGGGTCGGGCGGTTGGTTCTTCTCCCTGCTGAGAGGGCTGCCCTCAGGACAGCCGTCCCCGCTGTTGCCGCTGTTGACCGCCACTGATGTTAGAGGCACCTGAGAAATTATTAAGACGTTTCTATATTTTCGACTAAAACTGAGATCTATAGAGCGCACTTTGACTTTGCTCAGACTTGAGTTAAAACGAGACAAATTTATGTGAAAGATATAGCTGTTTCGTTCTCTGTCTTAAGTCTAAGCTAAGTCAGAAGTCAGAGTGCGCTCTATAGATCTCACCCTAAGAACCAGCGCGTGCCAGACCTTGGTTATTTTATAAAAGCTGAAAGTTTCTCTTGATTTTAAGGGGTTCTGGCAGAGGGTAGCCATGAAGTGTCTGGCAATACATGACGTGATTTCTAATACTATTTCGAATAAAATATAAAAATTAGACTTTATACTTTGACGTAAGATTTTTCACACCTTTATTACCTGTTATCTCCCAAAGCCACCATGATCCAAACTTCATAATCGCTGATCGTTCCTCCCTGTGTTAGGGACAATACGCGAAAAACTTTCAGCGTTTAAGTATAAAATAACGAAGGTCTGGCTCTCTCTCTCTATTTTATTAGGGTTTGAAACTGAGGATATGCCCGCCTCCTATTCGGGAGGTCGGGGGTTCGATCCTGGGCATGCACCTCTAAATTTTATTTTCTCGACGTTTTCGCTCCTAACTCCGAAAAGTTAGAGATGCGTGCTCGGAATCGAATTCCTGACCTGCCGAATAAGAGGCCTTAACCACTAGGCTATCACGGCTTTTTTTATTCAACACACGCCACTAACTAAATTGCTGCGTTTTATTATATTTGCACACCTCAGCTATAATTTTCACGGAGTGATTAAGAGCTGATATCTTAATCACTCCTTTGGTCTGAGGACTCAGGCATCTGTATTCTTAAGACGCTGATAATAAAGGTCATATTTCAGTGGTATTTAGTGTTCCTATTGTTCAAGGGAGGTTCCATACGTGAGAGGAATGTGTAATTACAGAATATCTGAAGGCTCCTTTTGTCTCGGAGTTTCATGATGGTTATATATTTATTTGTAACTAGCTGATGCCCGCGACTTCGTCCGCGTGGATTTGGGTTTTCATCCCATGGGAACTCTTTGATTTTCCGGGATAAAAAGCTATATGTGTACCAAATTTCATCAAAATCGGTTGAACGGAATCGGTTGAATATGGATAGTAAGTATAGGATTTGGTACAGAGGTACTCGTACCTTGCATCCCGGAAATTGACATAAGCAACTTTTTATCTCAGAAAATCAAAGAGTTCCCACGGGATTTTAAAATAGATAAATCCACGCGGAGGAAGTTACGGGCAGTACTAGTTAAATATTAAGCTCGTCTCAACGTCCCTCGGTCGTATCGTCGGTGTCATCAATAGACCCTGATAGCAATCAAACGACGATTAAGGTTGGACAAACAACATCACAGCCAATATTAGTTCGATCTTCGACGCTCGTGCAAATGAATATGGCTTCGTTAATTACGGAGGCTTTTGTACCGACTATGTGTATAGGTAGACTTCAGCGGGGAGGGGCAATGCACGCACAACAGACGGAAACGTTTAAGTGCGGAAACCAGCCCAGAGCGAAGAAGAAGAAGAAGAAGTGTATAGGTAGGTACTGTGTTAGCCTAGTGGTTAGGACGTCGGGGGTTCGATTCTGGGCACGCACCTCTAACTTAGTTCGTTACCTATGTAGAGAAATTCTAAATGTAGGTCAGTCAAAGATAGATATTTACATAGATATAGCCCGGGACAGGTCGAGATGGCAATCGGGGTATGAGGCGGGGGGACGACCCGCACACCGCACGCTACCCGCGCTCGGCCCGAACAAGCGCTGAGGCTGTGCGGGTGTGCGGGTCGTTCCCTTCCCGATTACCATCTCGATTCTCGACCCGTCGCGTACCTGTTAATTTCTGGTTTGTTAAAATCCTTATTATTGACTAACTATCCCAACTTTGTATATCCGAGCTACTTTCTTAAACACTCACATCCTGAAAAGCTCAGTAGTCAGGAAGTGTAATGAAATCCGGCCCGAACACCAATTTCCTCATGGCCGAACCTACTCCTAGCACAAGTTTCACGCTTACTTGGAAAGAAAAGGAGAACATTATCAGGCTGTGCTCACTTGGTCACGTGATCCAAGAAATATAGAAGGTACATATTTCTATACCTACGGTGGCGCATCTCGTGACACAAATCTCTTATGAGAAAGATTTGAAACGTTAAACAGAGAGGCGTTTATTAAATATTTGGATGCAGCGCTGTGCTAGCTGGATTGCACTTTACTGCATCGTAACTTATAATAAGAGTTGCTATTTATATAAATGTCTTTGTATAGTGAGCCTTTTATATCATCTGTAAGGTGAAATACTATTAAAAGTGTTCTACGATAATATTACTCAATACTCATGTTTAAAATGACATTAATTATTATACTTAAAAAGCTTTCTTTCAATGTCTTGAAGTCCGATATGAGTCAGTTATTAAATATTGCCCCCACAAGGATATATTTTATATACTAACCATAGATACAGCAGTACAAATGTTGGCGTCGGAATGCCGCGGTGGCGAGAATGCGGCGTCGAAGCGGATGTCCAGCTGTACCATGAAGAAAGCCGCCGCTAACGTTGTGATTGACACTGATAGTTGCGCCGCTGCTACTCCTATACACGTTTTACTGCTGCAACTGGTAACAAACAAGTACTATTAATCTACAAGGATAGCTTAGGTATATCTCGGAAATGGATATAAACTATTTTTGATACCGGAAAGTCAGAGTGCCCAAGGGATTTTCAAAAAACTTGAATCCACGCGCCACCTAAGTCGCTGGCATCACCTTGTGGGTAAGTAGGCATAATAATAAAGGAACTGACTGACTGATATATAATAATATTATCGCACAGCTGCAACCACCGAGACTAGAAACTTGATATTTTGCGTGTAGGGCCTCCACTAAGAAAGAATTTTCAGAAGTCCATATACCTAGGATCTTCCATTAAAAATTGTATATATTTTGTTTTTCTCACCCAAGATTCATTAACGATCTGATGCAGAACGCAAGCATGGCAATATGTGCTGCTATCGCTAGCGTCCACAGCAGGGTCAGCGGCACAGCGGCGCAGGGCGAAGGGCCCAGGACTCTCCACGGCGCTCCCCAACTCCTCAGGGCTCTCGAACGAGCTGATACCCAACCGCCGAAACCTCGGCTGTAGTACACTGATGTAGCTGGTAAATAAATCAAATGTAAAAACAAACTTTTAAAGCCACAGTTTATTAATGTACACGTACAGTAGCCGGCGGGAAATATTGTACATCGATCTTTAGAAAGAGATTTCGGCTTCCAAGACGGTGGTCTCTGTCACTCATAAGAGACAAGGCTCTACGGAACGCTATCTCTTTCTAAAGGTCGATCGTCGGTCGTATAGTCCACGACAGGTCGAGATTGCAATCGGGGTATGAGGCGGGGGGACGCCCCGCACGGCGCACACCCGCACGTAACCCGCGCTCGCGTGCACTGGGTTAGCGCGGGGGCTGTGCGGGTGTGCGGGGCGTTCCCTGTTCTCAATAGTAGGCTTATGATGATGAAATGTATAGGTAGGTACTCAAAGTCCAAACTCGAGTAGCCTGTGTACTTATGCTATATTAGAGAGTTTCTAACGCCCATGTTTATCATCAAACTCTTGTCATCGTATTTTTTTAAAAGAACTCATAAAAACAAAGCAAATGAGCCAAACACTGTCAAGGCATATATCTACCATCAAAGAGTTCCAATCTCTATTTCACACCTCCATCATTAGAGACGCCCAAGAAACTATGTCAGCCAAATTACACAATGTTTGTAAAATTTCAACTCAATCGGAAAATTGGATGTAGCCGTTATTGGCTTTTATATACACTCGTATGTTCAGCACATAATCAACACAGAATCATCCAATGAATATACTAACTCGGTGAGCAGTTCTAACTTCTATTATCTTATACAGATGAGCGCTTTTCCTACATAGATTACATTAACAATCAGCCTATTCAAGTGAAAATGAGATTGTAAATCGTAAACCTGTTTTCAATAACATGAACCTTTTATTAGAGAAAAATATATAGAGCTTTTTCACGGTTTTATTACCTCATTAATATAAATATAGGTAGGTAACTAGTGGAGAAGTGCTGCAAATATTTTCTGAATCGTTTTGCTGTAATTTTTATCAGCGTTTTTAGTCTAATAGGAATATTGTTTGAGCACTAACACAGCACTAGTTTTCACATAAATATCATGAGAAGATAATATGATGCATAGAAGCTGTATACCAAAAACAAGAGAAATCCTAATCTAACTTGTGAAACATATTATAAATGCGAAAGTGTGTTTGTTTGTTGGTTTGTCCTTCAATCACGTCTTCTCTTCTCTTCTCTCTTCCCCTCAAGCTCCCGTGTTGTAATGTAGACAACGCCATTTTTTAACATCTTAGTCTCGTACTTGCTTACGTCACGCAACGACGACGCGCTCCGATTTTTGTCTACAGTACACGTCTGTGGCGTCACCGCCCCCCAGGTCTCAACTTATTGCGCACGAGTAGTAAGTGTATTAAAAAACTTAACAATGAATACCTACCAGCAGCAAGAACAGTGACTGCTCCTGCCGGAACGCCGAGTCCAAGCTCAGGCTTTTGTTTCTCTTCCAGCCATCCAACGGCACCAACGACCAATCCTCCAATACCGCAGACTATCTAGGGAAAAATATGTAAATTTTATTACTCCATTAGTCATTACTGCCCCATTGAGTTTATATATATCGTAGGTCAGGTAACCCAATTTTTTTTACGAATCTGTAAGTAGGTAAATAAAAAGAGGGGACGCCCGCCGTTGCCAGTAGGGTGATCAGTCATAATAATATTATGCCTGCAGTACCGTTCCATCCAATCCCTCGTGTTAGATACAGATAGAATCATGATCATCATCATCATCATCATGATCAACCCATCGCCGGCTCACTACAGAGCACGGGTCTCCTCTCAGAGTGAGAAGGGTTTTGGCCATAGTCTACCACGTTGGCCATGTGCGGATTGGCAGACTTCACACACCTTTGAGAACATTATGGAGAACTCTCAGGCATGCAGGTTTCCTCACGATGTTTTCCTTCACCGTTAAAGCAAGTTACTTACAGATAGAATAGAATAGAATATATTTTTATTCAAGTGAACTTTCAAGTGTTTTTGAATCGTCAACTAGTTTAATTTGCCACTGATTCGAGTTTCGATCAGTACCTATTACTTAGACGTGTACTGACAGCCTATCTCTCCCGAGCCGTAGCTTTGGTAAACCTGATGATCCTCTATAGATAGGTTCGTTACACAGTTTTCACTTATTCTGTCCTTTCCTAGCAAATCCCATCTTACTAGAGACGTAGAGCACTCAGCTATTGAAGTGAAAGGTCGTTTACGAAAGGTTGCTTTATATGCGAAGAGGAAAGCTGTTTAAATGCAATGGTACCTAGGGGGAGACCTTGTTCACAGCTCGCCCAAAATCATCCCTTGGAGTACCAGTAGACACTAATGTTTTTCATGAGAACAAATCGTGGAGAATTGTGATGGATCAGGAACAAAAATCAGTACTCTTATTATAAATGCGAAAGTGTGTTTGTTTGTTTGTTTGTTTGTTTGTTTGTTGGTTTGTCCTTCAATCACGTCGTAATGGTGCAACGGCGATTTTTTGTATGGGAATAGATAAAGACCTGGAGATTGACATCTACTACTTTTTATCCCGAAAAATCAAAGAGTTTCCACCGGATTTTTAAAAAACTTTATTCCACGCGGACGAAGTCGCGGGCATCAGCTAACACTATATATTTTATGAATTATTGTAGCTCGACGATCAAGGAACGGGTTGAAAAATCCACGGTTCCTTAAAGAAAATGTAGAGATTTTCTTTGGCAAGGATTAACGGGTACTAACCCTTAGGGCTTAGAGCATTACAATTGAGTTTATCTTAAATTACAGAGACAATTTTCTCTGTTTATTCTCCTGGGGTTAATCCACTTACGTGTTGTAGCCCTCATTTGTCAATGTCTGCGCGTATAAGTATGTTATCTAAAACCCTTGAAGTCGTTTGTCAGAGTTGGCGGTCCCGATTATTATCCCTCATATAATATCTGACAACAGTCGTTAAATTAGCCCGAATATTAATCTTCTGAATGTGCTGGGGAGGAAATCATGTAAAAGGGTTGCGTAGTTATTAGTCGTAGACTCGTAGTAAGTAGGTACTTTGTTATGTATCATTTACAAGATAAATAAAGAAAATACTTCTTATTTAATGCCAAAAATCAAAGTTTACTTGTCGAATAAAATAAGAGAACTGATTGACCAGCTATTTTATTTTAATTTTATTATATTTTGTGGAGGTAATTTTAAAATTTAATAACTTAACGTTAATAATAGGTTTTCACTTCATTCATCAATCATTTTATTTACATTAGCTTTGCTAAGTAAGTAGATAGGTACTATTACCGATTTAAAATATATATAGAAAGTTTTTTTTATCAAATAAACTTTTACAAGAGTTTTGCATCGTCAAGTTAATAAATTATATCGTACTGGTTCAGAATGTTCTTCCTTTTACGCCACGCATTGCTATAAAAATTATTTACAATACGGATTAGACCAACGTGTTAAGGAGGTCAGTGTGAGAAAGCTCTTAAGAATGTTTTCAGAAATCGGTACCTAAGTACTTGGTAACTGCTAAAGCTTTACAGACTCTATTTATACCCAACCACGATCCCAAGAAATGTTCATTTCCAAACAAATAACCGTATATTTCCATCGACAATAATATTTTGCTATTTTCATATCTACAAAGAAAATATCACGAACTGTTATAAAAATAAAATAGTAAATAATTTCGTGAAGTAAATAATCCTTTTTCGTCTCTAAAGAAAAAAATCCTTAAAATTTCTATCCCAGATAATATTATATCTTTTGTCGGTGGCCGTATTTTTTTTGCATGAATAAAAAGATTAAATTATTTTACATGGATTTATCTATTTATATATTTAGTTGGAGACAAATCATCTTCTGTGGTTACTTATGGAGGATAGGAAATAGAAATGCTAACATAGATTTAGGATTCAACATAAGTTTTAGTATGATAAATATTTGTATAGTCGGAACTCATCGTAAGGTTTGAATAATATGAATGTTTGTTTTCTTTTATTTTCAGAGTCTTAGTTTAAAATTATATTACAAAGGTCTGCACAGCATGGCAAGAGGTTATACGGTTATAACTGTTACGATTAAACTTATTGACCTCAAAACAAAATAGGTTTTTTAATTTTATAATAAAATTGTGTTTAAGTTTATCTGTCTGTCTGCTAGCTTTTCACGGCCCAACAGTTAATCCGATCTTGATGAAATTTGGTACAGAGTTAGCTTACATCCCGGGGAAGGACATAGGCTTTTTATCTCGGAAAATCAAAGATATCCCACGGGATTTCAAAATTCAAGGCACTTATAGGTGCTTACTTACTTGTAGAACTCTCACCCGTAGAGCGGTAGATGGGTAGTCCGGCCGGCAGCGGCGTTTCTTGCTTGTCCCCTTTATCGCGCCATGGACGGGGCTTCAGGCCGACCGGCCAGGCCACGTCATGTCGCTCATAGGTGTAGATAGGTGCTTACTTGTAGTACTCTGACCCGCAGAGCCGTAGCGAACGGATATATGCGTAGTCCGGCAGGCAGCGGCGTATCTGGCTCGTCGCCCTTCGACGCGCCACTGACGGCGCTGCACACGGACTGCTTGCGCGACCACATCGCCTTTGTGTTGATTACTGACAGAACAAAGAAGAAGAGAATAATCATCATCATCATTGTTAGAAACACCAACACAAAATGACATTTAGGATCTTTGTATCTCTTTTATTGCAGTCATTCAGTCTATGTAATTTACTGATTATAAACTCCCTCTCTTATCTTCGCGCTGCCACAGTGTTAAGCGCTTCCTACAGCAAATTAGGTATAGTGAGTCTGTGCCACGATAAAGTGTTTCAATCCAATACCTTAAGTTTTAACTACAGTCTCCTACAATCATTATGATCAAGCCATCGCTGTCCCACTACTGAGCACGAGTCTCTCCCCTCGGAATCAGAAGGGTTTCTGTATCTAGTATAGCTAATGCTTAGTACCTATACAACGTATGCAATGTGATTCGCGCACCACCACCACTAATAGATATAGTATAGTAGTAGGTCACAAACCTTCAAGCAAGTGTCAATAACAACAACTAAGTACACTTATGATGGTAGATAAAAAGTGTATTGTTGGATAAACAGGATTTTAATAACAAAAGGATTTTATCTGCAATCTTTTTGATGGCCTCCATATTCAGTGATAACACAGATCGATTTTACAAACATGGTTTTCATGATTTTGCCTTCACTGGGTAAATGATATTTACCAACATTAGTAGATAAAATTTAGTATTCTGTGCCAATATAAAACGTCTCATCATCATCATCATCATCATGATCAACCATCGCTGGCTCACTACAGAGCAGGGTCTACCATGCTGGCCATGTGCGGATTGGTAGACTTCATAAACACCTTTGAGAACATTATGGAGGACTCTCAGGCATGCAGGATTCCTCACGATGTTTTCCTTCACCGCTAAAGGAAGTGATAATATTTACTTGCTTAAAACGCACATAGCTCCGAAAAGTACCTAAGAGGTGTGTGTCCGGGATCGAACCTTCGACCCCCGATTAGAAGGCGGACGTCCTAACCACTAGGCTATCACAGCTTATTAAATAAAATATCTACTATACTGCAATAAGGCCTTCATCATCATCATCAACAGCCCATCGCCGGCTTACTACTCAGTAAGGCGACTCATTGACGACCTCCCTGGCGCAGTGGTGAGCGCTGTGGTCTTAATAGTGGGAGGTCCCGGGTTCGATTCCTGGCAGGGGTTTGGAATTTTATAATTTCGGAGTCAATGCCGTGCCGCCAAGCGATTTAGCGTTCCGGTACGATGCCGTGTAGAAACCAAAGGGGTATGGGTTTAATAAAAACTGCCATACCCCTTCCAGGTTAGCCCGCTATCATCTTAGACCGCATCATCATTTACCACCAGGTGAGATTGCAGTCAAGGGCTAACTTGTATCTGAATAAAAAAAAAAAAAAAAAAAAAAAAGGATCTCTACGACTACCATGCTGGCTAAGTTAGATTGGCAGACTTTACAGTTCACATATTTTGAGAACGTTATGAAGAACTCTCAGGCATGTGGTTTCCTTACGATGTTTACCTTCATTGATAAAGCAAGTGATACTCACTTAATTTTTTAAGTCCGAAGTTTGAGGGGCGTATCCGGGAGCCAACCCCGGACTAATACCTGACGGCTGGAAGCCCGACGAACACAGATAATTCAACCTCAAGAGTATATACAAGGTTTTGCATGAAAATAAAATCATATAATGTTGGCGGGGGTTAGGGGAGAATGCTTTGTAGTGATTGGTGGACTTAAAAGTCACGTAATCAAGACAATGTGTGGAATGAGGGTACCGAACGGGCGTGGGCCGACTTTTATGCTAAGCAACTGCCTAAGCTTGGCGATCATAGGTGTCCGGCTATTAGGCGTCTATGGGTGGTTGTCTGTGCCGACGTCTTAACAACTACTAGACTACTTTACTTAGGTCTAAGTAAACTATGTGTTGTATGTACAGCACAAACTTCAAACTTGTGCTTAATAATATAATATTCCCATGGCCACACATCAGTTAGCGAAGTTTAAATTACATAGTTGATAATAATAGACGTTTAATTAACTACGTATTAACAATATTAGTAAGACTATACAATGCTTGCCCGGTACCGACCTTGAAATTATTATTCAGTCTGATAAATAATTCCCTTTAATAATATGATCCCGGTAATTTACATCAACCGTGAAAGGCAGGCGTGTGCAAAACCAAACAAGGTATTATAATGATGGTATCTAAATATATAAAAGGAAAAGGTGACTGACTGACTGATCTATCAACGCACAGCTCAAACTATTGGACGGATCGGACTGAAATTTGGCATGCAGAGAGCTATTATGACGTAGGCATCCGCTAAGAAAGGATTTTTGACAATTCAACCCTGAAGGGGGTGAAATAGGGGTTTGAAATTTGTGTAGTCCACGCGGACGAATTCGCGAGCAAAAGCTAGTTTACCTATATTATGAAACCTACGGTTATGTACTTATACAGGATGTAACCAGTAGGGCGATTGTCTAAAACCTGCATCAATCATTATTACAATCTCAATTGTTCTGATTGGCTGAATTTGTGCGATTCTTCTTACAACAATGTATTGTAGCCAATAGTGAGCGAGCATTAACCAATCAGAGATGATTGCGATCGTGACATTGTAGCTGTCAAACAACCGCGGTAGGGCCACTGAATGCTGCCAAAAACGAAGACAGGTGACAGCACTGATGTTCACTGATGATACCACAAAAAAACGCTGAAAAAATATTCCTCTATTTTGTAAAATTTCACGGTAATATATTGCAAATAAAACATCTGACTGACGCTAGAGGTAAACGAACGTTGCGTAAGTAGGCCATTCGGAGTCAATGCCGCGTCATAGGTGGGGCCATTGACCCGAATTTTGCACGCTATACGTTGCGGGTTTGAAAAAACTAAATCACTAAAACTACAAAATGAGGCAAATGGTTATTGAATTGTGTTTTTAGATGGTATAACAATAACGCTTAGTTTTTGCTAGCGTTCTGGTTACCTGACAAGAAATAACACTAGTTTTTTTCTTTCATGGCGCCAATTTTGAAGTGTTTAGGTAATGGGGTCGATTCTGTTGTAAACAATCTCTAAACTAAACTAAATTAACAGATCTAAATCTAGTGGTATCTATCCTATTCCGCAAGCAACATTATGAAAGTGATTGCAATAGACGGACTTAGACGGACAGCGGAGACTTAGTAATAGGGTCCCATTGGCACCCTTCGGGTACCAATGTAATTACGGTCTCTACGTACACGTAGAAATCAGGATCTAGTTAGGTAAGTACTAGAACCATCCACTACTTGCACCGTTTAACTTCTCAAGTAGCTTAATACAGAAAGCTTTCTGTAATTGTATCTGAGTTCTTGATGCAAGTAGCGAAAGTCTCTTGAGACGCCTATTAGGGTTGTTAGCTAGGCCATTGACCTACACCACTAGTGATTCAAGGGACCGGTCACAGAGTTCAAAAAAACTCAATAGAAATGGCTGATAGCTGATGCTCGTGACTTTCATGCGCTCACACAAAAAACTTGAAATCGGTCAAAGAATTCACACGATTTTCCGCAGTACGTTTGAACGAAAATTCAACAAAACAAGTTATGAGATTCGTCACATACCCAAGACGGCCTGTCAAACATTCACATGTTGAAAGTCAAAGTCATAGTCAAATGATTTATTCAAAATAGGTAATAAATTACTCTTTTTGATAGTCAGATGTTGGATTTGTAAGATATAGTGGTGATAATTATTACGCAAACTTAAAACTAAAGAATGAATGAATGAATGAATAAACGAATGAATATAATTTTATTGTACACCATAAAACTAGTACAGAAAGACACATACAAACTAAACAAAAATAAATTAATGTTTTTTGATGCATATAATAGCAATTTAGCATTAATTGCCTTATCGCGACACTTCAGTCTCGCATTAATTGCTTGGCGTACGCTTTACCTACTTATGCTTTAACTAACCACTTTTTGTGAGCTACATTTTGAGATTCTGGGTCAATGACAATCACCATAATTTTGAACGCTTACTTGAGGCAAGTTTGAGTTTTTCAATTTCATTTATTTCACTCTGTTATAATAAAAAATCATGAAAGTGGCTTCTTCCCAAAAATCTTAGACTGCATATTTTGTCACTCACCATGAGGTGAGGTCATAGTCAAGCAAGGTAAAAGATACCTAGCCTAACGGTACATTTCAGGAACAGCTTTTTACTGGTTCCCGCAAAACAGTAGTTTCAACAGGGTGTAACTAGAACGCTGGCAATAACGAAGACAGGGGATAGTACCAATTACTGATATGATACCACAAAATAAAAACCGGCCAAGTGCGAGTCAGGCTCGCGCAATGAGGGTTCCGTACTACAGTCGGATTTTTTCGACATTTTGCACGATAATTCAAAAACTGTGATGCATAAAAATAAATAAAAATCTGTTTTAGAATGTACAGGTGAAGACCTTTCATAGTTATGTTACTTCAAAAATGGAAAATACTAATTATTAGTTCATGACCACAATTTAATTTTTGTTTTGTGTGATGTATTCACAAATTCACGGTTTCAGATTTTTCCCCTAATGTCAGCTATAAGACCTACCTACCTGCCAAATTTCATGATTCTAGGTCAACGGGAAGTAACCTGTGGGTTTCTTGACAGACAGACAGACAGACAACAAAGTGATCCTATAAGGGTTCCGTTTTTCCTTTTGAGGTACGGAACTACGGAAAAAAGACAATTTGTTAAAAAAAACTTAAGTAAGTTTTAATCCAACTCAAAAAACTCACCGGGCATTGATAGCTTAATCCAATCACCGCCACATTATAACAAAATCACATCAATTTATTACTGGAACCATCGCTTCATTGAAATCAATTTATTTATAACCATGTTATTCCATCCTATAATTATTCCCGTCCAACGTAAAGTTCTGCGCACTGCAAAGGGATAGAAACACCCGTTCCCTGCCGTATCGGAAAAGCTACTGGTTCCAACCAAACTGGATTAAGCTGGAACTGGGAGGGTGGAAAATTGTTTTCACAATCGTATAGGTACATGCTGTAGGTGTTGCTATTGATGATACGCTGTTGTCAGTGGTTGATAAAAGATAAGAAAGACGAGGAAGAGGTAATAAAGAAGTTTTTATCCATATAATAATTTTATAATGGTTGGCAAAGTGGTCATTGCTTCGTGGTTAAGACGTGGCTTTCTATTCGGGAGGTTGAAGTTCGATCCCGGGCACGCACCTCTAACTTTAATCTTCTATATATATAAAAGGAAAAGGTGACTGACTGACTGACTGACTGAATGAATGACTGACTGACTGACTGATCTATCAACGCACAGCTCAAACTACTGGACGGATCGGGCTGAAATTTGGCATGGAGATAACTATTATGACGTAGGTATCCGCTAAGAAAGGATTTTTGAAAATTCAACTCCTAAGGGGGTGAAATAGGGTTTTGAAATTTGTAGTCCACGCGGACGAAGTCGCGAGCATAAGCTAGTTTTTCTATAAAAGTGCTTTAGGCCTATGTTTTGGTTTTGGTCAAATAATTATTATTTTCTCTAATTTTTAACGTTAAATCTATGAAAATTAATATCTCGGCTTTCAGTTGAAAATGGTGGAATACGTATTTTACGACTTTCAATATTTATATACTTTCAAGCTACATCCATCAAATAAAGGAATTTCAGGATTTTAGAAAATTCTAAACGAAAGCGAAAGGAAAATTTAAAGGGTCTCTTGTAGGCAAGTAAAAGGATTACACAATAAGTGATCTATAGGCTTACACGGGATTTTTAAGAACCTTATTTTGCGAGGGCATCACTCTAATCGATAATTTTTTTTTACAAAAAAAATAAAAACCGACTTCGATACACAAACACTAAAAATTGAAAAATAATTTAATTTATTACCGAATATATTATGTATACAAGAGTTAATATAGTTCCATAATAATACTTTTTGGTGCCGGTGCCAATTAGCTTTAGCTGCGCGAATCGTCTAGACTTCATATTTTTATGAGACTCCACAATGACACCTCATTGGCACCGACCCCAAAAAATATTATTATGGAACTATATTAATTCTGGTATACATAATATATTCGGTAATAAATTAAATTATTTTTCAATTTTTAGTGTTTGTGTATCGAAGTCGGTTTTTATTTTTTTTGTAAAAAAATTTTATTTCACAATTTTTAGTGGTCCCATGGAATTATGCTATGACTGGTTAAAAATCTACTGTTTACTAAGCTATTACACTGATCGCGAGCAATTTACTTTTATCCGTTGAGGAGTTCCAGTATCTATCTTCGAAGATGTTCATCAGATCTTCACCAAATTTAAATGGGACCAACTTTGAAGTACCCTTTCAAACAAAAAAAGAATTTTCAAAATCGGTCCAGGCGTCTTCGAGTAATCGGGGAACATACATAAAAAAAAAAAAAAAAGATTCCGACGAATTGAGAACCTCCTCCTTTTTTTGAAGTCGGTTAAAAACAAATAAAATGAACAACTCCTGCAGTTTAATATAGGTAACTCCAGTATCGCATACAAACTTGAACATACTACTTCTATAATATACTAGGTACTTAGCTAATGGCTGCGATTTTGTCCGCGTGAAGTACACAAATTTCAAACTCTTACAGGCGTTGAATTTAAAAAAACCTTTCTTAGCGGACTCTACGTCATAATACTTAGCTATCCGCATGCCAAACAGCCCGATCTGTCCTGTTGTTTGTACTGTGCATTGATAGATCAGCCAGTCAGTCACCCTTTCCTTTTAAGTTGATGTTATAGTTCCGGGACGTCACCCGGTTCAGTGCCTGGCTGAAAATCAGCGCTGTATGTTCTTGTGTGTCAAAGCATGCAGCATAACTCAGCCAGCAGCTCAGCTGGAAACTTTTTCGGGTTGTGGCACACATGACACAGTTTATTCCGGCGCTTCTTCTGCTCGAGGATGTTGGCTTTAATGCTCAAGTGGAGGAAGCGCCGGGATAACGAATTCTTAGTTATAAGGTAGCACAATTTAAGAAATAGACGGCTATCATGTGACGCGGCGGAGTACTCCTACGGATTTAGGCTACATAATGGGTCTGATAGATTAGACATGTACAATTAAAATAATTTCGTGGCGCCACCCGAATCAAGGTTCATAGTGAAAACCAGCGCTGTATGTTTTTATAATTGTGCAGGACATATGGCATTTATGCTGAGTAGGGACCTTCTTTTTCGGGTTGTGCCACACATGACATACTTTATTCCGGCGCTTCTTCTACTTGAGGTCTTTTGACTTTACTACTCAAGTATTAGAGGCGCCGGGATAACCTAACTGGTAATGTGTGGTACAACTTAAAAAAATAAACGTTTTTTCTTTCTTCTTCCTTTCTCTATCTTTCTTTCTTTCTTTTATTTAGATATACACGCTGACATTTTAGTGGTTGTCTTCCCGCGGCAGAACGAGTTGCCCTCAGTAATACTATCGAAATTTTGAGTTACACTTAAGAAGTAAAAATGTTTTTGTTTTGAAATAATGAACCAAAAAATCATTAACTCGAAAGTGTGAGAAACAATAGTAATTTACTAGACGTAACGTGAATAGTAGGTAGGCGCTGCTAATAAAGTGAAAAAGTTTGGAGCAAAATAAGCTCTTGCGTATAGTGATACGGCATAAACTAGCTTGCACACCCTCGGTATTACTATTGTTTCGAGGTTTCATTCGATTTTTGTTTATCTCGATTTTTTTGATATTTTTGACTCTAAGTAATAATTTTTTGTATTTATAAATCGATTGTAATACCACGACAAAATCATTTCGCTTCGGGAAAACAACCATTACAATTTCAGCGTGTATTATATTGTGGTTCTTGCATGCCAATTTATGAGGTAATAAAATCAAAGCGACTCCATTTGGCATGAAATCGAACTATCTCTGTAGGTTTGATAGAATCGGCACATATCCGCCTGGGGGATGTCCCTTCGCGTTAGACTCAGCAAAGGGTCGATACCCAATTTGTGATAAATCGCGATGTTCGACACGCTTCTGATAATATGGTGCTGAATATACTCTGACAGTAATAATAAAATGTACTAACTTACTTGGTATATTTAAGTATGTAACGGCGACGTGGGAGTTATTCCGCTATGCATTTATGATCACAGTTGTATTCACACATAGACTTATATAGACTTGTAGAATTTTGCGACGACCGCCATGGCGAAGTAGTGAGCACTGTGGTTATCAATGGGAGTTGCTGGGTTGATTCCCGGCAGGGGAAATTTGGTATTTTATAATTTCTAAATTTTCTCTAGTTTGGTCTGGTGGGAGGCTTTTGTTGTCGCTATTTACCATCCTACCGGTAAAGCCGTACTGCCGAGCGATTTAGCGTTCCAGTACGATGCCGTGTAGTAACCAAACCAATCCCTTCCAGGTTATCCCGCTTTCGTCTTAGACTGCATCATAACTTACCACCAGGTGAGATTGCAGTCAAGGGCTAACTTGTATCTGAAGAAATAAATAAAATAAAGACGATTGGTTTTATTCCAACATCCTGCATGCTTGGTACAGTGAGAAAGAAGGAACCACCTGTTTAAAAAAAAAAATTATTTATAGGCGCTCGGCTGCAATCAGACCTGGTGGCAAGTGATGATGCAGGCTAAGATGGAGCGCCCTTGCCTTGAAGATGCCTATTCACTCTTGATTTGAAGGTACCCATATTATAATTGGAGGGGAAAACTGATGCTGGAAGGGTGTTCCAAATCTTACCGGTTCGAATTAGAAATGAGGAGGCAAATCGCTTAGTACGTATCTGCGAAATTTTATGCAGCAACGTGCATGCTCTATTAATGTAACCGACATTATACTTCGAATCTTTTATAGCATAAATCTTAATTTACTCTCGCCACGAGATTATGGCCTGCGTGACAATAAAAGTGAGACATAAACCATGCCTTCTCGTTACAGCTATCAGGGCCACTAAATTCTTATTAATTTGGTACTTTCGTAGATTGGGCAGTCCCTATGCGAGAGTTTTATGTAAGTATTACAGAGTTCACTACATTTTTAAGGTTCCGTACTTCAAATGGAAAAAAGGAACCCTTATAGGATCACTTTGTTGTCAGTCTGTCGTGTCTGTCAAGAAAATCTATAGGGTACTTCCCGTTGACCTAGAATCATGAAATTTGGTAGGTTTTATAGCACAAGTAAAGGAAAAAATCCGAAAACCGTGAATTTGTAGTTACATCACAAAAAAAATTAAAATGTGTTGTGAACTAATAATTAGTATTTTCAACTTTCAAAGTAAGATTACTATACCAAATGAGGTATCATAATATGTACATTTTAAAACAGATTTTTTTTATGCATAATAGTTTTTGATTTATCATACAAAATATCGAAAAATACGGCTGTAGTACGGAACTCTCGGTGCGCGAGTTTGACTCGCACTTGGCCAATTTTATCTTTTACGACACTGTCTAGAAACTAAGGTGGTGGTTAAACGTCAGTCAATATCTAAAGGTGAAATCTCACTCTGTGCAGACTCATCATCATCATCATGATCAACCCATCGCCGCCGGCTCACTACAGGGGACGGGTCTCCTCTCAGCATGAAAAGGGTTTCGACCACCGTGCTGGCCAAGTGCGGATTGGCAAACTTCACATACGTTTGAGAACATTATGGAGAACTCTCAGGTATGCAGGTTTCCTCATGATGTTTTCCTTCACCGTAAAAGCGAGTGATATTTAATTTCTTCACGACGTGTAGCCAGCACTTTCTTGGGCGGATTCCTAACTAGTGGTAAATTTAATTAATTAATTAAAAGCATTTGTAAAAGTTTATTGAATTTAATTTATTACAATGATTATCCATACTAATATTATAAATGCGAAAGTGTGTCTGTCTGTCTGTCTGCTAGCTTTTCACGGCTCAACCGTTCAACCGATTTTGACGAAATTTGGTACAGAGATAGCTTGCATCCCGGGGAAGGACATAGGCTACTTTTTATCCCGGAAAAACGAAGAGTGCCCACGGGATTTTTAAAACTAAATCCACGCGGACGAAGTCACGGGCATTCTCTAGTAATTTATAAATCTAAATTGAATAAGAAAAAAAACAACATTAAATTAAAACACAAACACAAAAAACGACACGAATATGAAGCTCCCAACTCCCAAGTTTAATTGATTAAAATTCGATTTCTATAAAGTGTCATGTAAGCAGTGCTACATAATCAGTTTAAACCTGGTTTAAACTGGTCCAAAATGGGACCACCATGGGAAAATAGCAATAACTAAGGTTTGTTTAACACAGAGTGATTAGAAACATTTTCGGTCCCTCGCGCCAAGACCTCGTTATCTCCTATTTTAAGCTCCCATAAGTCTTCATGTCCACTGCTACTACGTAGCTAGCCGTCTACGATTTCTAATCGACTAATAAGCCCTCGACTGCGATATCACCTGGTGGTAAGTGATGATGCAGTCTAAGGTGGTAGGCGGTAGCGGGTTAACTTGGAAGGGGATGGCAGTTTTATTAAATCCATACCTACCCTATATTGGTTTCTAAAAGGCATCCTACCGGATCACTAAATCGCTTGGCGGCACGGCTTTTGCCGGTAGGGTGGTAACTAGCCACGGCAACAAACCAGACCAGAAGAAATTTAGAAATTATAAAATTCCTGATTCCCCCTGCCGGTGATGGAACTCGTATAGATTTTGTCGCTCTTTGTGCCCAAACCTTAAGTAGAGCATCGTTCTGGTTGCTCGATTCTTCACGATCCGAGGCCACGAGGCTTCGTCGGCTTTGATGTGGATTTAGTTGTTTAATGTTTTCGTGTTTTTTTAACAGTGAACCAAGTGAATCAAGTAGAGATCTGTATATATAGATCTAACAGATTTATTACGATTACAGATTTAGTACGTGTATATACATAGGTATACTTGCAGGTTTTTGTTTATTTCTAGAATCATCATCATCGTGGAGGTAGAGGTCCTGGGATCGAACTCCCGACCTCCCGAATAGGACGACGTCTTAACCACTAGGTTATCACGACTTTTATTACATAACATAAATTACATACATTTTCATTTTCCCCTTATTGGTAAATAGGTTCGAATTAGGCAAGTAAAAATTGGTACCTTAATTAGGTACCCAGTTCAATACAGGTTTATTACTTTCTAGAATAGCAAAAGTAATGAAATATTTTGTAAACGGGCTATAAAAATGCGTACCTACTGCTGACTATATTTCTAAAGCAGAAAGTACTATTTACTATCAAGACGTGTTAGTTACTTTATACTTTTATTGGTAAAGTTTTCAACACGTAGTACGTAGTATGGGGTCCAAACTCTAATAAAAGCTTTCCAGAGCTTTGCGGTTACCCTTGAGTACGTTAAATGCTCTTTACTTCTTCTTCTTCTCGGACGTATTTGTAGTTTCTTCTCTATTTTAAAACTGTGTAAATATTTTGTCTATTTATTTTTCGTGCAGACAGCTTCCTTCGGCGGTGTTCCCTTTAGATTACAACATGGGGTTATTCAAGGGGCGGACCAACAAATTCCTGAAAGGCCGGCAACGCATTGGTGGTTCCTCTGGTACTGCAAATGTTCATGGGCGGCGGTAATCACTTAACATCAGGTGACCCGCCTGCTCATTTGCTCGCCATTTTTATAAAAAAATTAGACTGTTCTGTGGTTAATTAATTGGTCTAATAGAACGCGAACGCGACCTTGGTGCATATTGTGTCAACAAAAAGCTCATTGTACTTACCTAGTACCCATGTTCCGATTTAGGTTTTTAAAAATCCCGTAGGGAGTTATTGTTTTTCTAAGTATGCTATGTCTATCTTCAGAATCTCTGTCAGAGGTCGTTTCCTCAGTTGAATAGTTAAAACGCAAAAAGTTGGTAATAAACAACAAACAGACACACTTTCATAATTTTAATCTTTTAATCATCATCATCATGATCAAGTATCAACCCATCGCCGGCTCACTACAGAGCACGGGTCTCCTCTCAGAGTGAGAAGGGTTTGGCCATAGTCTACCACGCTGGCCATGTGCGGATTGGTAGACTTCACATAATTTTAATATTTAGTAGGTATTAGGAGGTACCTATAAATAAGCATGGATTTTCCCTAACTTCTAGACTTTTATTTGAGAAAGAGGCACCATACGAGCCACCAATGCATACTGCTGAAAGATTTCAGCAAAAGTTTATCCGCCTCGTTCATGGAAAACTATCCTCGTTTTGCGTTTATTTTTCATCCTTCTTTTACTCGCTGCATGTGGGTGTATATACCTAGTGTATATTGTGGAGCTATTTGACCGTCCCCAGCGTGCGATCTCATGTGGAACATGCCACTGGCTTAACAAGGATTGCCTTTCAAACTAATGCATCGCTCGCAGTGCGAACTTAATACCGTCACCTCAACACAACACCACTTTATATCACGCTGTCTAGGGGACAATGTTGTGGAAGTTATTTCATAATTTTGGATACGTTACTTTACCTCATCAATTTTTAAAACTTTTTATTCAGATACAAGCACAGATCATCTAGACGCCTATATACGGCTAATAGCCGGACGTCCCCGCTCGCCAAGCTTAGCATAAAAGTCGGTCCACGCCCGTTTGGTACCCTCATTCTGCACATTGTCTTGATTACATGACTTTTGAGTCCACCAATCACAACAAAGCATTCTCCTCTGTCCCCCGCCAACATTTTACGATTTGGTTTTCATACAAAACCGTACCGTTTGTATATTCGTACCTACTCTTGAATTTTCTGTGGGTACAAGTAAGTTCCTGACTTGACTCTAATCTCCCCTGGTGAAAAGTGGTGATGCCGTCTTACATGGAGGCGGGCTAACCTGGAAGATGGATGACAGTTCTTATTAAACCCATTAACCCCTTTGGTCTTACACAGCACCGTATCGGAACACTAAATCGCTTGGCGGCACGGCACCAGACCAAACCAGAAGAAATTTTGAAATTACAAAATTCCTGAGTTCCCCGTGCTGGTGATGGAACCCGGGACGTCCCACTGGTAAGACCACAGCGCTTACTACTGTGCCGGGGAGTTCGAAGACGAGAGAAACCAAACTGTGGTAAGTATACATTATTGAAACTATTGTTATACTAGATGATGCCCACGACTTACCACTTAGATTTAAAACTTTTTCCGCGATAAAACTCTATGTCAGTTTCCAGGATGCAAGCTATATCTGTACATACCAAATTTCGTCAAAATCAGTTAAACGGATGGGCCGTGAAAAGCTAGCAGACAGACACACTTTCACATTAATTATAATATTAAGTATGGATAGTGGATTATACTATGTGCTTAGCTTAATGTTTCCAAGGATGAGAATATGGTATTAGATCAAACAATAGTATCCTCTTATAAAGGCAATAGAACACGCAAAGAGAGACACTTCACTTATTATCAGTGTAGTAATTCAACTATTGACATCAAAAAAATGTACAATGGATCTACAAATTAAAAAAAAAATGCACTTGAACCTTCAATTTGTTTTAATTAATTCGAGCCAGCAGCGCCTTCGCGATGCGGTAATCTAAGCTTTCCCAACAGCTGGTTAGTTTGAAATTCAATTGTAATAGATTTCAGTTGATCCAACGAATTAACTTTGGCGATTAATCCTTTGTGTAGCTGGTATTTTCTGTTTCCACTAAGCTTCTAAGACATTGATATAGATAAAATAAATCAAGCATTGAGATAAGGAGAGTATAAATTAAAGCAATTTAAATAAATACCTATTCTGGACTGGGCCCGGCGTGATTCATCGCCGACAGCTTAAACAAAATTATTTTCACGGGAAAATCTCTTAATTTTAAGAGATTTATTCATAGTAAGTACCTATTATTAAGTCAGATGTATTAGGTACGGGGTCTTATTTACAGAATATTAAGGATAGAGTTTGGTCTACGGAACCATGGCGTCGATCTTAAAGAAATTATAAAACTTCTTTGAAAGATTTTCAAAAAATTTCACACACAGATCAACAATAAAAACCCTCTCGAAGAAATTGTAAGCTAATTTATTTTGGTAATCAATGTTGTAAGAAATAAATGTAGTATCTAAAATAAAATCGAAAACTTTTATAAACCTTTTATATTGAGCTGTGAACTTGTAGTTATTATATTATTATGAAGTCGCAAAGAAAATCTAGTAGGTAATTCATCCACCCATAATATAAATGTTAGCGTGTGAGTCTGCCTTTTTTAAATCGATATCAAGATGAAAATGTGGTACAGAGAAACACCTGTAGTCGAAAGCTTGCATAGTGACGGACAAAGGCTACTTTTTGTACCGAACAATAAATTCCCACGGGGTTTAAAATCCAAAATCCACGTGGACGAAGTCGCGGGCATCATCCCGTATATTATAATATTTAAATTTTAAATCCTGTTCTATTCCAATCCGTGTGACGTCACAAAAGTTTTATTCAATATGCGCTGACAGTACAGGCGAATAAAATCCAAGCTCGAAATTACATTTCGTTTGAATGTTGGGTATTTTTCGCTTCAAAGTTCGATTTTATCGTGTATCCCTTTTACACTACATTGAATTCATTTCAGAGCTCTTTGTGGCTGGATACGAGATTTTACAGTTTCAGATTTGTAAAATTGATTTTCTACTTTGGTTTATGTAGGTACTTTGTTCAGAAAACGAGATAAGTAACTTAATCATGATCAACCCATCGCCAGCTCACTACAGAGCACGGGTCTCCTCTCAGACTGAGAAGGGGTTTGGCCATAGTCTACCACGCTTGCCATGTGCGGATTGGTAGACTTCACACACCTTGGAGAACTCTCAGGCATGCAGGTTTCTTCACGATGTTTTCCTTTACCGTTAAAGCAAGTGATATTTAACTAAGTACCTACTTAAAATGTATGTACATACACACATTAAGAAAATGCTTAATCAATCAATGCGTTGCGCGTTGTTTTAAATTCCTATAAGTACACATTTTGCAGATCAAATTATCTGTTTGCCTTGAATTTTAATATTTTTTATTGAGATGAGTTAACCCTCGACTGCAATCTCAACTGGTGGTAAGTGATGATACAGTCTAAGATGAAAGCAGACTACCCTGGAAGGGGTACGGCAGTTTTTATTAAACCTATATACCCCGTTGGTTTCAACACGGCATCGTACCGGAACGCTATATCGCCTGATAAGACCACAGCGCTCATAACTACTGCTGGACTGATCGGGCTGAAATTTGGCATGCAGATTGCTATTATGATGTAGGCATCCGCTCAGAAAGGATTTTTTGAAAATTCAACCCCTAAGGGATTGAAATAGGGGTTTGAAATTTGTGTAATCCACGCGGACGAAGTCGCGAGCATAATGTAAAAGAAAAATATCATTTATTGTATTCACAATGTTATATTTTGAAAAATCTGTCTCTTCATAATATCTAACATCCATCACTTTCTCTTGGGCGTCACATACAATATAAACTCTGTTGTTGATAAACCTCCTTCATACCACAGACTGCATTGAATAGCTAATGATACACCTAATGTGAATTCAGAAATTTGGATCGCTATCAACGGGGAATGGCTATCTCTGTCCAAAGGAAACGATTCAGGTTCGAATCCAGGGGGGTCAGGATGATATTTAATCTTACCAATATGCTCTTTATCATACGAATGATAGCCGTCACAATAAAGCCAAAGTTTCTGTTTTTCCAACTTCAACCAATTCTGTACCTGCGTAGGAATGTTTGCTCTAGTCGAATTTGCATTTAAAGGTTTAGCTGACCATTTCAGTTGTTTGTTTATCCTTATAATTACACAAGGATTACTTCCATATCCAAAAGGAGGTTGGCTACAAGGTCCTAAATCAGGGGTGTTATTTACATCTCTTTTTCTTCTCTTACTGAGTAAACTCTCCAAACTTTTGACATATTTTTGATAATCTTTCGAGTCGTTCCTGTACCAAATCAGTGGCATTGCGTGTAAAGACGTTGGAGTCGTCGTTAATCCAATACCGTTAGCTGAATATGTAAGAAGCTCCATCTTTTCAACAGTTTGATAATAGTCCTTGTGTTTGATTATCGATAACGTACTATACAAGAATATTAATGTGTATGTAGCCAAAAATATCAAGTACATTATTGAATATGTTATTATATAGAACCAATTCTTACATGTTTTGTCGCAAAACGTTTTCTTGTCTCTATTGTAGATATACCGGCAGCAGCGTTTCCTCCAAGGTTCTGGCTTGTCTACTTCTAATGCTGCTTCAGCGGTTGTTGAAGTACCAGGATTTTTAGACGGGCCGGGTGTTGGTAACGAAGGCCGTTTTTTAGTGTGCGCATTTTTGGCCATTTTATCTATTTTAATTATAATTATATCCTAATTATAATATCATCTTAATAAATCTACAATTTATGTGTGTATGTGCGTACAACATGTCATAATCATTACATGTCAAATGTCAACTTTACGTGACAAACGGTGACGTGGTGACAACTAAATGGATTTTTCAAAATTTTTTACGAGACATTTCACCGCGATTAATAGCCTCAACTGGTGACAGAAGGGCTGGCTCATTTTTTGCGCAGCGGATCAGCCTGGCTGTCCAGCGCGGAAATGCAGCCAGTATTCTTGGCACCATTCCACGCGGTCATGATTTATATAGTAATTAGATAAGGCTAGCTTTAAGTTTTATTGTATTAAAAAAAAAAAAAAAAAAAAAAAAAAAAAAACTAAATGGATCCAATCTCCAATCCAACTATAAAATAAAAACAGGACGGCTATGATTCGACCTGTATTAATTTTTCAACTGCAAGCTGTAATAAAGAGAGAGCCCGGGAAGCCCACACCTTCGTTATTTTATAAAAGCTGAAAGTTCTCAGCGTATTCTCAGCCAACACAGGAAGGAACGATCAGCGATTATGAAGTTTTTGGGTCATTGTGGATTTGGGAGTACACAAAGAGTATAATTATCATCACTACGTGGAGTACAGTAACAGGTAACAAAGTTGTAAAATTTCTTACGTCAAGTATAAAGTGTATATTTTATATTTTCTTCGGAAAAGTATTAGAAATCACGCCCAGCATTGCCAGACACTAACTAGTATCTAGCAACCCTCTGCCTGACACCCTTATAAGCGGTGATAGCCTAGTGGTTAAGACGTTCGCCTTCTTTTCGGGAGGTCGGGGGTTTAATCCCGGGCACGCATCACTAACTTTTCGGAGTTATGTGCGTTTTAACTAATTAAATATCACTTGGTTTAACGGTGAAGGAAAACATCGTGAGGAAACCTGCATGCCTAAGAGTTCTCCATGTTCTCAAAGGTGTGTGAAGTCTGCCAATCCGCATTAGGCCAGCGTGGCAGACTATGGCCTAAACCCTCGCTCTGAGAGGAGACGCGGCTCAGCAGTGGGCCGGTAATGGGTTGATCATGATGGGCGCCATATTAATTTTTTTTAAACTTTGTAGCGCTTAAAACCTGCAAGAAATCCTTGTGCCGTGAGGTCACTTACAGCTTCCAAATATATAGCTCACGTGGCCATACACACGAACAAACATATATATTCTTTGCAGGATCGATGACCTCTTCCCTTTGAAGCTCTGAATTTGGATGGGTCGGGCGTAGTCTACACCATTTTGGAAAAATTTACGAGTAGGTGTTACGCGAGCTGAAGGTAACTTGGGATGATGTGGATTGTAGCGATACCTCATACATTTTTTGTTCAGGCATTTAGAAGTTATGGTGGAATAAAATAACTCGAATGTACATACACCCTGAAAAGTGAAAACATTTCACTCCTTTTTTTGGGCAATCGTGTAATAATAAAGTCATAAAAGCTACTAGGTACATTAAAATACAATTGCTTTACTTAAGCAGCTTGATCTTCAATTTGCTCGACTTGTACCTACTTTAGAAGGCGATGTAATAAAGGGGCAGAGATCGTTGGGTATTCCAAGTCCGTCACGTATTCTTCAACCCGAATGTAATTCTAAGAAAACTTCGCGATTGTGGCATGAATTCAAATGGACCATTTTCATGGCTGGAGGTTTTGTATCCGGCTTTGGTTACATTTTTAGATCACGACCCCTTTAATGTACAATTCTAGTTTTTATTTTAAAAGACATTATAAGAAATTCTTCGGGATTTAGCGCTAATACTAATACACACGTGTGTAGTCGACGTTAGCCCGACTAGTTTCGAACCCATACGGGGTCCTTTTTCAAGGGAGTCCGTTCGCGCACGCGCCGCGGTTTTGACTCAAAACCGCGGCGCGTGCGCGAACGGACTCCCTTGAAAAAGGACCCCGTATGGGTTCGAAACTAGTCGGGCTAACGTCGACTACACACGTGAGTACAGCCGGGACAGATATTATTTAGAATGGAAATCACTCACGGTAGTTTAAATGCTAATACTAATAATTATATTTGATAATAAGAAAGCTCACAAGAAAACTCAGAGTGACTCAGCGGGCGATGGCGAGAGTAAAGTTATGCTGAGTGATTTTCTATGGTTTCAAAACAGACATGATCCGCAGATGAATCCAGACTTACCAACACAACCTATTGGGTTGCAAAACTGAAGTAACTATGCGCGAGGTATAGAGGTACCAATATACCTCACGCATAGTTACCTAGTTCGAGGAACCGATAGACGTTGAGGTCTTAGGGTGCTGAAGTGATTTGGCACCAAAAAGCACAGCGTTGGCAAATCTCGCCGTTACATGGGCAGATGAAATTAAAGATAGCCGCTGGATCTATGTTGCACAAGATCGCAGTGTGTAGAAGTCTCTACCAGGGACCTATGTTCAGCAATGGACGTCTATCGGTTGATGATGATGATGATGATGATGAAGAAATGGCTCTTCGGGTAGTACGGAAGATCGGCGCAAAGATGCATGTCTATCGGTATTTTACAGGATTTATATTGGAGAGTGTGCTGAAGAACTTTTCGACCTGGTTCCTCCTTCACCTTTCTACTATCGTACCGCAAGGCATCGCCAAGGTCTGCACCCGTGCGTAGTCGAAATTCCACGGATTACGAAGCAATTTGCCTCCTCATTTCTAATTCAAACCGATAAGATTTTGAACACCCTTCCAGCATCAGTTTTCCCCTCCAATTATAATATAGATACCTCCAAGTCAAGAGTCAATAGGCATCTTCTAGGCAAGCGCGCTCCATCTTAAGCTGCATCATCACTTGCCACCAGGTCTGATCCTACGAAAAAAAAAAAAAAAAAGGTCTGATTGCAGCCAAGCGCTGGTCTATATATCTCTGGATGGTCTAGTCTGGTCTGGATATTTAAAAAAAATCCCCTCTAGGCCCTATTTAGCAAAAACTTCACGGGTCGAAAAGCACGGGTGTCGACGAGTCAAGTAGGTGATACATCGTACGGCAATTCGCAGTACAATTTTGTTGTACGAGTACCTACTTATACTTTACATGAGAGTAACTTTTTGACATTAACATTTGTTAAGCAGATGTCCTAATACTTTCGTAAAAATCAAATTGTTGCAAACCATCTGGATATTAATTACTTAGAAGAACTGATAAATCAACGGCAAGACTGTTTAATCTGATTAGCGAGACCCAAGAAAATTGCTCTAATCCATCGGAAAAGAGTAGGAAACAGAGTCTGTCAGTCTGCAATTCTGTAATTGGTAAATGGATAAAGTATCTAATTGCTTTTTGCAAGATGGATTGCAGAGATCAAATTACTACTTAATTTGTTTCGTATGTATAGAATAGACGGTGATTGAGGCTGAAGGTATTGTATGTACTGGACGTAACATAGAATAAAATATTCATAGCGCAACATGTACCTACATTTTTGTATGACGACCATGACGACTTAGTGTCAGAAGCCTGCACCTACCTAGTAGAGAGATACCTACCTCGTCCTTGAATTTAGGTTTCATTTGTTTAGAAAAACAGAAAACTTTTTATAGATCTGTGTAGATATTATTTTTAGGGTTGCGTACTTCAAAAGGAAAAAGAGAAACCCTTATAGGATCACTTCGTATTTCCATTTTCTCAGGTCCAAGTTTAATATGAAATACTCAGGTCTACAATTGGGGCCGTTAGTTATTATAGATACAAATTATTTTTGTGAAATACATATATCATCATAAACCTGAGAATGGCATGTAGGTAGCTAATAAAAACCTAATAACTAACAACAAAACAAATAACATGTCGTATGACAAAATGGTTGAACAAGTAATCTAGCGTGTGACGGACTGATGGTCCTTATCTCATTTCGAGCCAGCAGGACACCTCATTCAATTAGGTGCCCGCTGAGAGCTTTGTTTTGTTGATGGAACGCGCCCAGAACTTCTCATATTATTCGTTATATTTTTGTGTGAGATACAAGATAATTAATTGCGCCTGCTTGAATTAAAAACCAAACACACATTTTGCTTTGCACAGGATTGCTATTTTAATGTAACAGGCACCCTGAGCGTGTTATTTTTTTAAACTGTTATACTTTCTAAGAGGCTTTTAAGACGCTCTCAATAAAGTGACAGAAATGTTCATTACTTATATATTTCACCAAACAAAATATACAATAATTGCGAATAATAAGCAAATCGAGATCAAAAGATTATGAACTAGACGAAAATATGACAACTTTTATATCCAAAATCATTTCGTCGATCATAAGTGGCTATAACTTACTTTACTGTTATGAGAAATAAACATTGTTTGTGTATTTCGCCTACGTAATATATATTTTGCAAAGTAATATTATTCCAACCCTTCTCTACAAAGTCTGGTTCTTAGAACCTACTACCACCTGAAATAATAGAAATGTATTGAGTTCTGAATAAAATTACAGGCGCTAATTAATATCAAAGCACGAAAGTCAGAATAAATAAAATATAAATATAATTTGGGTAATCAGGTGACCAGGTAAAGGTATGGACTAATGTAACGCCTAATATTATTATTAACGTAAGGGAACTGGAGTATACCTACTTGCTTGACAATTCCATACTAAATAGGCACTTAATTATTAAGTACTACATGATGTCCGCGACTTCGTCCGCGTGGATTTAGTTCTTTAAACTGTTTGATTTTCCGGGATAAAAAGATATGCCCTTCTCCAGAATGTAAGCTAACTCTGTACCAAATTTTATCAAAATCGGTTTAATTGTTGGGCCGTGAAAAGCTAGCATACAGACAGACACACTTTCGTATTTATAATATTAGTATGGGTGTACTTGATAATTGAGCTTTATGCCGAAAACGACACATATGTGAATATTAATATCCGAATACAGGCATTCAATTCGATTTCAGTGCTGCACTTAGTTTAATTATTGCACGCTTGGTTCTTCCAATAAAATATGTCAAAGTGGAATCTAAATTTCAGTCATTAAGTTCGTTTATCGAGAGTCAAAGTCAATTTTATGAGATGGTTTTATTAAAGGTCCTTATAATATTGTGACCTATAAATTAGTATAACACAATATATATTATGTTATGCTAATTTGTTCATAGCAACTGACTATGAAAGTCGTCATGTCGATTGTCATATAACTTATTGACCTACAGAATAGAAAGTGTGATTATATTCTTATCTGAAAAAACTTCAAATAGATTAGTAAGCACGAATGTATAAATACCACTGTTTATGAATTTTGTTTAAAGCCATCGAAATCAAACACCATACATCTGTTGTAAGTTTTCAAAGGGTTAGGTAGTTCGCAGTTTATCCAGATTAGAACGTAACATTCCACTTATTAATACGCCTTACTCACAACCTTGAATGGGAAGCTGGAAGAAATCTCTGTTTAGAGATAAGCATTTCCAATGTAACTTAGTTTATTATTACTTTTGTAACTATAGTTTTGGTACCTACATGAACAATAAAAATAAATAAATAATAATTATTATTATTGCACTGCGGAATTTTGAGTTGATTAGAGAAATGCAAGTATTATAAATATCAGGTAACTATTTAATTTAATTTAATTTAATTTCTATATCAGAGATTCAGAGATCTCTATCAGTGACCCTTGGCAGTGCGAGAGGTCGTCTATTATATTTTTCTATGACCTCTACGCTGGCTAAGAAAAGATGGAGAAAAGAGCTGATTAAACGGCTGAAAAGATTTTTATCAATAATAATATAGTTAAGAAATAACCAAATCGATTAAACAAGCTTTTTAATAAATAAAAAACTGTATTAAAATCAGTTTCACTGTTCAAGTGCTAAGATGCTATACAAACATAAAGACAAACAAACTGATCAAACTTATAACAGACCTATTTTTGCGTTGGGGGCTTTATGATTAGGTAGTTACATAAGGGATACATTTAATTAATGTGATCTCCTTCTTGAAAAACACTTTTTAATGTGAAATCGTAATTTTATAAATCTCTATATATCTAGTAATACATTGAAAGCTTTACTGAGACATAGTAGGTGTGCCTATTTGTTATTGTCTCGTTACTCGATTCGCTCTCATTCATTCCTTAGACTAGTCGCTTTATCATGTTACATGGTAAGTAATAAATATTTATGTCACTAGTGAGACATTGCGCTATTTCTTACACAAAAGAAAAATGATTACTGTATATACAAATATATCACTACCCATATTATAAATGCAAAGTGTGTTGGTTTGTTTGTTGGGTTATTGGTTTGTCCTTCAATCACGTCGCAACGGAGCAACTGATCCGACTAATAATTTTTGTCTTTCGTAACACCTCCTTATAATAAAAAGTACCTATTTTGTTTTAGAATATTTATTTTACAGGAGATAAGAAAGTAGATCGATTTACTGCTAAAAAGCCTTTTTGGTTTCTAAAAAAGATTTTGGTTTCCACCTATCTTGGTATAATAAGTGATCAGTCTGGAAGTAATCTGATGAAGTATCTACTTAGTTTTTTGTATGGTTGTTTATTTATTCGTAATAATATTTCAATCTTGAGGATAATGGACTATCTAAATAAATCCGGGATTTGTTACCAAGTAAAGCTAAGTCCAGCTTAAGACGGTGGAATTGTATTAGGTCCATTCATTGTATTAGGTATCTTACAGTTGTTATGAATAAAAGCAGCGTTAACTTGTGGGCGTGATGTTGTACCCACATTAAACTAAGTGATAAACAATAAATTAAGTATAATTTCTATTTTTAAGTCGGTAAGGTCAGTTCGGGCAAGTGCGCCATACTTTTTTATGTTTGAATTAAATGTGAAATAAATTCTTTTTATTATTAGATTGAGACTATATTTGATGTTTTGAGATTACAACCAACGTCGATTTAAGCTGTTATATTAATAAATTAACCTTATTTTCCCCAAAATTAGGAAACATGGTAGTAGGCGCACTTACCTCCGGAAATGGGGCAACCACGACGCGAAAAAAATCGCTAAATTTGTACATTACTAAAAATCAATTATTTTACTTCAAAGAACATTAATCTCTCATTGCATTAATTTTATTTTTATTTAAATGAACTAGGTATTCCTTTGCGGCATAGCAAGATGCCGCTAGTTAAAGTCTATCCGTAGGTAGTTTTCGATAGTTTAGGGGTAGGCGCACTCTCCCCAAAGGCGCACTTACCCAAACTGACCTTAGTATATTTCTGGTGCAGTGGATTGACCAAAGAGAATATAACCACTACGTGATTGACAACTCTTTATCCATGGGATTTCTTTACAGGTTTAGGTTAGGTATTCTCTGGTCTGGTACTCTGTATTTTCATTTTATATTGTTTCCAAGTAAGAAAGGTGTAAGATCATAGGAGGAATTAGACAAACATAAATATTAACTCAATAATTTATTTATATTATGCTAATAATTCAATGATTATTTTTAAATTCACACTATTTAAAGAGTTGTTTTAAGTAGTGAAGACATTACAATCCTTGCCCTAATCCTTTTCAAGGTACATTTACGACAAACCCATCGACACATCAAGACTAATATCCATCGGTAGCTTCAATATTTACAACATTCATAGGCATTATTAATAAATAATAATTAGCAATAGATTCTGTCATTACTTTTTTCGATAGGAACTCGAGCATTTAATAAATATCATGACATTGTATTTTGAAATCACCTACAAACAATACAAAATCTATAGTTTGTTGTATAATAGACCAATTATTGCATTTTATATTTTAGATTTACATAATAAATGACTATAATTCAAAGCATTGATTTACTTAGTAATCCTCTTTGTTAGTTAAAAAAATAATTAGTAGGTATACGTTTTAGGGGTAACCTAATTAGCGTTTATTAAGTGCAGAACACGTAGAGTCCTTACTTTTTACTATTTTAATTCGGTAGATTTTTTACTAGTTTTCTGAATTTATAATAATTTCCAATAGTTTTGAAACATGGTAAAATTTAAGTACTTGCTTATCATTGATAATATCTTCAAATATTTTATCTAAGTTTTCTTTATGAGTCTTTTTATTATATTATTTTGGTTATTTTTCTTTCTCTTTAACAGTTTTCTGATTTTCTCAAGTTTTGAAACATGAAAAATTGTGGTACAATATTTTACGTATTAACGCTTAAGTAAACAATAAAACATATTTATTAAGTAAACGTATGTATAGAATAGTTATTTCATCAAATAATAGTCCACTGTTAGATTATAATATTATTGCTCAAATAATTCCTATCGAAAAAATTATATATCTTCTGAGTATTTGATAAAGAATAAAATAGAATTTTTAAATATTTTAAATTTCATTATTTACTTTAAACTATTTATTGGCACTAGCTAATTACTATCACATTCGGATGTTGCGTACGAAAATAACATGGAAATTTTAAAAGTATATTAGTAGATAAAAAGAATAAAGAAGTATAAAAGTATATAAGTATAGTAGTAACTAAGGGGATAAAGCAGTGTCTTCTGTCGCGGGTGACGATTTAAATCGCAAGCGTAACGAAAGACTCGAGTTTTACTCCCGAGCGTAGCGAAGGTGGTAAAAACTTAAATCATGAGCGAACCGAGGGATTTAAGATGAGTCCTGAGTGTAGCGAGGGATTTAAGTTCACCCAAGACTAAGACAGCTTTATTACCGAGGAAAATACTCTATTTTTCGTACCATTTGCGAAAAAATTAACACAATAATAATATGAGATAAGCATTTATTTGTACTTTTAGAACATTAACTTATTTATAAAAATAAATTAAAATAAACTTAACGTTTATGTATTTGAAGAAAACAAAAACGCGGCAAATTCCTAGACTAATATTTTTTTGTCGGAAAAGCAAAGGCATCAAGCTCATACGGCCTCGTCGGCTTGGTCATTTTATTTAATAATCATAACTGCATAATAAATGCGTATTCCTTTTTCAAAAAGATGTATAATGCTTTATATACAAACTCAATGGTGTAAACACAGATGTAGTTCATTATAAATTTCGGTAAGTATTCCAAATTTAAATCACATTCTCCCCCTAGAGAATGAATGAAATTCAGTTCAATTTTCTTTCCCAGTTTTTAACAGATTAAAAATGACTATTTCAATCTTGACCTTTTTCGCTTTTGAGTTTGTTCGCTTTTTGTGGCATAGAATGTTACTTTTTTGAGCAAGTGGTACGAAAATTCTTATATAGCAACAAATTAAATCTTAAAGAAGTATATAGCTTGATGTCTAACAAAAATAAAAAGCCAGAACGTATAAAACAATATGTTTAAACAATTAATTATATTAAAGCCTTAATTCGAACGAATAAGTATCATTGAAGAAAAAAAATTCTATACTTACTATATAAGAAATTGGAACTTTTTGGTACATGGTTGCATAAATTACTAACTAGGTAATATTACCTGAAATTGCCGAGTTTGTTTGTAAATAAAAACCCAAAATAAAAATATTAAACATACGTAAAAAAGACAAATAATTGTACCTATGTATTATGCATAAGCTCAAACACGGAAGTTAATTTTACTTTTATTCGTTTGTTGAAGTGATTAGGTAAGTACATCAAATTACATACAATTATTTAACACTACAAACTCTCATAAGATTTTTTGGTTTAGCAAAAGTCCGTTACTAAAATCTCTTCAAAAATTTACGTAATTTTCAAATCGGCAATTTCAATAAAATTGACATGCTATTCAGGAATCTACAATCTTAAAAGCTGTATCCGCTACATTTTAGTAACCATTTTATCTCCTGCTATACAATTCCCATAAAGATTAGCAATATTCATTGTAGGCTTATCAAAAATAGAAGGATTAAAGATTATATCACAAAATATATTCATTGTCACAACAAACGATAACGTTTTGTTTTCACTACCACAATCAGCAATACAATTAAATTAAGTTTAGCAAACCAACGAGTATGAAGTACATATGAAATAATGTAGTCCATAATAGTAAATGCTAATTGTTTTTATCATATAATTCTTCTTAATAAACGCATAAATTGATGACACAAAATATTTAGATATTAGATATTTTGTTATCGAAATATAAAACATGAGACTAACTGCTAAAATATATGTAAATATTGTTAATAATACCTAATTAAAAAGAACATTTGAATAATAAAAATCGCTATAAAATGGTATTGAAAACAAAATTCAACATGTAGGCCTGACACCATTCAATTATGGACCACTGGAAAAGAGGTATTCCATTTATTCACTCATTTTATTAGAGTTTAATCAAGCTACTGACTAACATGCATTTGGCTAGAGACAAAAATGTATTGAAAAACTAATAATGTGTACTAAGGACATTAAATTGTTTCGAGTGACGTCAAACATAATCAAAAGGAAAAAACAATTAATTTTAATATTAAACACTAATATGTGGTCACAAATATAGAAAACCACGTCACTAAGCACTAAATACATGTATTATAACTGGAGTAGTCAAATTCAGTCAGTATAATCCTAATTAATGACATATCTTACAGCATGATTTGTATAATATGCATTACATTAATAGCTACTAAAGTAGAAACATGTCTAGACGATAAAATATTTTCAAAAGAGATAACCGGATAGACTTTGAAATAGAAACAATTAAAAAGAGCGTAGACATTAAAAGCAATTTTATTCAAGATAGACTCTGCGTAAAAGTTCAATTTGTCAATAAAGTGTACAGGTAAAGCTTTTTGTAAATTTTATGAAATATATTTGATGATGAGATAAAAGGTGTTACTCTTTAAATAGCTACAATTATAATGAGGCTAAATATGTTTTATATATAATCTCTTAACTAAATTGACAGATTTAAAATCTTATCCTGTCTTTTCCCACACATTTAGACCTGTCATTTTAGTTAAGAGATTATGTACATTATAGTTAACCACAATGTCTGGTTTTACCAAAATTAGCTCCTAAATAAGATATAAATTCACATCCAATGATAATTCAGGTGAAATAATGAGTGATGATTATCCTAATACACTAACATATATAAATAATATTAATCTAAACAATGGACGAACACATGTCATTCGAGCGAATGCAGTCTATTCAGACGATTTAATGAAAGTCATTGCTTTTAGTGAACTTGTAAGTTCCAATTGCGACTGTCAGATCACATTAAGTGCACTTCACTAACAATGCTAACTTCATTTTACTTACAATGTAAAAATATTACACATATTCATTGCAAGGTTACACGGTAAATACAATTAAAACCTTAATACATAAATAAGTAAAATAATAATTAAATCTATTTTATTGCTACTCCGTGGGGAAAGCTATAAGATACTTAAAAAATCCAATTTAAGTTATTAAACGGTAACTTTGTATAAACAATCCATTGAGATCACACATCGCTTTCAGAATATTGATAAATCACAATTTAGTATGCTTTCACGTGATTTTATGTAATCAAGTCTCTCTTTTTGTAGCAACGTACACGAATATCTTCCGTAGTTCACAGTCGACCATAACAGCACATACCTCCAAAATCACTACACTAACTAGGATTTGGCTATTCAGTATCGTCCCAAAATTACCGAGTAGGCCACTTGACAGGTACAGTATAAGAAGTTGATGAGATATCACTACACCGTCTCACTCATGTTTTTTTTTAGTTTTTCTTTATCAAGCAGATTTTTAACTAAAGTTAACTTTACTTTTGACTTATATACTTAAACTACTTTTGTAATCTGCATCAATCATACGGCTTTATAAACCGCCCTGTAATAGTCCAAAACTCACTATATTTTACTTAAGCTGAAATTTTTGATGTTATTTGTTAGGTTTAGTTAAAAATCATTTTCTGGCTTGTGTTGCTCTTCAAAATCTAATTATTTTCATATACTTTTGCTATAACTAAATGAAATTCTTCTGAGATTCGAAAGAGCCAAAATAACCCTCAAATATAGAGGCACGTCAGGGCTGCTGTTAGTATGACAACGTAGAAGTTAGGAGATCTCCAAAACCCTTTGCTCCAACTGCAATCCAGATCTTTTGCAATAACCTACGAAGAAGAAGAAATAAAGTAAGTCATTATTTTTATTTCGATATTACTTATGTTGACATTTATAACTGCAATACCTCAACATAGCTACCATTTCAGACCAAGAGCTAAATTTGTATTCATAAAAAAACTTACATCACTAAAGGTCCTGTTGTAATGTGAAGGGCATTTTGCAAAACGGACGTCATCTCTCGTTGCTACACATTCTGATGGGCTCTCGCATAGATACTGTCTTCGCTTACGATCCCACGCTTGAATCCATCTGTTTAAGTAAAATTAAGTTTAAAAGTATTTTAAAGAAGGTGCCAGAAAAAAGGACTTGATAGAAATATGAAAATTTCCCCATCTCATAAAATTTTAATTATATTAGAGCGGAGCGAGACCAATAATTAATCTATGTATATTAGTTTAACTTGTTGTATCATTCGCTTGAAATTGGCTACTGATTTTTTGGCTACTTTCATTTGTCTGATTGAATTAAAATTTTCCAGACACGTGTAGCTTGAATGGCAATAGAAGATTATGGTACTATTGAGCGTCTCTGGTGATGGAGGGACAATGGAACTCAGATGACATATGGCAGGACAATTGGATTTTGACTAATTCATTTCGCTTGGTTTTTAGGAATCATCATCATCATCATTAATCAATATCAATTCACGGTCTTTCATGAATACTTTTCAAAAAAATATAATGACCTGAGATGGAGATGGAAGATGGAAGATGGAACCTGGAACTCTTTAACAGGAAATGGTAGGATGACCTACTTACATACTATTGTTTCAAAAGCAAATTTCAATATTTTTTAGTAAGTAGGTACATTAAAAAGTTCTTTGATAAAAGAAAAATATATTTAACTTGTTCTGTAATAATTTCATAGTATTTACGAAAAGCCTCTTACCCAATACGACAATCACAGTAAAGAGGATTGCCCGCAACAAATATGTCATGCAAGAACAATGAATTGGGAACACCAGGCCATTCATTTTTAGCGGGATTGGGTGCTCTTGTGATTAAATTGTCTCTCAAATCCAGGGTCAAATTCTGAATGCGACCTGGCCTCCAAAATATCTCGCCTTCGATTTCCTCGATGCTTGTGTTGAAAATTGTAAGCCTCATCGTTTGGGACATGACACCCTTGAAAAACACAATATTACATAAAAAATCAATACTCAGTCCAAAATAATATATTGTGATGACCAAAAGTACCAAAAACTTCCAAATTCTACTATTTTCAATGAAAAAACTTTTAAGCTTATTAGCTGTCTGCCCACGATTTTGTCCGCGTGGATTAACTGAAGTTTTCAAAAATCCCAACAAAATAACAACAAAACGGTTTTTAAAAATAAACACATAAATACAGATAGACATCCAGAGTTTCTTGCTCTAAAGTTAAGAGTGGATTATGTACAGACGTCAAATAAAGATGAAAGCGGAGAACTTCAAAATGAAGAAAGAAAATGGCATTTGATACTTACGCTTAAAACATATTGTGAAAGAAACTTTAAAGCTTTTCCAGTTATGGTAATATTGTTCAGCTTGGAAGGCAATTGCCCAACCATTTCTTTGCCAAGATCAATTTGGTTGTTAGACACTTGTATGTATAAATTTTCTAAAGCGTAGTTATGTGTTAGAATTCTAGGAATATTGAAATCCCTGATGTTTCCATTGACAGAAATTTTCAATGTTCTTAATCCATACATTTTACTGAAAACGCCATGCTGTAACAAATAATTATTTATTTAATCATAGAAATTGACTCAAATATGTTTTAATAACAAAAACAATAAAAATAATAGGCTATAAAATACAATTAACGATAATTCTAAAATTAACTTACCTCCAGAATATTCAACCGTAAATGGGTAACGTCAAGATATTCCAGACGTGGTGATACTCCATACATACTCGTATTCATAAGAGCCGGTATAGGGTTACCGGATAAAGACAGCCAACGGAGTTCGCTTAAAGAATGAGTTGCCTAGAAGAAAAGTAAAAATATTTTTTTAAAACTACGATGGCTATGAGTTGAAACTGCAATGCCTTTGACTATAAAGTACCTACGTTTAAAAACTTTATCTTCATTTCTACTCAGCACCGGCCCACTATTGATCTCGGGTCTCCTCTCAGAGTGAGAAGAGTTAATACCATAGTTCACTATGCTGACCATGTACGAATTGGCGCCATTTTAATAACATTTTGAGAAACCTCAGGCGTGCAAGTTTCCTCACAATGTTTTTTTTGCCGTAAAAATAGTTTTTCAATTGCTTAAAACGCATACAGCAGAAGAGTTAAGAGGCATTTATCTAAATCCTTGAAGGATAGGAGACTGAAATCTTAATCACTAGGCTATTATTGGACTGCAAACACAGCATAAAAAGTCAGTTAAATAGTTTTGAAGGTAAATGATTACACGGGTACGGAGTTACACAGAAATATACAACTTATTACGCATACACGTTCCATCGCGGTTGTCAACACCTTATTTAAAATACAAATGGAAAGCTAGTTTCTAAAATAAAATTTTATGTTTACCACAGGCACTGTTGTCAAGTCATTGTAGGAGAGATCCAGGGCTCGAAGACGAGTCAAGTTAGCTGTTATATCCGTTGGGACTGATGGCAGATTGTTGTATGATAAATCCAAGCTTTTCAGCTTCGGCAGTGGCATCGATGGAACCTTAAATCATATTCAAAATAATATAATATAACAATATTGCAAGAGACCAATAATTAATCTATGCAAGTCACCTTCTTTTTGCTAAAACAGCAATCTCTTTCTTTGGAGAGTAGGTAGTAGACACTATTAAGAAAAGAAATATAATTTCTTCTGTGAATACATAGTTATATTATGATATAATATAAACTAATTACGCCTGGTTGAACTAAATAGCAATCAGCCATTTTTCCAATTGCCTTTTTAAAATGGCAGGCGCTTGAACGAGTTACTCATCATAGTAGTTAATCAGAGTTAGGTATAGGTGTACCGTTTCACTTAGACGGCTTGTAGGTGGAGTGTTGGTTGTGGGAGAGTATTAGTTGATGTAAATATCAAGGAATCTTCAACGTCGCTACCACACGTATAAGAGATTATTTGAAGAATAACATTATACTTACATTAGTCAAGCTGACGTTCTTAAGGCCTAAATGTGATAATCTTCTTTCGAGTCCTTTGAATATACTTCCACCTCTTTCACCGTTTTGGAAAGGCGTATTCATGCCTAGATCTAACCAGCGGAGTCTTGGTAATGCTGCAAACGAACCACTTTCCACTCGCACCAAATGGTTGTCGGAAAGGTCCAACCAGGCCAAAGACTGAAACCAAAAAAATAATTAATTTATCTTAGACACGTCACGGCCTCAGTATCAGCTAATAACATTATTTATTTATGCTTAAAAAGAACTAAGGATGATAAATGTCACGTTAACTCAAACTTTTATTTTACTAAACAATAAAAATAATGAATTTTCAGACTTATAATAAAATATAAAAAGTTATTCGCCGATACTGTCGCATTTTAGGTAAATAATGTAATCAATAAAATATTTAAGTAATATCCTGGTTTGCAGGCAAATATATTTGCGAATGCAAAAACATTCTACTGTGTATTATCTAAATTAGTGATTTAATTGTGTGCAATAACAACAACTCAAGCAACTGACTACAAAACAAGCAAAAAAAGTGCATCAAATTTAAAACCAAACAAACTAAAAACTGTTAAATTCTGAGTTCAGAGTTCAGACGTCGTAATATCAAGCCGCACGTATAGAACATTTTGAAATTACAATATTAAGTACTTCAAAGTACTTTAGATTTCTTCAAAGGATAAAAATATAAGACATCCAGCCGTGTGCCGTATACGATTATCTGAATCTGACCTCTTACAAATTATTACAGAATTCAGATCACGCAAAACTTCTACGTTCAGGATCACGGAATATATCCACTTATCCTAGCAAATGTTTGATGACGGTAAAGTAGGTAACTCTGCCAACAATTCCCAAGTTCAGAAAGTCATAGAAGTTTTTCGTGATCTGGGCTTCCTACGAGATTGAAATCGTATTCTATGTAATACGCGAGAGAATCAGCTACTCATACAAGAAAAAGTCACAAAATGCAGTTTCGAATGTGTTACGATTTGAATGTCGTAGCGAAAAAGTGGCCAGAGCCCGGGTTCTGTAACTTTTATGATATTTAGCGATTCTTTAGATTTGACAGGAACTCTTTGCTGTGATACAAAATCATGATTGTTAGGTATATGGTTTGGCGGTAGTGCTACTGCCTTAATTTGGATGTCAGAAAGACGAACGCTACCCGTACCGGTTCGTGTCAGAAACGAACAAAAAGATTTCGTGCGGCTAGATTCAATACCGACTACATAAGGATGCCAGCGATGACGGTTTCTCACTGTTCTAAGGTAGAAAGGTAAATATCAATTATACAACTTTAACTAAGCCAAGCTCATATTTTTGTAAATATTTAAAAGTGAAGACAAATTCGTGACGTGTTTGTTTATATTATGACACGCATTTGCGAAGCGGCACAGACTAAGTGCGTACCCAGATTCTAGCGCGGTCTTTACGTAAGTACCTTTGGGTAACACGACACATACGAGCATGCTTTAAAATATGGCGACCTTTTACCAGTCTATAAAACTCGTTGTTTGAATCACTGAGCTGAGCATAAATCGCTAAATTTCAAAATAAGCTAAAGAATCAGCGGGCATTAGTTAAAATATATAGGGTGGTCTACCTTAAATAATATATTCTGCGGGTATTGCTTTTTTTGGTGGAACACTCTGGTGTGATCTCGCCTAGCCGTGTGGTACATGTATTCGTCGCTGTAGTCGGGCTCCTCCGGCCAGTAGTCACCCGGTTCGTGCTGAACATGCGGGACACGCCACATTAGCATCTACCACACCTCACACCTCACACTGGCAACACATAACAACTGCTATCTATTGGTTAGTAACGTTCACTGAGGGTGTTACGTACTGTTTCATATCCTGTACGTCACTTTTTAAATCTAAGATATTTTTCACTATTTTATGAGGTATGTATTTATACCTTCGAGACTTTAAAATAGAATTTTATTCTTCCGATTATTTTTTGTAATATTTTCTGCTTTAAACATAGGACATCAAAATTTTTATTCTCGAGTTTTATAAATATTGTAGACGAATAAAAATTTTACTTGTGGCGGATGAAAAAATATATAAGTAGATACTATTCAATATTATATAATCTACTTCTAATACCAGGTAAGAGTTTGAATAAAAATTAAAAATAATAAAAAGAAACCCCAAAAAAGTATGCAATGTGTAGCTTTTAAAATTCAACGCAAAGGATATTAAACAAGTAATAGTTTTGTTAATATCTAATTATTTTGTTTCACAACAGATTCAAGATAAATACAATCAAATATCACAATAATAAATAAATATATCAAAGTACAAGTCCACTCAATTCGAATACATTACCTTAAAACCATAAAATTACGTATGGTAAAACTTTCCTTATCATTTATTAATCAAGCAGATGTTAGTATCAAAACTACGTCAAAATATTGTGTGTAAATATCAGTTATACTGTATAAAAGGATCAAACTAATATTAAATTGATGGACTTACTCTAAATCTTTGGACCAGATCTGCAATAGCCACGGCTGGTATATGATTTCCACTGAGGTCTAGTTCAACCAAATTAATGGCCGCTGCAGGTGATAGACAATTTGTCGGTATTCTTGACAGTTCGTTATCAGAAAGATCTAACCTGTTGATCATACAATTGAATAAATAAGGCAGATTTTTTAAGTATATTTCACAGAGGACCCATATAACATCATTTAACATGATTCTATATTAAGCTTAAGAGTTTCTACATATTGGTGAACAAACCAAAAATACTCCATTATTTTGATCTACGTTGGCAACAATTTTACCTTTTGAGAATATGCTTAATACTGTCATTTGATTTATTCAATATAATATTGTTGCTTCATTTGAATATTAAAGAAACATGAAATATTACCTCTCCAAAGCTGGTGAAATAATAAGATTATCCGCTATATTTTTGATATTATTATTCGAAAGATCTACCGAAGTTAGTCCATGCATGTCATGGAATACCTCTACCGGCATTTCGATTAAATAATTATGCGATAAGTCTATAATCTGAAATATTACGAAAAAATTAGTCATGCTGATCATATTGCTTATTACGATGTGAAGTTCATAATTACTGTGAAGTTGCTGGTAAAGTGCGTAATTCTGGAGGAATTCTTTGATTTAATCTATTTTATGTTCCAAAACATAACGAGAAAGACAAAAGAGATAGAAGAACAAAAGATGAAAAAGTAGAGAGAAGAGTTAACTATAGATTATAATGTCTACAATATAAACCTACCTGTAAATTCCTCACTTTCTTGAAACAATCATATTCCATATGATATATTTGATTATGTGACAAGTCCAAATATTGCAACATAAGCATAGAACCAAAAACTTCCCTTGTAATGTTTCTAATCAAATTATGAGATAGATAGAGTTCTGACAAGGTTAAATCTGCGTGTCTGAAAAACAAAATATTTTTATGTATCATCGTGAGATATTTTTAAAGACTTAATAATGATATCTCTGGATATTTCGAGGACCTTCGCAGAATGATGAAATATATTATTTACCTGAAGTAATAAGGTGCAATGTAAGAAATGTTGTTATGTGATAAATCCATGACTCTAATATTAACTGACACAGTACCGAGACCTGAAAGTATAAACTGTCTTAGTAACTTAAAAATAATAGTTTATAATAGATCATATTCTTAAAGCCTATATAGGTTTCTTAAATAAATTAAGTAACAGTTGAAAAGGTTGAAATATAAAAAGCAAAATACAAAATCACCTCTTTCTATACGTAGAGGACTGGGATCCTCAGATACTAATCCTGTGATAAAAGCAAAAGATAAGACAGCATGCAATGAAATAAAAATAATATTAGTAAAGATTAATCACAAAAAGAAGCAATGTAAGAATGTGTTAAAATAAAATTTTATAAAGTGCATATTAATATTGATGACGATGAATAAATTCTTACGAAATGATTAAACAGTAAATATTATATTCATTAACTCTCACTCTGCGCTTTAGGTGGAGGATAGAAATTCGACGAATAAAAGCTGGGAGCATTTGAATCAGTCAGTGCAATTATCCTGTTGTACGAAACGTTGACTTTCAATGCCGTAGCAGAACCCACTTGGTCAAATATTGAGAATTTAAAGGTCTCCAACTGATTAAATGAAATATCCAATCTGAAAAGAAATAAAAACGCATTAATAATAGATTTCTAATAGTAGGTAATCTTCTGAAAGAAATTTAGTACTTTTTTTAGTTTTAGGATGCTTTACTTACTCCTTCAAAGCTGGTAAATTCTGAAATGCCTCTTCGCTAATTTCAGTGATAATATTTCCTCTCAATCTGATTACTTTCAAATTATCTAAACTTGTGAATGATCTTCTGTGAACAGTTTCTATCAAATTATCCTCTATCAAAATTTCCTGTAGCTCCCTTAAGTTCACGAAAGTATGCATGTCGATCCTTTGCATTTGATTTAACGACAGGCACACACTTTCTAGCTCTTTATGTATGTCAGTCTACAAAAAAAAAACCAAATAAATGAAAGCCCATAAATAAGCATATTTTTATAAGCATGTACCTAGTATATATTTATTACCTGTAAAGTTCCCTTCGAAAAGTGTTCAATAAAGTTATCTTGCAAATTAAGCGTTTTTAATTTATACAGAAAGTGGAATGAAGTATCAGGTACATTTTTTAATTTGTTATTGCTCATGTCTAGATTTTGTAACTCTATTAGAGCTTTTAATGGTTCAAATGGTAATATTTTTACTGAATCTGCCAAACCATTTGCCATTTTTAACGTGATTAAGCTGTGTAACTGAAATTAACAACATGAAATTTAATTACATCAACAATGAAAAGTAGTTAAATCATCGTCATATTTTTTGTAGGTATTACCTCAGCAAACGCATAAGGATCAATGTACTCGATATTGTTTTCAGAAAGATCTAACGTTTTTATCGAACGAACGTGTTGAAATGCACTGGCTTCAATTCGATTGACTGTACTCCCGATTATTCTTAGATCTTCTAAATCTACACCAAATTCTAGAAAATCTTCAGAGGTTATACTTCGTCTTATTAATTTACTGACTGATAAGGATCGAAGTGAGCGCATCCTGAAAGAGAAAAAAATGAAAAATCACATAGATATTTTGAATAAACCCGATACAAAAAACCATTAAAGTCAGTATTAAAACCCTTGGATCTTTTTTTGCATTTACACAACCTAAAAATTGCTAGTTTGGTCAATATTCTAAATACGACAATAACTAAATAATTCATTACCATAACAAAAGTAATAGACAAATGAATATCCAACGCATCATTTTAACTCAAGTTAAAGCAGAAATATAACAAAAAAACATTAATAGATGATTTGAACGAATCAACAATCTAAAGTTTTCTAAAGAACATGTCGGTGATAGTGTTGTAAATGATTATTTGTAGAAACAAAATAAATTAGAGGTATTTAAATGTAAGAATTAATTACAAGAAGAAAGTATGTAAAACAAACTTAGAACACAAATTGTCTAATAATAATAGTAGCAAAGACATTCATGTTTTATGATAAATATTAATAGAAACTAGATATATTATTTAAAGAAAATATAAAAACGTGCAAAATGTAACTGCATTTAACAATAAAAAGCAGTTCTACGACATCTAAGTTGCCATTAACAAAGTGATATACAACGGAAAAAGCCTCGAGTTGGTACAAATAACATACCGTAACTTACTTGCTTTGATAGCGGCAAAATTCAATGTCTGACTGGTTTCTGCAATAAAAATGTAATAGCAGTCTTGTACGAAGCTAAATTTCTATAGAAAAATCTTTACATTATCGACCTACAAAAATGTATAAATGTTCAAGCTGTGCTATTATTACGTAAGTATTTACTAAAAAAAAATCCACGCACAAAAAAGTATTTGTAAAAAGTTAAGAAAACTATAATTACCTATTCTATAAAAATTTGAAATCTAAATATGTTCAAGTATACGTTATAGTGCTATATTGCATGCAGGTGGAGAAACGAGTAAAAGTGAAGGGGAAAAGATTAAAATTGTTATAAAAATTAAAAAAGAAATTCTTAAAATTTTTACTAGGCGGATTTTTATTAACTTTACTAAGATAAAGCAAGTAATAATGTTTCTTTTTACAATATAAAACCATTTCATCATCTTTGTTGACCAAGCCATGGGAGTCTAACTAAAACCAATCGAAATTTTTCCCCAAAATTTTAACAAACGACGACTATTGCCAAAATACAGATCAATTACAAGCTAAAAAATATACTTAAGTAGTACTTATCACAGCTACAAATTCTTCACCTTCTAGTTATAATCGGAACAACTGGAAACAGTTTTTAGGTTGTGTAAATTTTATATGGATTGTTAGTATCGCTTCTATTCTACAGTTACAACTATTTAAATTATTTTTGTTCTATTTTGTCAATGTTGTTTAAATTCAGTTCTCTCCGATACGAACCTCCTAACGTCTTGTAAGCTCATTTCCAAAGAAGAAGATCCGCTGATGTCCAGAAAAAATAGTTTGTATTGAAAATGGTTAACTGCTGGTGATTGATACTGTTCTGGTGGGCTGTTCGTTGCTAATAAGTTGGTGTCCACCTGAAATAGAATATTAAATCCACGTTAGATTTTGTTTATAGGCGCTATTGTATATTCATTTCTAGCGCACTATGTTGATATATTATTTTGTATAAGTATATGAATGTCATTAATTACCCTATTCTCTCTCAGGTTCAAGAACCGCAACGAATCCAATTTGTTCAGCATGAATTTGGAAATCATTGTCAAGTTATTCTCCGAAAGATCTAGGTACTGCAGGCTATTCTCGAGGCCGGCGAAGGATGCTGGAGATAGATCTGATATGCCACAGTCCCGGAGGGATAACGTTTTGATCTTTGCATTGCGGAATGCGTCTTCCTGAAATTTTACAAGAGAAGTTCTAACTCTCCTAAATAACTTACTAAACGGCAATTGTTTTATAAAACAATGTAATCTATATACATTCCTGGATTGATATTATTGATTTGATAGAACTTTCTCTTATTAGAACTGAGAAAACATGTTTAGATATCTATATGAAACTTACTCTGATCGAGTATATTGGATTTCCATCAAGGGTTGTGGTGTTCAAAATGTTGAAATGCTTGAAAGAGCCCGGTAATATAATCCTTATATTGTTCTCATCCAATCTAAAAATCAAAATAGTTTCAATGACACCCCTTAAAAGTATATAAAAAAGGCCGGGCAAGTGCACACGAAGGGTTTCGTACCATCGTATAAGATTTTTAATTTGTATAGCGGTGATTTTGAAATTTTTATTTGTTGTTATAGTGGCAATAGAAATACAAACTGTTAAAATTTCAAGTCTCTGCCTATGAGATACAGCCCGCTGGCAGACAAACATACGGATAGACAGACGGGTGGATAGATAGACGGACAGTGGAAGCTTAGTATTAGGGTCTCGCTAGCATCGTTTAGATACGGAAGCCTATAAATGTAAAATTAGTCATATTAAGTAAGAAAAATACATTGATGTTAATATTTACTCTTATTGAGTTACTATAAAAGTATGAAGGATAATACAATTTATCTTTTATTATTGACCCAAAACTGATTCTTTGGTAGGTATATACATATTAGATGATGCACTTACTTCAAAAGATCCAGTGACAGTTTGACACCGTTCAAATCGTGAGCCGGAGGTATCTGCTTGATAAGATTATTGGAAAGATCCAAAACACGTAACAGTCGCAGCGGGGAAAGCTCCTCGTAAGGAATCAATGTGAGCTGATTGTCTCCAAGGAGAAGCTGAAACGGTTTTGCCACTTAGTGTTATGTATCTAAAAGCAACTAAATTAATTTATAAAAAAATTGTATAGGTATGCCTATTACTAGGTACAGTTAATTCTACGACCGATTTGGATCCTACTGATAAAAAGCCCGTAGGAAATTCAGGAGTAACACTTATTATTGTTTAGTAATAAAGTAATGATTTAGTTAGTATGTATACTATGGAAAGTATCGAATGAACAGCAAACAAATAACAGTCAAACTATTTTTTCATCGGGTAACATCGGTAACCAACCGGAATGACGAATTCAAGCACTAAATCGGGTATGATACGCCGCTGATGGAGATGATAAGACCACCATAACTCTAAATAATATCTGTCCCGGCTGTACCCACGTGTGAAGTCGACGTTAGCCCGACTAGTTTCCACCATAACCACCACCACCACCACCACCACCACCATCATAACTGTTTATTTTTGGGAAATGTTTCGTAGTGTAAAACTTAACGAAATAGCCCCTGAAGATCGAGGACATAAGACTAAATTTTTTTCACTTCACTACAGCTGATAACAATATTTATGGCTTCCCTTAGTTCCACATTTTCCAAAACAAAAAGCATTAAAATCTTTTCGCCGTTGTTCGTATTTTCATAAAATAAAGGCGATAGAAATAAATTCTAAAAATATGCTTCCGCGTAAAGCTGCTCTACCTCCCAATTTAAACAAGCAAAACTTTTTCGAATTCATTATTTCGCAGTTTATATTGCATCATCACGGGTTGTAGAGGAATTTTTCGAATATATTTTCCTTTTATATCTTATTTTTAACGCTATTCTAATCTGACTTGCAGCCTGAACTCTTATAAAATAAATTATGATTGTGAAAGTAAAGAGGTGACAACCTTCAGCAATGAGAAATAAGACCCAGAAAAGGAGATATTATAAAATTGTATTTTTTGTTGGTTTGATTAATAATTGTGATAAAACTATTGACTCGTTTACATGAAAGTTGGTTCAACATAGATCGAAATCGATACACTAGAATACGAGAAACACGCAGGCATTACTTACAGATTATCAGTTTGAGAGCTAAAAATAATAAGTTGTATACTTTCTGACGGTGCCAGGGCGAACCGTCCCTAACTCCCTAGATAACACGAACGTTAAGTTGACGAAGAAAAATTAGTATTAAATATTTATCTCTATATATAAAAACTAGCTGATCCCCGCGGCTTCGCCCGCGTAGATTTAGGTTTTTAAAGATCCCGTATAGCCTATGTCACTCAGGAATAATGTAGCTTTCTACTGGTGAAAGAATTTTTAAAATCGGTTCAGTAGTTCCAAAGATTACCCCCTACAAACAAACTTAACGACATTACCTCTTTATATTATAATAGTATAGATGAATCGCTGAATGTGTTGCTGATCACAAATCTCGAGAACAAATGAACCGATTTCGCTTATTCTTTTTTATAATATTCCTTGATGGTTCTTACGGAGAGAATTTTTTTAAAAATTTCCTGAAAAATAATCGATGTTAGGCGGTACGAAGTTCGCCGGGGCAGCTAGTTTATCATAAAAACTAGGTTTATTTTTCCTACAGTAATGTTATCATTATAGGATAGATGTGACTATGTACTATTATATTTAGTAAGACGAATTCTAATATCTTTACTATGGATAGGTATCCTAGAGTGATCCTAAGTCTTCGTGATTTAAGTGGCCAATAATGCCCTGTGGCACCATGATTAAGAAGTTATTTGGAGTTTACATTGTATTGTATTAATTTGAAGCATATTTTTTGTGCGAAGTTTCACAATACGAGTTGCAAGTTGCAACTCATCATAGAAGTGATAATAATCCATGGCAAGGTTTTAAACAAATAAACGAAAGCAAAGCTAAGTAAAGAAATTTGTCGGTTTTCAACAGTATGAAATAAATCTTGCTCAAAATAAATAGCAAGGAATTTAAAAGAATTTTGCATCTACGAGTAGCTTAGCTTTTCTACAGAATTTCTGCATTCTATTTATTTCTAAAGCACTTTTATTCCTTGCTCAACTTTGACAGTACGCTGTCGAAGATTCTCTCTCACTGATTTGCCTCAGGAATTTTAAACCTACGTACACATTTAAATACATATATCGAAAGAGGGCCACAATATCTTGAAATAAAAAATATTTTATTAAAACAACTCCCTTTTGCAGTGATCCCAATATATTTTGATATGGGGTTATTCAAAGGGCGAATTAAACACATTTTAAAACAGCGACAATGCATTGGCTTGCACTGGTGCTGCAAATTTTATTGCTTAACTAGCTGATTCCTGCGACTTCGTCCGCGTGGATTTACGTTTTTTAAAATCCCGCGGGAACTCTCTGATTTTTCGGGATTGTTGTCGTTGCTTGGTACCTACAATATGAATTCACTATGAAAACTTCCTGAATCTTGATAACTCAGGCGGGCAGTAACCCTGCAGCATAAGGATTAAGGAGTTGAATTCAGAATTGTTTATGTGACCATGACGTAAACTTTTTTTGTTGATTTAAAAAAAATATTTGCAAATCGGTCCAGAAACCTCGAAAAAATCGATGTGGTAAAAAGAACCACCTCCTTTTTGACAGTCGGTTAAAAACCGATGACCTTGAAATATTTACGGAACAATATTTAAAATATCCCCTTTCTAACAAAAAAAGAATGAATGAAATCGGACTACGCGTTAATAAATTACAACTCAGTATACATTTTAACTTTCATCCCCTCTCCTACGGGAACCATGCTGAATTTCGGGATAAAAAGTATCCTATGTTCTTCCTCATAGTATGACCTCAAATCGTACCGAGTTTCATTGGAATCCATTCAGTAGTTTCAGCGTGATGCGCAGCCGTGATACAGACAGACAGACAGACAGACAGACAGACAGACAGACAGATAGACAGACAGACAGACAGACAGACAAAAATGAAAAAAATTACAGTTTTGGGTTCAGTATCGATTATAGAGTGCCCTCGAAAAAAAAATTTCAAAATATCTTCAATGTACAGAATTTGACCTGTTACAGTTTTATTATAAGTATTGATACCTACCTACTATTAATATCAATGTCCGCATTTGAACAATTTAAAAAAACTGACCGAAAACAAAGGAGCTCAATGTTTAATCAAATTTCTGTATATAAGCCGAAAGAGGAAAAAGATTATTAAAAAAAATCAAAGCAAGAATTAAGCAAACAGTATTACGAATATGCTAAGTTGAAGGAATTTTAAATGAACCAATCAATTAGTGAAGTACGTTGACTTAGATCGTTTATTGAAGAGGCCAATATGGCTGATTTAATATTTCCTTATTAAATTCCTTTGGGTCTTTGCGTACATAGCTAGGCTCTTTGTATGGCCTAGTATGTGTTTCATGAAGGATCTATGTGTTTTAGGATATTTTTAACGACATTTTCTTAAAGTTAATTCTTTTTTCAAGAATTGCTGGTGACATCAAGTAGCAATCCTTTTGTAGTTCCTAGTCATCCTACCCATAGGACCTGAGGTAGTCCCCTCCATCATTTGATCATAATCAAATAAGAAATGAGGAGATCCGTAAAAGAACCAGAGTAACCCTATAGGGCTATTTAACCCATAATTTTGGCACATAGTTTCAAAAATAAATAGACGTCGGGGTCCTAAGGTGGTGGAATAGAGACCTTGTGCCGGAAAACGCAACGTTAGCAAACCCCTATTAGTTGATCAGACGACATCAAAATATGAGTCGCAGGGAGCCGCTGGATCCAGGCGGCGCCGCGCAAGACTACGGCATTCGGATGTCCCTACAAGAAACATTTCTATGTCGAGTAATGGACGTGTATTGGTTGATGATCGACGACGGATAGAGATCGTTGTTTCCTTCAAAGCAAACCTAAGCGTAATCTAGAAGGTAGATTATGTCAATAGTCTAATGAATGGAATTCTAAACTATGTATCTTTCGGATTTAGTCCTCCTATATGATTGAGCTTCGTCTTATTATTTGGTCCTTACTCTTATACTAATTGGTCTTACTTTTAGGTCCCTTAACTTTAATATTAGGTATTAGTGCTGGTAGATTATTCTTTGTTACCTGTTAAATCAAGCAGTCGCAGCTTCTGAAGGTATCTCAATGCACGACTAGGCACCTCCGTCAGTCTGTCTTGCTTCAGTTCCAACTCCCAAAGCGTGTTGTCGAGCCCGTAAAATGCTTCTTCATGGATGCTCTCCAGCGGGTTTTGATTTATTGCTAGCCTGTATAAACCTGGAATTCCCAAAAGTGAAGAGATTTAAGACAAAAAAATCGTTCATGAGATTGAAAAAAGAGTAAGGTTTAAAAAATATTTAAAAAATATACAGGATTATTTTATAATAATTGTTGTGTTTGAGAACGATTTAATTCTGGTGATCAAGAAGTGAATAGGTACCTACATACCTACTTATTTATTCTAAACTTATAAAATAAACTAAATATCACAATTATCCAAAATGGGAAATCTTGAAGACAATGATCTGAAAGTGATAGAACAGATGATCACTGCTGTGGTAACTGGATGAAAGTGGTGTTTGCCAGTGACCGTAGACTTAGATCAGTACAGTTTAACAATTCATAGGAAGGTGAGAAGGGTTTACGAAATTGAAGGTGTTGTAACTAAAACCATCCTAAACCTTACAACAATACCCTAAATCTCCTTCAACCATTGACATTATATTACTTCTTATGGACAGGGCTATATCAAAATGGCACCGACTCAGTGGTGCTTTAGTACCAATGCAACCTCAGTGACGTCTGGATTTCAAACGGGTCGTTCATTAGTATCTAAGAGGTGGCGCTGATTTATTTGTTTCCAAAACCGTGAAACTGTAGTGACCCAACTAACTAAATTGAAGCAGTAGGTATTTCGGTAAAGCGAACACTATCAAAGTTTGTCACCGAGATTGTGCTGTCACGACCACCTGCCTCTTGTTTGAACAGTTAATTAAGAGATCGTACCAAAATGTACGTTGGTTGGAATAAGCAAGCTAGCGTACCTAGATTTTAGATGCAAACTGTTTGCTTTGCTTCAAAATAATTAAATTTTGACTTTGAGCTAAGTCAGCACAAAATAGTATATATAACCGAGGTTAAAAATAAAATGACGTAATAACTACGAAAGTGTACGTAATTACAACATTTTCTTTATTCAATGACACGGTAGCTATTGTGGCTATTTTTTTTTTAATTCTTTATTTAGCCAAATAATTAATTATACAATTTTACGCTTGACACAATTCCGTTGTACACAATCTTTAAACTAAACTAAAATGACACGTCTAAATCTATTGCATCTAAATCCTTTCATAATGTTGCTTGCGGAAAAGAATAGCACTAGATTTAGACCTGTTAATTTAGTTTAGTTTAGACATTGTGTACAAGAGAATCGGCCCCAATTGACATAATATTATGTAGGAGCTAAATTGGGTGATACAGTCTAAGATGGAAGCAAGTTAGTTGAGAAGGCAATATAATAAGACCCATAGACAAAGTTAGATAAGGCAATATTATTAGACCCATAACCCAAATCGATTGGTTTGCTACGCGGTATGGTTCCGGAACTATAAATTGCTTGAAAGCCCGTCTGTGCCGGTAAGGTCCTAGTGGTGAGTAAGTGGTAACTAAACACGGCTTAAGCCTCCAATCCATAACACCAGTCCAGATCAAGAAATTATAAATTATTCCCATAAGAAATCCAAAAAATGCTCGGTAGTCGGTCCTTAAAAAATACTCATTTACATTTATCGGTGTACAACTGTACACACCCAGCAAGACCACAAAGCAGCAGTAAATTAAATATGCAAGAGAACTCCCAACGAAAAATAGAGCACATAAAAATCCATAACATAAACAACGAGACTTTATTTTGATTGAAACAACCAATTTCCCCAGTGGGCTACGATGTACTCTTCCACTATTCACGGCGACCGTACATAAATCTGCAATGTTTTTTTTAAACATGGCCTGTATATACCCATCTATTGTACTGTAAAATGACTACGGGCTACTATGAAATACTTTGATTTAAACTACGTGCGAGTATATTGGTTCGCTTTTGACTGGAATTAATTAATGTGGCAACCTAAGATCATCATCATCATCAGCTGATGCAGTGGATGAAATCAATTTGGATCTTGCTCAAATAAAGAATTGGGCTCAGAGTAGGGTTCTCCTCTCAAAATGAGAAGGGTTTTGGCCATGGTCTACCACGCTGGCCAAGTGCAGATTAGCAAACTTCACACACCATTAAAAAATTATGGAGAACTCACAGGCGTGCAGGTGTCACGACATTTTTCTTCACCGTTAAAGCAAGTCGAAAAGTTAGAGGTGCGTGCGTGCCCGGGATCGAACCCCCAAACTCCGATGAGGAGGCAGACGTCGTATCTAATAGGCAGCCAAGATAGCTAGAGATATTTTTGCACTTAACGGCTTTTTACTTAATGGCAGCATGGGGTTATAATACTACCAAATCCCTGATTTCAAGCTGCTACTTAGAATTTTTAGACAGAAAACCCCGATTAATCAACAGATGAATCCCGACACAAATATAGCAGTGATATAATATCTATGTAATCACTAATTTACTGCATGATGAATTCGGCCAATAGCTGCAAGTACGTCAATGCTGATAGAGACGTCCAATCCCCCTAATGGGGCATGTCATGAGGTTCCCTTTCATTATTCAGATCGTCCACTGTAACCGGCATTTATTCCTGTTATCTATCCTCCTATATTCGGTACCTGATAAAATTCATCAATTTGTCCTTTTTACGGTATTCTTCCTAATGAGAGTAATGATGGCGCATTTTTAAAATTCCGTTAAAAATAAGCCATTCGTCGATTTCATTTTACGAGTTCGTTTATAATAATTACGTTAGCAGAATAATTGTTATTTTTTCAAGCAGGAATATTCAAAACATTTTTACCTACTAAAATAAAAGATCTCAATTTTTTTGTATATTTCGCTAGCTTTACTCAATTAGATTTACTTGAACATAATATTTTACAAAAACCTTCATGTATTGTATAGGTGATGATTCCCGCGACTTCGTCGCGTGAATTTAGTTCTTTTAAAATCCCGTGGGAACTCTTTTTCGGGAAGAAAAATTGTCTTTATGTCAATTTCCGAGACAGAAGCTCCCTCTGTAGCAAATTTCTTATAAATCGGTCAAGTGGATGGGCCCTTTATAATCCCGCGGGAACTCTTTAATTTTCCGGGATAAAACTAGCCTTATGTCCGTCCCCCGGTTGTAAGCTAACTCTGTTCCAAATTTCATCAAAATCGGTTAAACTGTTGGGCCGTGAAAAGCTAGCAAATAGACGGACAGACGCTCTGAAAACTGTTTCATTTCATCTCTTAGGCATGCAGGTTTCCTCACGATGTTTTCCTTCATCGTTGAAACAAGTGATTTACCTATTTTAATTACTCAAAACGCACATAACTCCGAAAAGTTCCGTGCCCGGGATCAAACCCCCAACCTCCGGACGTCTTAACCACTAGACTATCACAGGTTTCCTACAATACTATCTATAGTCGTGTAAAAGTAAGTAAATTCTTAATCAGTCTCACCGGTAGCTTGAAAGAACTGAGGTTCTAGATCTCTAATCTTGTTGCCAGTGAGTTGCAGCGTAAAGACCTTGGAGCTGTTTACTGCAGCTGGCACCCGCAGGATGGGCACGTACTTGCAGGTCACGATGCCGAGGTCACCAGCTGGCTTGGAACATGTGCAGAGCGCTTGGAACAGGCATGGTGGGTGGCCTGTGTCTACGTGTAACTGGAAACAAAATACATTGTGGAAAAGTGAAAAACAGCGGGGGGCTTTCTCAGTATCTAACACTGAATGATAGCCACTGAAGAACAGCGGGGTTATTCGCTTACTCAGTGTCTAACACTGAATGATACCCACCGTGCTCATTCGACATTGATTGGTTCTACGTTGCTGCTTCAATGAGTGATACCAAATTATTTTTTCGTAGAAAACCTTCAATGAAATAAATAAATGTCAAATGAGCTTGGTGGCTATCATTCAGTGTGAGACACTGAGTTCCCGCTGATTTTGCCTATCATCATCATCAACCCATTACCGGAGCACGAATCTCCTGTCAGAATAAGAAGGGTTTAATAATAGTCCACCACGGTGGCAAAGTGCAGATTGGGAGATTTCACACCTTTGAGAACATTATGGAAAACTCTCAGGCATGCAGGTTTCCTCAACATGTTTTTCCTCTGCCAACGCACATAAATCCTAAAAGTTAGAGGTGCGCCCGAAACTCCATAATTCCGAAAAGTTAGAAGTCTGGGATCGAAACGTGATCGAGATAAGTATATCTACAGTCAGATTTTTAATCAAACAACACGTTTTCACATTAGCTAATGTCAAATCGTAAAACATTGATGCATAGAGGTAATCATTCATCTAAGCATTGATGCCATATAGTAGTGATGTTATGTGGTTCAGTTGTGTCATGTGAATGAATCAATTCCTGCTTCTCTATTTTAGATTGATCTCACACATGCAGGCAACTTGTCGCGTGAGTAATATGTTGGCACTATTGCAAATCACACAATAATAAACTCTAAAGTCTAAGGAATAAAGCAAACAAGCAATGGTGCCAACATACTCGGATTTCTCACGCGTCAAGTTACGACGAACAGACAGTAATTAAAAATTCTAATGCTTTCTTAATGTCAAGTTTTTTTTCTAAATTTATTAAGAGGAGTGTTTTTGAAGCGCCCTTCATACAAATGGAGTGTGATTCCTATTTGAATACCTATTCAACCAACCGGATTATGGTAAAAACCGGCCAAGTGCGAGTCAGACTCGCACACTGAGGGTTCCGTACTACAAAAGTATTTTGTTGACATTTTGCACGATAAATCGAAAACTATTATGCCTAAAAATAAATAAAAACCTGTTTTAAAATGTACTAGTAAAGCCCTTTCATATGATACCCCACTTGGTATAGCAATCTTGGTTTGAAAGTTGAAAATAGCGACATTTGCTCATGAACACATTTTAATTTTTTTCTTGTAATGTAACCACAAATTCAAGGTTTTCAGATTTTTCCCTCATGTCTGCTATAAGACCTACCTTCCTGCCAAATTTCATGATTCTAGGTCAACGGGAATTACCATATACATAGGTTTCTTGACAGACTGACAGACAGATAACAAAGTGATCCCATAAGGGTTCCTTTTTCCATTTAAGGTACGGAACCCTAATAAAGAAACTTAGATACTCACTTCTAACGCCCTTGCAATGGATGCCCATATCATTAACAGGAAGGATACCACCACTATGGTGTACGCAAACTTAATTACCGCCATCAAACCCTGAAACAAAAACAAATTCATTAATCATCATCGTCAGCTGTGGACGTCCACCGCTGGACATAGGACTTCCCTAATAAGCACCACCACACCCGCTCCTCAACCACTTCCCGCCACCCTCTTTATATCGTCGGTCCATCATGTCGGAGGGTGCCCAAAGGTAAGAGAGATAAGGAGAAGATGACTCTCGTACGTAATAATGTTGTCATTGATTATCATTTGATTACATTCTTTATCTCGTCTCATTGGTCTTACTTTTAGCACGGTAATATTATAGATACAGTATTCCAACTTCATACAAACGGTACATACCGTTTGTATGAAGTCATATTTAGTATGACGAGTAAGAAATATTGTGCTGTTTTTGGTTACATGAATTCTTCATTAACGCATCCAGAGATTTTAAATTACCTGGAAAGGCGGGCAGCCCTATCGCATGTTTACGTACCGCGCTGCTATAGGTATTTATTTCAGCGATACGGCCGAGCTACAATACTGTATGATAACATTACCGTGCTTTTAGTCTTGTCATGAATACAACAATAATTGTTGTTGAGTAGTCATTTTTGGTGGTGTATTTTCTCTCGTATACCCTACTACCTATAACAAACAGTACAAGGCAGAAAATAATGTACCTTTAGTACTTTATGACTTTTCGGCTTTGTAGAGCGTTGTCTCTGTCACTCGTACCTATGTGACGTTTTGTCGGTCTCAATGACAGAGACAGTGCTCTACAAAACCGCTACCTCTTTGTAAATGTCGATGTACATTATTTTCTGCCGCGTACTGTACCACAGAATGTTACACTACGTTAATTTTATTATTCTGATACAAGTTAGCCCTTGACTGCGATCTCACCTGATGGTAGGTAAGTGATGATACAATCTAAGATGGACGTGGGTTAACTTGGAAGGAGTATGGCAGTTTTATTAAGCCCATACCTCTGATTGGTTTCTGCGCGGCATCGTACCGGAACGCTAAATCGCTTGGCAGCACGGCTTTGCAGGTAGGGTGGTAACTAGCCTTGACCGAAGCCTCCCACCAAACCAAACCAGAGGCGAATTAGAAAGTACTTATAATTTTCCAAGCATATTGCCCCTGCCAGGAATCGAACCCGGGAACTTCCATTTACAAGACCACAGTGCTTACCACTGCGCCAGGGAGACGTTGTCTTTGAATTGCTGTGCAGTTTCTAACTTTCGTAACACTGACAGACCCAGACGTAAAAATCATCAAAAACACACGTCCGTATGACGCATGCAAATATTACGTCACAAGTAAACAAACTCCATTTTGGAAACACAAACGTTGCCGATGTTCGTAACCAGCACCCGTAGTACAAGATTTTACGTCTCACCAAACCAAACCAAATTCGAGAGTCGAAATACTTCCCCGTTACAGTAAACTGGATCTTAAAAGCCTTGTTTTAATGCTCAAGTTTGTCTACACTTCTACAGCCAGCGCTCCAAGCGGAACCATTGCGAAATTAAAATCAGTGGCATTGAATATTTGACTTCAATTCAAAGCTGTTTAGGTCCATTTTACTGTAACGCGGAAGTATTTCGACTCTCGAATTTGGTTTCGTTTGGTGAGACGTAAAATCTTGTACTACGGGTACTGTTAGGCAAGTTATCAAACTCGGCCACTTTAATTTCGATGTTGGTCAAAGCTTTGCAATAGCTGCAAAGCTTGTGGCTGCAATGTTTGATAACTTTACCGTTGTCGATTTGCAGGAACATTTTCTGCTAACCCACTACACTACAAGTGACTCAAAGCACATTGCGGCAGAGCCAAGCGAAGGTACCTACGCGTGTTTTTTAACCAACTTTTTTTAAATAGAGATAGCTAGCAAACGAGCAGGCGGGTCACCTGATGTTAAGTGATTACCAAAAGAACCGCTGATGCATTGCCGGCCTTTTAGAAATTATTTTGTTAGTCCGCCCCTTGAATAACCCCATGTTGTAATCTAGTGGGAACACCGCCGATGGGAGTTGGTTCCACGGTTTGCATGTGAGTGGAAAGAAGGATCTGGCACAGCGGACGGTCGAAGTGCACCAGACACCCAGGGGGTGAGGGTGAAATTCCTTACGGTGGCGCGCGGTGCGGTTGTAGAAAAAGGAGGGTGGAATGAGGTCAAAAAGCTCTTCAGAGCACTCCTACTTCTCAGACTCTTCAGAGCACTCGGACTTCCAGAAAAGGAGGAGGTTCTCAATTCGGTGCAGTTTTTTAAATGTCACAAAGTAAATGAAACTTTAACTCGTTTCCTTTCTTGTGCCTCTCCTCTATTAGAGGTTGGCCCTCATCTCTTCCGCCGAAACTTTTTTTCGTCAAACGGAGAAGTAGGTAGTGCTACGTTGGCTATCCCAGTCTCATTCTAGAATGTTCCTAAGCCACGACTTTCTTCTTCTACCGACGCTTCTCTTTCCCTCAATTTTACCCATTATCATAGTCTGAAGGTCATGTACCTACATATTATATTGTCCGCGACTGGTCAAAATGGCTATCGGGGTATGAGCGTGGGGACGCCCCGCACACCCGCACGTTAACCGCGCTCGCCCGCACCGTGTTAGTACGTACAGACTAGCCGACTCGGGTGGAATCTTTGAAAATCTTCACAGCGATCTATGTTATGAAAATAATCTACATAGTAAAATCGCAAGGCTCTATTTCCAGCAGTTTGGTTGTAGGTTGATAATAATAATGTAGGTAAGCCAGTCAGTCAGTTTCTATTTTATCTACTTACTAGCTGATGCCTGCGACTTCGTCAGCGTGGAATTATGTTTTTTTTTTAAATCCCATGGGAACTCTTTGATTTTCCGGGATAAAAAGTACCCTATGTCTTTAAATATATCCATGCAAAAAATCACGTTGATTTGTTGCTCCATTGCGACGTGATTGAAGGACAAACCAACAAACAAACAAACACACTTTCGCAATTATAATATGGATACTGATTTAGAAGAAGTAAGACAAAACAACGCTAAATCAACACTTGAATTCACTGTAAAATTATTTCTTACAAAACAGCAATAACAGTTTTAGTAACATGGCGGAGATAAAGTGAAGAAAACTCCATAAAAACGCGTCGCGTCACTTTGAGTTTACCGCAATATGCCTTGAGCCTAAGAGCAAAATACAAATGCAATAAAAAACGATCCGAAGACCCTTTTATTTTTAAAGTCTGTCGTCAATTTGCAAAACGAATTTTACTGACGTAGATACATTATCAGGATTTTCTGGTGACGTCCTGAATTATTTATACAAACATTTTCTTTTACAAAATGTTGATGCCAGTTGTTGCTCAGCGTCTTCGCTGGCGAAGACGAGGTCCGAGATTTCTAATGTCACCCGGACGTGGACTTACACGCCACGGCCTCGGGGGCGTACGGACTAACCAGTAGTCCAATAACTCCACCCATCCCAACGTCATCCTAAACCGTGATCCGAGCCTCATAGGAGGCGGCCTGAGGAGGACGTTTCCCCCCGACCTCTTGAATTATTTCTTCGAGCCCTAGGGCTCACCCCCGGGCGAAGCTTCGCGCTCGCCAACCCCCCCGGTGACGCTGTAGCGGCCAGTAGGGCCTACGCAGCATAGTCAATCCGAAACAACACAAAAAAGTTGTTAGCGTAGAAAAAGTATTCAGTTCATGTTCGAAGCGTTACTGTCCCCAAAGTAACCTTTATTACGTTAAAGCCTAAACGCACATAAAGCGCAGCGATAATATTATGTTCAACGCAGCTTCTTGAAGGAACAGCGAAGCGTTTCACGTGTCACGACGCGACGCCGCATTTGCAGTGTGACGTGTTTTATATAACCTCCTTCTATAATGGTGCATTCACATATTTGCCAGAGAGAGCAGAACGAGTGGCAAGCTTAGATGCGATCTGCAACTGCTTATACATTTGTGTCTCGCAATCGCGCACTGGGAGAATAGGTAGGTATATGACTTGTCGATGACATTAACCGCACTGGCGAGTAGCAAGCCGGCTCACGATGCCAAATACTTATATTGTACTAGCTTATGCTCGCGACTTCGTCCGCGTGGACTACACAAATTTCAAATCCCTATTTCACCCTTTTAGGGGTTGAATTATCAAAAATCCTTTCTTGGTGGATGCCTACGTCATAATAGCTATCTGCATGCCAAATTTCAGCCCGATCCGTCCAGTAGTTTGAACTGTGCGTTGATAGATCAGTCAGTCAGTCAGTCACCTTTTCCTTTTATATATTTAGATGTAAATGCACGGAAACTAAATCGTACAAAGGTACATTATGCATTCAACGTAACATCCTACTGTTCAATTTCTGTTACGCCGCGCGTTTTGTATGTTTCAAGCTTTAAATGCTTGCTATGTAATTTTGTAGAGCTATTGGAGTGACTGTTGTCAAAGGCTATGCCATTGAATTCCTTGCTGAGTTTCTTCTCAATAGAATCAACTTTAAATGCCTACGCACAGACGTCCGGCGATTCAAATCATTTTGTACAGCTTCTAATTAGAATCTTACTTTAGATTGAAGTGTCTTTGTAAATTCCACTGAGGTCTCTGAGTCTATTTGAATGAATATTCATTTTGTCCGTCCAACCGTCTGTCAGAGCTTTATAAAGTGATAATTTCTGAATTACTAGCTTAAGCTCGCGACTTAATCCGTGTGGACTACACCCCGTTAGGGGTTGAATTTCTTGAATTTGAATTCAAAAATCCTTTCTTAGCGGATGCCTACGTGATATAAGCTATCTGCATGCCAAATTTCAATAGATAATTATATAGATCAGTCAGACAAATTTGATAGATCAGTCAGTCAATCAGTCACCTTTTCCTTTTATTTTAGATAATGTAAAAATTATTGCTTTAAGTTCACATTAATAATATGTAAATCAATGACCCAAAGCCAAACAAAAAAAATGACGTAAGTAAATGAAGTTTAAATAACTTATAAACCCGACTGCTAATGTAATGGTAACTGAAAAGCAACAAGCTTTGTATTCTATAATATAGAAATTGATATTATGGTCATAAACATTAATCTTAGAAAATGAATGGCACGCTGGGACAAGCTAATAGTCCTAACTACTTAGTTGGCTAAGTAGTGCCCCGCTTGCAACACTGATACAGGTCAAATACATAACCCTCCCTTGGGCTTTGCCTATGTCCGTTGTCGGAATGCAAGCTAAAATCTCGATAAAATACGGATGGGCAGTGAAAGATAATAGACAGACACTTACGCATTAAGGGTTCTTATCCAATAACCTATCTTTTAGAAAGGCCTTTTTCCATTTAGTTCTTTGCCAAATCGTGACTTCCATTTCAATGTCAGTAAGGCAGCCATGCAATCAATGTTGGAAAACTTCAGCGATTGATGCTCGAAACTCATATCCAATTTTGCGAAGCGTTTTCTTTCGAGTCACTGCACATTCTCTTGAAACGTAAATCGCTTTAAGTACCAGTATGGGGGATCAACCCGCCATCTGCGCTTGATTTCTGCCTAACAGAAAGATTTTCTGATACAAGTGTGATGGTCGCTGGAGCCGGTTAATCCTAAAGTACGACATACGAACAAGTAAGCGTATTGTAGAGCGCCCTTCAGTGAGATGGGGACGATATGAAGAGAGATGAGAAAGGCTGAGAACCGAGTGTGGTGGCACTCTTTGGGAAAGACCTATATACCTAGGTACGTCCCAGGCTGAAATAATGATAATGACGAGAAAGATTTTTACCATTTAGACTGAGTCGGCCCACATCACAGAGTGAAAAGTAAAGTCACCACCACGGAACAAATGGCTCCAATATGATGCAAAAAAATCTGCTGGGTAAATTGATCAGTCGTTCACAGAATTTCCTATTTCTATTGACTTTATAACAGGTAGATTTGCTTATGTTTTTTATTATAAGAAGACTTTAGAACAAGATTATCAAAATAGCCGCCATGAAAATTTAAGAAAAGGTTCGTGAAACCCTTCCTGTGCGAATCCAACTTGCACCTGACCTATTTTTATGTATTCTGAATATTTGATGCAGTTTTGAGAATAAACGACTCTTTGCGTATATTATAGGTACATTATAACAATTTTCCATTTCTGAAACCACAATGAAGTTTCGTAAATGGTCGAGCTAAAAATAAAAAATGTTAACAAATTAATTTTCCGGCCTCTCCTAAGCACAATGGGCAACTCTAAAACCCCGCTTGGTGAAAGAACGCTGAACTCAGTGGAATTAATTTGGCAAGTCGAGAAATTTGGGGAAGGTCTAAGGTATTAAACACACACAACGCGCGTCGCTGCCGTATGAGTGAAGCGATATGATGCGTTGTGTTGGCGATGCGGCGCCTGAGTGGCTCCGCTGCATCATCCTACATAGAAATTGCTGTGCCATACCAGAGAGATGAGGCGGGAGGGTACTTTTTGCCGGAGCGGCAACGTAGTACCCGTGTGATAGGCTCTAAAGTCCACTGCGGTGCGGCACCGCAACGCACCGGAAACAGATCGTGTAGCCTTACTTTAAAACGTAAACTTCAGGTCGATTGCAGAAAAACTGCATCAATCAATACTACAAGCTTTAATTGTTGTGACTGGCTGAATTTATGGACTTCTTGTTGCAACAATGCATTGTAGCCAATAGTGAGCGAGCGCCAACCAATCAGAGGTGATTGCAATCGTGACATTGTAGTTGTCATTTTACCGTAATTGAGCGCGCTATAGGTATGCATTGCTTTCAGTGAAACGGCACGGCAGGCTACATAGGTTTTAAGATTTTTGGTAAGGCGGTCCACAGCGGCAGCGGGGAGTCAGAGCGTGTCGCATCGCATCACAGCGCAGAACCGCAAATTTCGCACACTAGAGCAAGCTGGTTACAATGCAATTTTTCTTTATTTATTAAGTACTAGATGACGCTTGCGACTTCGTGCGCTAAGATTTAGGTTTCAAATAGCCTGTGGGACAACTCTTTAATTTTCCGGGATAAAAAGTAGCCTATGTCAATCCCCGAGTTTTTTTAATAGTACCTATGGAAATATGGATTGTATAATATAATGAAGCACGTCACACTGTATTGAACAAATGCATAAGGGCGGCCTAAAAAGCTTAGCACTGTAAAGGCTCGAAATTCACATCTATACGCCGCACTGCCGCGTCCGACGCGCTTTTTATATGTTGCCGCCTAATTTTGCAAAACTTCATTATGATAAAATTTATATCTTGGGTTGGGCCTTCCTTTTACATAATTTTGTTGTAAATTAACCGGAATACTAATTACGATGCGGTTTTAATAAAATCCACTCTCCTTTAATGGAATTTTTGATCGGAATTCCCACTAGCTCTAGCATATGCCAGAACAAGAAATCATCACAAAAATTGATAAATAGCATTATAGTGTGGAATTTTTGCATGCACAACTGACGTCTCGAAATATTAATATGAATTTAAACCATGCGCAGTGAATGATTTATCGAGTTGGGGGTTTTTTGAAAGCTTTTTTTTACTTGTTAAAATACGAATCTTTTACGAAGCTTTGTATATCTGGAGGTTTATATCTTTGCCTAAATGTACCTAGCAGTAGATACACAACTACACACTTGTTTCTCTTTCTATTGAAAAGTACACTACAAAAAGAAAATACGAGCGAGCCACATCCAAGCAATGTCAAGGTAAAACCTCTCGACCCATTACTCGCTAAAATCCACGTGCCTCTCTATACCACTACACAACCTCATTCGACTATAGATCATTATCATCAACATCAATTCATCGCTGGCTCACTACTGAGAACGAGTCTCCTCTCAGAATGAGACAGGTTTAGGCCATAGTCTACCACGCTGGTCAAGCGGGGATTGGCGGACTTCACACCTTTGAGAACATTATAAAGAACTCTCAGGCATGCAGATTTCCCCAGGATGTTTTCCTTTACCGTTAACGCAAGTGATTGCTTAAAACGCATATGCGCCGAAAAGTTAATGGTGCAGCGTACCCAGAATCAAACCCAAGACGCTTCGAATAAGAGGCCGACCTTAACCACTAATCACCGCTTCTACTACCTTACTATTTTATTTATTTATTTAATAAAGACAGAGCAGTAGGAATCTTCGAATGCAGAACTAAATTTCAAAAAGCGAAATCCATTTTGCTCGCCGAGTCGAGGCTGTGTACCTTTCGAAAACAAGTGCAGTTAAACTGTTCCAACAACTCCTTTAAATTTGAAACGAGTTTCGAAAACCAATCGTTGAGGTTTCCAACGATGTTTCTACGGCAGCTCTAATATCACTGAGTTTGCTAAACGAATGTAAAATCGCCTTCAAAAATGCAAACTTCAAAGCAACAAAACAGCGCGGCCTCCACGCAGCCACTTTGCAACTAATTTGAAGCAAGATTCATGCCTGAGAGTTCTCTATAATGTTCCCAATGTTTGTGTCTGCCAGTCTCATTGTGAGAGGACCCGTTCTTGGTAGTGGGCCGGCGATGGGTTGATGATGATGACAGTGAATGTCAGTCAGTTTTTCCTTGTTCGATTATTACGATATTCGCATTGCCTTTAAATAAATATCGGGGTACCGTACGTACCTGTTAGTGAAAGCTTTAATAGCGAGCTTACAGAATGTTTAATGTACGGAAAAAGCTGTTCCGTATGCTTCGGCTTTCAAAAGGTACGCTTTTTTGTATGTTCAGTTTTCGAAAATATACCTATTCCATATTTTAATTTGAGACTGAATATTTTGTGCTGACTAAGATAATTAATATTTTGTCATCTCGTTTCCAAATATGCACGAAGCTCGTGTAGAGACTTCACTTCATATAAGAAGCCTAAATGACACATTTTCCGCTCATATAACTACCGGCCGCCCTGACTTCACCCGGTTTTTTTAAAAGAATATTAGCCAAGTTAATTTCTGACAAATATTCCCATTTCCCCTCCAATTAAGCGTAAAGCTTGTGCTAGGAGTAGGTACGACAATAGTGCAACGGGTGGGATTTAAACCGGCGACCTTTCGGTTTTCAGTCCGCTTCTTTAACCGTTGAGCTGTCGAGGCTATAGTATACAATATAATTATATACCTATAGCAAATGTCTCTCTGAAATAATGTACTCTTCAAAGGGTGATCAGCGCGGCGATATGCTCACGCTCGTTCAATACCTCTATTTTTAGGGTTCCGTACCTCAAAAGGTAAAACGGAACCCTTATAGGATCACTTCGTTGTCTGTCTGTCTGTCGGTCTGTCAAGAAACCTACAGGGTACCTACTTCCCGTTGACCTAGAATCATGAAATTTAGCGGGTAGGTAGGTCTTATAGCTGACATTCGGGGAAAAATCTCAAAAACGTGAATTTGTGGTTATATCACTAGTCTATCACAGCTTCAACACATCAACACCTCTATCATCATCATCATCATCCTCAACCGATAGACATCCACTGCTGGACATAGGTCTCTTGTAGAGACTTCCACTCGCTACGGTCTTGCGCCGTCTGCCTCCAGCGGCTTTCTGCGACTCGTCTGATGTCGTCCGTCCACCTAGTGGGGGATCTTCCAACACTGCGTCTTCCGGTGCGAGGTCGCCATTCCAGCACCTTGGGACCCCAACGTCTATCGGTTGTACGAACTATGTGCCCTGCCCATTGCCACTTCAGCTTCGCAACCCGTTGAGCTATGTCGGTTCTCCCACGGATCTTCTTATTTCTGATTTAATCACGTAGAGAAACTCAAAGCATAGCTCTCTCCATCGCCCGCTGAGTGACTCTAACATCTCTATAGGTACCAATTCTAAATTCTGCGATAACCTAATTCCTAATCGCACACGTAATACGAAAAGCGATCCTGGTTCCTGTGGTTATAATTAAAACGCCGGGATAACGAGTGCGGTTTAATATATTTCGAAGTTTAATCGCAGATTAACGCTCAGTTTTATGGGTCAGCCGTTATTAATTTGTTTACTAGCTCATCCCGCGATTGCACCCGCATTTCTCTTCTCATGTTCTCTTCTACGACAACAACAAGATTTATGATATTTATTCTGTTTTATTGTCGTAGTCGTCATCGTTTTAATTGAAAGACATCCGTCCATAGCTAGGCAAGTATTTCATCATCATCAAGATATCGCCGGCCCATTACTGAGAACGGATCTCCTCTCATAATGGGAAGGGATTATGCCATAGTCTGTCACGCTGGCTCAGTGCGGATTGGCAGACTTAGGTTTCGTCACGATATTTTCCTAGACCTTTAAAGCAAGTGATACGCACATACAGCTCCGAAAAGTGATAGCCTTTCTTCTAGATAGCTTAGATTTTGAAGATATCTTCTTAAATATATAAGAGGAAAAGCTGACTGCCTGACTGATCTATCAACGCACAGGCTAAACTACTAGACGGATCGTGTTGAAATTTGGCATGCAGATAACTATTATGACGTAGACATTTGCTAAGAAAGGATTTTTGAAATTAGGGGTTTGAAATTTATGTAGTCCACGCGGACGAAGTCATGGGCATAATCTAGACTTCTATATATCGATATATTCTATCAGAGAAACCAACATTACCCGCATTGAACTCTACATAATTAGGTTGTATATAAATGTCGCAGTTCGAATAAAGGTCGCCTTGGTTTAATATTATGTGGTTGCTATATTTAGTCGAACTTCATTTTCCAAGATACCTACCTACCTACCCACCTAAATACTGTACCTAATGAGGTTAATGCTTTTAATGTCTCAACAATAGATAATACTTAAACTATTTATACATTAAGTGAGAGCTACGATACTACTAATATTATAAATGTGCAAGGGTGTTTGTTTGTTAGTTTTCCTTCTATCACACCACAACGAATCTTTGTTTATACTCACAGACCACCACCTATAGACGCTTAATAACCGGACACCCCCGATCGCGAAGCTTAGGCAGTTGCTTAGCATAAAAGTCGGCCCACGCCCGTTCGGTACCCTCATTCCGCACATTATCTTGATTACGTGACTTTTGAGTCTACCAATTACAACAAAGCATTCTCCCCTGTCCCCCGCCAACATTTTACGATTTTGTTTTCATGCAAAACCTTGTAGGTATATACGTACTCTTGAGGTTGAATTCTCTGTGTTTATACTAAACGACGGTTTGTGGCTATATAGACACTTCCTAAGATAAATCTTAAGACACAAAACTATTATAAGTTATAACTCTTTGTATACCTACACAACAAAAAGACTTTCATTTGCTAAGAGAGTTCGCGGATTAGCTGGAGTGTAAGAAAGGAAGGAAATATAATAATAAAAGGCGCTTGTTTTGCCCGTCACTGTAGCAGTGTAGCCCAAAGCTAGGGTTGCCATCCATAAAATCTACATATATATATTAGTAATCTAGGACAAAAAGCTCAAACCACCGGATTTTCGATCGTAATACCCGGACTTATCTGTGTTTTCTTGTATAACTTACATATTTAAAATATATATAAAATCATAACCCTTCCTTTTGGCTTTGCTATAGTCGGATGAAAAGGAACAGGTGACTGACTGACTGATTGATTGATCTATCAACGCACAGCTCAAACTACTGGACGGATCGGACTGAAATTTGGCATGCAGATAGCTATCATCCGGCATCCGCTAAGACAGGATTTTTGAAAATGCAACCCCTAACGGGGTAAAATAGGGGTTTGAAATTTGTGTAGTCCATGCGGACGAAGTCCTGAGCATCATTCAGTCAGTCAGTCATGCCATCACGCCGGATTGATAGCGCCCAAAAATCTTGAAACTTCGGACAGTATTCACAACTCTGCGTGGACGAACGCTCGTCGGACGCCCTTCAATAGAATAGAATAGAATGTTTTTTATTCATGTAAACTTTTTACAAGTGCTTATGAACAGTCAGGTAGTTTTAATTTACCACTGGTTCGGAATGCCGTTCCTACCGAGAAGAACCAGCAAGAAACTCGGTGGTTAGGTCAAACTATAGCATAAAGGAAGGATGGCAACCCTACCCAAGGCGGAATTATTAAAATTTATTATTAACTTCTACCACAAAAGTGAGTAAATCTTGTAAGCGCTTTTTGAAAGAGCCGAGCAATTTGTAAGATGTTTAACGGTTTGGTGGTCCCTACTTATATCATGTTAAGCTTTTCGACATAAAAGCTCAAAGAAACGTGTTTAACTTCTACATATTCCTCCTACTACCTTACCTTCCTATTTAGTCCTTACCTATTAAGTCTCTATTTGCGTCATATTTCTCACTAGCTTATGCCTGCGACTTCGTTCGCGTGGAATTAGGTTTTTGAAAATCCCGTGGGAACTCTTTGATTTTCCGGGATAAAAAGTAGCCTATGTCACTCTCCAGGTGTTTATATATACTCGTGCAAAAAATCACGTCAATCCGTTGCACCGTTGCGACGTGATTGAAGAACAAACCAACAAACCAATAAACCAACAAACAAACACACTTTCGCATTTATAATAAAGGTACCTACTGATTGCTGACAGTCGTGACCCTATCTATGTATCAGGTAGTAGAAGGAGATTTCTTATAATAGTCTCCGTGATCCGTGAGAATATTTTGTATGTGCCTAGGAGTGACCTCAGATTCAAATCGGACATAATGACGTAGATATGTCAAAGATGTCCACTGAATAGCTTGGCTTTGGATCAGAGATTGGATTAGTGTGTAAGCAATACCTATCCGAATTCGATCCGAGTTTTTTATATCCGTATTTTCACGGACTCGGATCGGGTGAGTGCGTGATCGCTCTTAGACTATAGCAAATGCCCTGTATTAGCCATGTTAAATCTAAATATATAAAAGGAAAAGGTGACTGACTGACTGACTGACTGACTGACTGACTGATCTATCAACGCACAGCTCAAAGTATTGGACGGATTGGGCTGAAATTTGGCATGTAGATAGCTATTATGACGTAGCCATCCGTTAAGAAAGGATTTTTGAAAATTCAACCTCTAAGGGGGTGAAATAGGGATTTGAAATTTGTGTAGTCCACGCGTACGAAGTCGCGAGCATAAGCTAGTGACTAATATTCTCCTTTCCTCTCCAACTAAGCGTCAGGCTTGTGCTAGGAGTAGGTACGACAATAGTGCAACGGGCGGGGTTTGAACCGTCGACCTTTCAGTTTTCAGTCCACTCTTTTACCGGTTAAGCTATTGAGGCTATAGCCGATATAAAGACGAGAGTGAACGATAAAGACCAATTAAATGCAGGTAACTACGAAGCCCTAGGCTCTAAATGCGGTTATGCGCTAATTTATATTAGCATTAGTTACCTCACGGCATGAGTACTTAGACATAACTTGACACGATAGTGTCTTAGCAACTAATACTCGAACTATAGGTAAGTATGTCAAGTTATAGGAGCTCAGCGTTTAATCTTCTTAACTCTGTAGGTGTTATGTAATAACTATCCAAGTATAAAGTATTTATTCTAGAATAATTGGATGGATCTCTAATTTAAAAAAAACAGCCTATTTCAGTCAGGAATATTGTAGTTTTCTACTGGTGAAAGAATTTCCATAATCGGTTCATTAGTTCCAGAGATTACCTACGCCCTACAAACAAACTTACAAACTTTACCTCTTTATAATACTCATTATTAGCAATAGATATATAGGAACTCCAATAGTTTCCGCATGTCTGTCTGTCAGCAGCTCGTCAACAGTGTCTACGTATATAATAACGCAGTCATTTTATTTTTACATATTTTATATGGTTTCATAGAAATAACGAGATAATTAGAAGGCACATTATGTGGGTGAAGAAAGATATATGAAAATAATGAGGAAGGCACCTATAAGAGCAGAACTATTTATGGTAGAGATATTTTTATATAAAAAAGGTTAACTATTCTGGTAATTACGTTCCTGTGTTATAAAAAAATACTGGCCAAGTGCGAGGCAGATTCGCGCACCGAATGTTCCGTACTACAGTCGTATTTTTACAACCTTTTGCACGATAAATCAAAAAATATAATGCATAAAAAATGAGAGAAAGAGAGAAAGAAGAACACAAAATAAATAATTCATGCATGCTACCAACAATTCGTACCTTTCGTACATTCATTGCAGTGCAGCGGTACATGATCAATCAATTAGAATATTAATTAATGAATAAATATTGATATTATAGTAGCGTTGGCCATTTTATTAAGTAAAATTTATTATTCACGCATTCGAACTGATAATTAATTGATAATTAAGTTATTACAAATTGGCTGGTGTTAATTCAAAACTAATAGATGATGCCCGTGGGAACTCTTTGATTTTCCAGGATAAAAAGAAGCGTCTCCGAAACACCAGCTATCTCTGTGCCAAATTGCATCGAAATCGGTTAAGCGTATGTTCCCAATTAAAATGTAGCAGACAGACACACTTTCACATTGAATACTTAATATTATTTATTACATATGCAGTGTTGATTTAATAAAACCGAATTCAAAAAAACAATTTCCTACACAATAGTTATTTGTGTTACAAGGGGCAAAAGTGATATTTTGTTCCTCGAGAGCGTTATTTTGAATCCTAAGCGTAGCAAGGAATTCAATATTATTTATTCGCCGCCCGAGAACAAAATGTTTTGGTCCCGAGTGACACACTATTTAACCGACTTCAAAAAAAGGAGGAGGTTATCAATTCGACTGTATGTTTTTTTTTGGTATGTTTGTTACGCGATTGCTCCGTCAATTATGAACCGATTTTGATGATTCTTTTTTTTTAGGACATACTTCCGAGGTGGTCCCATTTTAATTTGGTAAAGATCTGATGAATATCTTCGGGGATGGAGAACGGAACTCCTCAATTAATAAGAGTAAATTGCTCGCGATCAGTGTAATAGCTTTGTAAACAGTGGGGTTTTAACCAGGCATAGCATATTTTTAACCGACTTGAAAAAAGGAGGAGGTTCTCAATTCGAATGTATGTCTTTTTGTTGTATGTTTGTTACGCGATTTCTTCGCCAAAGATGAACCGATTTATAATGATTCTTTGAAACAGTAGGTATATAACCAGGCATATCATATTTTAGTACAATGGGGCCACTAAAAATTGTGAAATAAAAAACTTTCATAAAAAAATAAAACTGACTTCAGTAACCACCAACACTAATAAGTAAAAAATAATTTAATTTATTACCCAATATATTATGTATACAAGAGTTATTGTAGTTCTATAGTAATATTTTTTGGATCATACCTATATGATAAAAAAATATAATAACTAATGCTGACGTTCTGATCGCCTGACGCCTATATTTGAAAGATTTCAGACCATTATCACTTCATAAAGACTCACCATGACTGATATAAGTGCACTTCCCCATAAAACAGCATTCGGGCCGCTCGCTTCGCCGCTCGGTCAGCCCCTGAAACGAGATGTCGACGTGAAAATGGGACACGCAGATTGCTTTATTGTATTTATTTATAAATAAACTAGCTTATGCTCGCGACTTCGTCCGCGTGGACTACAAAATTTCAAACCCCTATTTCACCCCATTAGGAGTTGAATTTTCAAAAATCCTTTCTTAGCGGATGCCTACGTCATAATAGCTATCTGCATGCCAAATTTCAGCCCGATCCGTCCAGTAGTTTGAGCTGTGCGTTGATAGATCAGTCAGTCAGTCAGTCAGTCAGTCAGTCACCTTTTCCTTTTATATATATAAGATACAGTTGGTAGCTTGTGCAACCGCTGGATTAGTGAGATACTTCATTTTGTTTTTTGTTAATTTTCTAAGTTTCTTAGGGAAAAAAGGATGTTGCATTCTTCAAGGCCGGTCCTATAATTAGTAATAGTCTATTTTATTAGTATATTGGTATTATACATATTATTTAATACATGTACCTATTAGTGGTTTATGTATTAGTATGTATCAGTTATTTGAATGTATGTATATTAGTATATTACACACCACCTGCAGTCTAATTTTCCTCTGAATATTTTCCTATCCTTAAGGTTGCCTGGTAGAGATCGCTAATTAGCGATAAGGCCGCCTTTTGTATCTTCCTTCTGTCTGTGTTTTTTTTATTCTATAATGTAATCCTTCTTGTGGTTGTGCAAATAAAGTGTATTTATTAATATTATTATTATTATTATTGTAGAGGTGCAACCTCTACCGTTACTTGGCTGGCAGCTATTAAGAAAACTTCGCAGCTGCCACACAACTACATTCAAATCTTGTAACGTGCGTGACCAGGAGGATTCTCCACAGCACAGATTATTATTATATATAATAGGGCAAAGGTTTTCCTGTAATCGTATATTTTACGAGTAAAAAAAATTCAAAATTTTGGCTCGGGTATTTTGGAGATAAAGGGAGGTGGATACATTTTTTATCTATTTTTAAATAACTTTAAAACTTGACCCCCAAAAGTAATCCCCATATTCGTAGATATGGATTACTACTTAGAATTTTTTAGATAATGTAGTATTTATTTAGATACACACCATCAAAACTGTAACCGTAGGTACTATCAAAGAATAAATATACAATAGTACCTATCTACTAATTTCCCTTTTACCGTTGAGTTAGTGAGGCTTCAGCTGAAACAATAATCCAGAATGGAGGGAAAATGTAGGACAAAGTTCTACGTAGGTATTATAGGCAGGCAAACGTGCGGGCAAAGTTGCGGGAAAAAGTTTTAAATGTCAATATGTTGTAGGTACCTACATACCTGTTATTGCAGTCTCAGAGTCTCAGTAACAGATTTAAAGGGAAAAGTGGGGCGTATAAATTATCACCAAAGTACGAACCAGGCAAACTAATAAAAAGCTCTAATAATATTTCTAAAATCCAATAAGTAACCTATCAGAATACCTAATAACATTACAGTTCAATTCAATTGCAGATGACAATAAAGCTTTCTAGAGCATACAGAATGTTGCTTGTAATTCGCAATTAAAACAATATCTACTTTTCTAGTGTCTGCAATATATTACAGTGTAATTCAATTACAGGTAAAATATGTGCCGCGACGCAAATAGCTGATCAACATGGTAATAAAGCTAGCTCAGCAGGTTGAACGTTGGCTGTAATTCGTAATTACAACAATAATTAAGTGTTGGAGCGTTTCATTTACTCTCGAGTCTCGCATGACATTCGTCTCACATTTACGACGCATACCTTCTCTTTACTAGTATTTAGTAGATTTAATTTGTATGTAAAATTTAATACCTATAATTCTTAAATATACGAAAATTTAAAAGTAAGTACCTACCTAAAATGCAAAAAAGACGACTGAAGCTGAAAGTTAAAGATAAGCTTTAAATTTATATATACCTACTTAATAAAAATTACAAGAAGTAAAATTAATGAATAGAACATATAAAAACTCAGCAGTTAAGGTAATTAGTAAAATAAGATATGAAACATTTTTTTCTTAAAAATAAAACTAATAAATTCAGTAGGTACCTATTTACTAACTTCTACTATTTACCTACCACGAGACATATAATTGAAAGCATTTCGTACTTCCCTATTTATAAACATACGAGAATAACCATTAACCTGAATTAAAAAATAAAAACAAAATGAACCTACAAGCTGAATAGAACGAGAAATAAATGGCTGTAAATAAATGAGCCTAGTCATTAGCGCTAAATGTAAACCTAAAGGTACTCCATGAAAAAGAGGTTCTACAAATGGGCTGCCGTGAAATCCCCACAGGTAATAATTAATTCCTCTGCTAATTTCCGCTCCCAAACTCCAGTTCCAATTACCAGGAAATTCAAGGGGCTTCGGCTTTGAAATGGCCTAGATTGAAAAATACGTATTGATAAAGTTATTTTTTTTTAATATTGAAAATAATATATTATTTATTTACCTGAAATTAATTTACCTAGCAAGCTTTTAGAAAAGAAGTGGTAAATCAAACGAAGTATGTTTCACATAGGTTTGGTTAAGGATGTTGTAATCTAAAGTGATAATACCAATAAAAGGACGCCAATGTGGGACGCAACGTGCGTTGACACATGGGCCCCGTGTCATATTAGGGAGACAGCATCAAGACCGGTAGCCACAGCAGAAATAGCTAAAAAAAAATTACAAAAAAAATAAAAACCGACTTCGATACACAAACACTAAAAATTGAAAAATAATTTAATTTATTACCGAATATATTATGTATACAAGATTTAATATAGTTCCATAATAATACTTTTTGGTGCCGGTGCCAATTAGCTTCAGCTGCGCGAATCGTCTAGACTTCATATTTTAATGAGACTCCACAATGGCACCTCATTGGCACTGACCCCAAAAAATATTATTATGGAACAATATTTACTCTTGTATTCATAATATATTCGGTAATAAATTAAATTATTTTTCAATTTTTAGTGTTTGTGTATCGAAGTCGGTTTTTATTTTTTTTGTAAAAAAAATTTATTTCACAATTTTTAGTGGCCCCATGGAATTATGCTATGACTGGTTAAAAATCTACTGTTTACTAAGCTATTACATTACACTGATCGCGAGCAATTTACTCTTATCCGTTGAGGAGTTCCAGTATCTATCTTCGAAGATGTTCATCAGATCTTCACCAAATTTAAATGGGACCAACTTTGAAGTATACCCTTTCAAACGACATCGAGTAATCGGGGAACATACATAAAAAATAAAAAATAAAAATAAAAAAAAAGATTCCGACGAATTGATAACCTCCTCCTTTTTTTGAAGTCGGTTAAAAAACGGCAAGCGGTGCAAGTATGCCTCTCTTATCGAGAGTTACATTTTTATTCCGTTTGCCGTGGAGACAGATCAGTCAGTCAATCAGTCACCTTTTCCTTTTATACATTTAGAAAGACTTAGTATGGATTAGGTAGGTATAAGTAGATTAGCATGGATCTAATGTTAATGGGCCGTTACAAAACAACTTACGTATAAAGACAGAAACAAGAGCACGTGTTATAAAAGCACCTAAATCCTCAATATTTTGTAAGCGATCATACGCACGTTAGAAGCATAACCGACGTTAATTTATGACCCGCCATCTATCAATCAAGCTGTTTCCGCTGAGTTTTATACACAGAATATTGTTATAAATTGTAAAAGCGCTGTGCGGGATCATGCGAGACGAGATTTTTGTTTATTTTATTTCATGGAGAGGGCTCGTTAGGTATTTTTATGAGTACATTAAAATAATAGCAGTTTGTAGATCTGTAACGTCGTACTGTGTACCTACACTGTAAAGTCAATTTCTGCAACATATTGCTATAGGTACTTATCTAGATTTTGAAAGTTTGAAGAAAAAAACCGGCCAAGTGCGAGTCATACTCGCACACCGAGTGTTCCGTACTATAGTCGTTTTTTTTTTTGTCATTTTGCACGATAAATCAAAAACTGTTATTCATAAAAATAAATAAAAATCTGTTTTAGAATGTACAGGTAAAGCCCTTTCATATGCTACCCCACTTGGTATAGTGATCTTACAATGAATGTTGAAAATACTAATTATTTTTTCATGAACACATTTCATTTTTTTTGTGATGTTTTTTGAAGAACCCAATATCATGATAAATGTATGAACCAAACCAAAAATATTATAACTACATTCAAAAACATAAAGTAGGTATAACTATAGGCAGAGTGAAATTGCCAATATCTAGTCAAATAGAGCAAAGGCTTCAAGTAGGTCATACGAGAGCGTCTTTGACGCAGTTGAAGTCACAGAAATCTCTCTATTATAATAATGTCAAATAAGGTAAAGCTTTTACCAAATACCGTTGCTTATATCCGTAAAAGCTTGATTATTTCAGAAGAAATCTACAGAAAATCTCGGGGATTTCTCCCGAGCTGTGTCAAATATTTTCTCGAAAATTCCCGAATCACGTGCTCACATTCTCTCTGGAAAATTTGTTATAAGGGGTGTTTCAAAATCATCCTATTTTTGTAACTTTTAATGAAAGTATCCATGTGGTAATTAATTACTTAATAAAAAAATTATCAATTTTTGGGATTTTAAGATCGCATGAAATAGAAAAGCAAAAGTAAATAAAATAACAATACGTAGAAAAAAATACTAAATTAAACAATGCTACACACTTTTCACTTTAAATTTAAAGGAAAAATAAAAATAAAGGCAGCCTTTAAAACAACATGGCAGTCAAATATGCGAATTTGACTGCGGGCTAATTTAAATTTAAAATTCTCTCGGTTGAAAACTTCCCACGAAAGACTATGAATATTATAGTTTCCAATTTAAATAAAAACAAACTTGATGCAAACCATGCAGAAACTAGGTCATTATGGAGATAAAAAATACTCAACAAAAATAGACTCAAGAGAAATAGAAAATTTTAGGACACCCCCTATATACTTTTCTCTGTAGGTACACATATTATTTGCTCGTGTTAAAAAGTTCACGTTCGTTAAGAAAATATTTTTAAATCTTTTAGATTTTGAAGGAATTTATTTATTACCCTTTCTTGGATACCAGTTATAAACTAATCTTGTACCAAGTTCATCCAGTATGTATAATATGACAATTTGCCCATCTTAGTTAAATAAATAACAAAAGATACGTTTTATGAGTTAATAATAACGCTATAGAAAAATAAACAAATAAATGACCTTTAACTTTATGAATTTGCTAGCCATTGAAGAGTCCCATTGTCATAAGAGTAGCTTAAGAATCTATTACTTTAGACGACAATATTATGAATATGATATTAACTAGCTATTTAAGTTATTTAAGAAGTTTAAGGGGGTGGGGCAGCTGCCCCCCTTAAACTTCTTCACTTAAACTGCTTCACTCGGACGGAACTTTTGAAAATCTCTTGGGGGTGAATTCTGAAAAATTCTTTTGAAACGTATTTCGTAACCAAAAGCTCAAATATCAATTTTTATGGCTACTTAAGTATTTATTATTACTTAACATGGAAAATAAAAGACTTTCAGACTTTCATCCCCTGTTTAACCCTCTTGGGATGTAATCACTACCCATATTTCACTACCCATATTATAAATGCGAAATTGTGTTTGTTTGTTGCTTCATTGGTTTGTTGGTTCGTCCTTCAATTACGTCGCAACGGTGCAATGGATCGACGTGATTTTTGCATGAGTATAGATCAGACCTGGAGAGTGACATAGGCTACTTTTATCCCGGAAAATCAAAGAGTTCCTAAATCCACATGAAGCATCGCGGACATCAGCTAGTTTTGATATAAACAGACACCATGTGTTGAGGATCTAAGGAATGACTGAGCCCACCTTGAAAGCGCAGGTCACGGTGAGTAGTGCAAACGCCCAGAACGATTGCCCCAGTTCCGTCGGCTAATTTATTTGTGTTGCCATTCAACACGCCAGTTTACAATCGCGAGTAGATTACTCACAAGTATATTATCATGTTTGTTTATATCGGTAACTGTTTCCGCGGTGCTCGGTACAATTTCGTGGGTATTTCAAGGCTTCTTCATACTACACGCTTTTTAGTAGCTTCATCTGCAACTTCGTTACAATGTAAGAGAACCTACTAATCAGTCATTTCCTTTAATGTGTGACTAATAAAGTGATAATACGGTATTTTACACCAAACAAGAAAAAATCTAAAAAAAAATATAAACAAGATAGTATTTGATTAGCAATAAACAATCGAAAAATGTAATGATTTAGCAATTCTTGTTGCTAGTATCGTTAAAAAGCTAAAAGTAAATTTATTTTAAAAAAGTTTTCATTGCAATACACATTTCATTTATTCTCACAATGATTTGCAGTTTCAAGGTAAGCCGATTCATTTCATTGGATCCTTTATACTTACATGGTAACCGTACGTATTTTTAACAAATGCCATGATTTTCTGTATCATCAGGTTCGCGTACAACAAAGGGATAGAGGAGTACGGGAAGTTTTTTTTCGAATGGTGAACCTTTAATTGCGAAAAGCCAATATTAAGGGTAAAAAAGCGAATTTATTTCTCCATATGTGGGAAAATAAGAAATGCTTTTCTTTCTTTTTCCACACTTCTTGAATAAAAAGTAAAAGTGTATGTACCGGTAGTCCTTTCAGGTCACAAGTTAAAAGCTCTTGACTCCCGCAGTTCTGCCTTTGTACGTAATAAAGTGTAGCGTTTGTTCTTCCCCGTTGGAATAAGAATCTTAACACTTTATAACACGGGTAAAATAATGAGATTAAATATTTAAAAATAATATTTATATCTTGACTAGTGGACTACACAAATTTCAAATTGCCATTTAACCCACTTAGGGGTGGAATTTAAAAAAACCCCTTCTTCGTGGATACATACTCTTTACAAAGGACACACCCTCCAAATTTCATGTCTCTAGGATCAGCGGTTTAGGCTAAGTCATAAGTCAGTCAGTCAGGATTTTGAATTTTATATGTAAAGATAATATTTTCTGAAAGAAGTGCTTGAAAAGATTAAATAAGACTAAAACACGATACTAAATAAGAATAAGATACGACCGATAAAATTTTAGTAATAAAGGTCTTGAAAGAAAAGGTTATTGAAAAAATAACGATTAATAAAAATAGAAAAATAACAAAAGGAGAAGTTGTTTACATTTAAAACTATTTACCTACCTCAAGTCAAGTTTTTGATATGGCAGTATCAAAAACTTGAGTTTGAGGTACATAGTTTTAATTGTATTTTTATAGTTTTGGAAAACTGTGTACAGAGAGTACACAGTTTTCCAAAACTATAAAATACCTTCTACCTATACAGAAATGATAACGAAAAGTCCTCAAAATAGTCAGCAAGAAAAAGCTATGACTACGAAAGAATCATAAAAATAAAATAAGATTAACCAGCTAAGCTCAACGAAAATATGAAAAAAAATCATAGAACCTTAAATTGGTACTACATATATCCAAGCATGACACTGACGATGAAGAAAATCTTATAGCTCTTATTAAACACTTAGCCCGATGATATTAAAAGGAAGCGTAAAATTGGCTTCGTTATAAGTTATAAGAGACCAGGTGCTTAAGATCAGAGATGAGGTTTTATTAAATTTTGTGCATACTTCGCGAGCTTACTGAAAATTTAATGAAGTATTATTATAGGTTTATTAAAAACATATTTTTCACTATAAAAAGGCGAATAGCAAATAGCTTCAAGTGTTGAGTATATTTTAATGTACAAGTGACCTATTTTTAGTTAAAAAAGGCTAATAATAATATTGCTTTAGATCTTTTACATAAATTCCGGTTTAAAAACAAAAACAAACGATTTTTTGTTTAAAACTGTTTAAAATAAGTTTTTTTAATAAAAACATTTCATATTTAAAAACTCTTATTTAAGATAGGCACAACCCTGATCGGCTAGTAATAAGTAGGTATATTAAAATTAATCGACATGTCAGTTCGTATAGACATGTAACTCATTCTTATTCTTATTGTATTCTTGCAATAATAACGTTTATTTTATTGTTATATTCAACAAAAGAAAAGAAAAATAGGCAGTGTAAACAATAACATAGCTGCAATTAGGTTACGACTTTCCTTCAAAGGTTTCCATTAACGCGATTTAGTTTCCAAGGTTTTCGCTACTGTTTACTTTCGTAACGTGTATGTAGATATGGTAATTAGCGCATTTCTAGGACTTTACAAAGGAGTAGGTTTTGTGAGCTCCACTTCGTTTTTTTTGTTTTTTTTTTATTCAACATTTTTTTAAATCTAGTAAGTATACTTTTCATTCGATATTATTTTTACCACTTGATTTTATTTATTGAGCTGTGTCCACTTACATAATTTTTTTTTACACCTAATTTTTTTAATTCAAAACAACATTCTATTCCATGCAGAGTGCTAATTTTATTTTGGATGATGTAATTTTTTTTGTGAAGATCCTATGGATTTCGATTCCCTTTAATTGGCAGACACGACAGATAGACAGACAACGAAGTGATTGAATAAGGCCTTCTTTTCCTTTTGACGTAGGGAACCTAAAAATTATAAATTACGAATAAATAAAAGAAGAAAGTTAAAACAGCTGACAATAGGTAAACGAAAGCCATAAAATCTTCACTTTGCTATAAACCTCTCGTTAATCACGTCGAGTAAAAATGCAGGGAATTTTTTAAAGTTCTGACTTCCGCGGTGAACTTCGCAATCTAAATCACAACTCGGAGAAAACTTTCCTTTGTACCGATTTACATAAAATATCTGTCGTGCAAAACTGCTAACTGTCGAACTTTACAAAACCAATATATTTACCTACCCAGCCATCAGTTTTCACCTCCACTTTTAATATAGATAGGTACCTTCTAGTCAAGAGTGAAATAGGCATATTTTAGGCAAGCGCGCTCTATCCTAAGCTGCATCATCAATTGCCAGGAGGTCTGATTGCAGCCAATCTTCTCTATAAATATATAAGGTGCGTTGATACGTATCTACTTAAATTAAAGTAGCTTATGCTCGCGACTTCGTCCGCGTGGACTACACAAATTTCAAACCCCCATTTTAACCCCTTAGGGATTGAATTTTCAAAAATCCTTTCTTAACGGATGCCTGCGTCATAATAGCTATCTGCCTGCCAAATTTCAGCCCGATCCGTCCAGTAGTTTGAGCTGTGCGTTGATAGATCAGTCAGTCAGTCAGTCAGTCACATTTTCCTTTTATATATTTAAGATATGGGAAAAGTTCTGTACAACTTACAGTAAGTTCATCTCTTCTCACCGAGGAGTAAACCTCTCTTCTAGATAAATCATCATCATCATCGTCAACCGATTGACGTCCTCTACTCGACATAGGGCTCTTGTAGGGATTTCCACACCTCTCTTTCTCTCTCTTTCTCTTTCATCTGGTGACAGAAGGGCTGGCTCATTTTTTACGGATTTGCCTAGCTGTCCAGCGCGGAAATGCAGCCAGGAGGTATTATTGGCGCCATTCCACGCGGGCATGATTTGTATAGTAATTTGATAAGGCTAGCTTTAAATTTTCTCATATTATTCTCATTAAAAAAAACCGGCCAAGTGCGAGTCAGGCTCGCGCAACGAGGGTTCCGTAATTCAGTCGTATTTTTTCGACATTTTGCATGATAACTCAAAAACTATGATGCATAAAAATTAATAAAAATCAGTTTTAGAATGCACAGGTGAAGACCTTTCATATGATACCCCACTTGATAATATAGTTATATCTTACTTCGAAAATTGAAAATACTAATTATTAGTTTATGACCACAAATTAATTTTAATTGTGTGATGTAGGTAACCACAAATTCACAGTTTTCAGATTTTTCTCCTGATGCCAGCTATAAGACCCACCTTCCTGCCAAATTTCATGATTCTAGATCAACGGGAAGTACCCTGTAGGTTTCTTGACAGACAGACAGACAGACAACAAAGTGATCCTTATAAGGGTTCCGTTTTTCCTTTTGAGGTACGGAACCCTAAAAAGGAACCAATATATTAATTTAGCAACTGTAAATATTAATTAGCTGTAGATAATAGTAATATTAATTAGTTGATAATAATTTTAAAAGTTTATAAAAAGTTTGTAATATTTTATTTTCTGCACTATTTTTATCGATTATTGTTGTTAAAAATTTGAACCTGAGTATAGAACTAGAATTATTTGTAACCGATTTTTAATTATTATGAATGTAGTTACAATTTATCGTCGGCATATCAAAAAAATAAAAACAGTGTAATTTTTTACTATAGTATTTTATTTTTGTATAGGATTTTAATAGATCATGCAAATTATACCTAATTGCATGCAATCATGCGATTATGTGGATTGGCATCGACCTTGCAACAAGCATCTATGTAGTACTCTGTAGTTGCATTACATATTTCTTGTTATACAGGTTGCTATCTGGAATTTATAATCTATTTAACTTATATCGAACTAGTTGATGCCTTTACTTTATTTAATTTTTTTTATTTAGATTTTCCGTAATAAAGAGTAGCGTATGTCGCTCTCCAGGTTTTTAACCATAACCATGCAAAAAAATCACGTTGACCCATTGCTCTGTTGCGACGTGACTGAAGGACAAAACAGCAATCAAACACACTTTCGCGTTTATAATGTGGGTAGTGATGCGTAGTGATTAAGTATTTTCTATTTACTTATTATTAATAATTAGTTGGTATTGGTAAGGTAAGGCATTAACCAAAATAAACGAAATAAAAATAATTCTGTCACGCTTGCGTACCATCTAGGCATGTCTGTTCCACTAATTCAATTCCAGCATACATATTGAAAACGACGCGGATACCTATTAAGGGCAGGATTTCCATTTGCAGCCAAAATCTGGTAAATCTATTTGGCTGGAACTAGCACGAATCTATCATTGTACCGTGGCACGACCTAATACTCGAATAAGCCAATCGTTCAATGGATTTTGCTGTTTCTATGCCTCTCTAAATAAGCCTCTTATTTTGGATTTTCGAGACCAAAATGAAATCTAATGCGGGTTGTTTGCATCCTAACAAAATTGTTTTCCTTTCCGTGTTATCCATACAAATATTTTAAATGCAAAAGAGTCTGTCCGTCTGCGAGATTTTCACGGCCCAACAGTTTAACCGATTTTAATGAAAGTTGAATTTTAATGAAACTGAAGAGTTCCCACAGGATTTTTAAAAATCTGAATCCACGCGAACGAAGTCGCGGGCATCATCTAGTCATCCATACTAATATTATAAATGCGAAAGTTTGTCTGTCTGTCTGTCTGTCTGCTAGCTTTTCACGGCTCAACCGTTCAACCGATTTTGACGAAATTTGGTACAGAGTTAGCTTACGTCCCGGGGAAGGACAAAGGCTAATTTTTATCCCGGAAAATCAAAGAGTTTTCACGGGATTTATAAAAAGCTTAATCCACGCGGATGAAGTCGCGGGCATCCGCTAGTTCCGCGAGCATACGTACTGTATCTTGTTGCAATGAGGGTTTATACTAGGTAACTTACTACTGGATAATATAAAAAATATAAATTCACAAGCAAAATTTTCCAAATCCCGTGTGGATTTAGGAGTTCAGTAAGTACCTCGCAGCATCAGGATTGAAGAGTTGGGACTGGGAATTCAATAACAAATTATATCTATGCTCGGCATTTACAATATTATTTCACCAGGAACAGTTCGTGGATCTCTATGGTTTACGAGTGATGTACCCTGCATCATGAGGATTGAGGAGGAGGAGAGACTTAGGTCCAAACAAGGAGTCGTTGTTTAGTGCTAACAATATTAATTCACTATCAAGACTTCCTGAACTGAATCTTGATAACTTAGGCGGGCAGTAACCCTGCAGCATCAGGATTAAGGAGTTGGATCCAAAAAAAATGGGGCCACCGCGAAAACTTATATCATTGATTTAAAAAAAATTGCAAATCTGTCCAGAAACCTCGATATAATCGGTGTACTACTTTTACTTGTAATGTCTTCTAGCTGTTATTGTTGTGAATTTGTGTATACGTCCCTTGAATGACCCTATTATTTTTTAGAGACCCTTGTAGGCATCTGCCCCTTCTTCCTCGGGTGTTTTTGGCTGACCCGAATCGAATAACGAATCATAACGAATTATACGAATAGTTCCACAAAAAATATTTAATTAATATTATGAATTTAAGTGAATTGCGCACTTAAGAATTTAAAATTGTTGAATTGCGTATTTCGTTGAACAAGTAAGTACCTATGCGCTTTTCGGAATACCTACTTACTTCACTGTCGCCAACTCTTCAATCTCCACTAATTGCTCTCCTATAAATAATTTATATTGGCCTCGTTAAGCCGTTTAAGGAAACTTCGGCGAATCCTGTCCTCTTTTGCGATATTTCAAACTATTGTCATCTCTCTCACCGGGAACTACCGTCCCTTTTGTAATTTCTTTCACTTTGTCATCGTTTTCGCCAGTTTTATCAATGTCTGCTCGTTTATTTTTATTCTCATTAGTATTAACGATTTGTATTTTGATACGAGGAAGCAATTCCTCCATTATTTATTACTAGGTGATGCCCGCGACTTCATTCCCGTGGATTTAGGTTTTAAAAATCCCCGTGGGAACTCTTTGATTTTCCGGGATAAAAGTAACCTTTGTCTTTCGCTCGGATGCAAGCTATCTCTGTAGGTACCATCGATCGGTTGAACGGATTGGCCGTGAAAGGCCCACAGACAGACAGACACACTTTCGCAATTATTATATTAAGCATGGATGGAAGGGCAGACAGACAGACAGACTTTCGCATTTATAATATTAGTATGGAAGTATGGATAGTGTGGATATAAAAAATAATTTTCCGGGTAAATGTATACTGCAGAGTGATTTTATATGAAACTAGATGATGCCCGCGACTTCGTCCGCGCGGCTTTAGGTTTTTTTTAAAACCCTGTGGGAACTCTTTAATTTTCCTTGATAAAAAGTAGCCTATGTCTTTCCCCGGCATGTAAGATAACTCTGTACCAAATTTCATCAAAATCCGTTAAACTGTTGGGCCGTGAAAAGCTAGCAGACAGACAGAAACACATTCGTATTTATAATATTAAGCATGGATTAATAAACGGTTAGTTTGTTTTTGTTTTTTGACACGTTTATCGTACATTTTTAACAAAACATTAGGTATCACAAAATTCATTAATCAGATTTTGGAAAAAACACCAGTTTCTTTATTAATGGTCTCCCTGGCGCAGCCGTGAGCACTGTCTTATCATTGGGTTCGATTCCCGGCACAGCGGACTTTTATAATTTCTAAATTTCCTCTGGTCTGGTTTGGTGGCTTCGGCCGTGGCTAGTTACCACCTTACCGGCAAAGCCGTGCCGCTAAGTGATTTATCGTTCCGGTACGATACAATAAAAACTGTCATACTCCTTCCACGTTAGCCCGCTTCCATTTTTGACTGCATCATCGCTTACCATCAGGTGAGATTGCAGTCAACATGTATTTGAATTTTAAAAAATCTTTCTGTATTAGGATTTATTTAGCATTGATTTTTACCTACATTTCTCATTATAATTTTTCATATTAACCTCGCTGAGAAATGAATAGATCGAGCCCGTTTAGTCCACGTCTAGCGGAATTAAGGCCAATTTATGGGGTCGTAAAAGTTATGGTAGGCCAAGAGGTAAAGGTTAACCCGGTCTATTGGATAATTTCGTTACTGGGATGGCCGCTTGGTTTATGCGAGATTTAGCTAAACTGAAAACTAATTTAAACTTGATATAAATTTAAAATTCATATTATTCAGTCTATTTTGTAGATAGTGCGTGGTACCAGCTCATAGATAAGTTAATATTTTGTCGACGTTATTATTTGTAAAAAAAAATGTATGGTGTTATTTATAAAATATAACAATTAGATTAGGTACTAGTTATATAACATATCGACGGATTTCAGATAAATTAATTAATAATTTCGTCCGACTGAATATCCATATCCATACTACACACAGGGTGTAACCAGAACGTTAGCAAAAACTTTGCGTTATTGTTATACTACCTAAACATAATCCAATACCAATAACTATTTTCCTCATAGTTTAGTCTCAGTAGTTTTAGTAATTTAGTATTTTTCAAACCCGCAATGTACCTATAGCGTGCAAAACTCGGGTCAATGCCCAACCTACGAAGCGGCATTGACCCCGAGTTGCCTACTTACGCAAAGTTCATTGACCTCCAGCTTGAGTCAGATGTTTTATTTGCAATATATTGTAAACTCTTACAAAATTTTACGATTTTTTAATATTTTTTTTCGCGTTTTTTGTGGTATCATATCAGTAATCATCAGTACATCCACCTGTCTTCGTTTTTGCCAGCGTTCTGGTTTATAAATGTGAAAGAGTGTTTGTAGTGTCTGTCTGTCTATCCGTTACGTTTGTTGCATGTATACACTGATAATATTGTTTAAATTTTTATAAACGTGCGGGTGGGTATGGTGCATAAACACTTAACACCAATTCGATCATTTACCCCGAATTCACTTTTGTTTAGTTAAAAATTGCATATAAATATTGCAATTTCTAATTAAACAAATGGTTACTAGGAAATGGCCTTATTATATTTTCGTTCAAAGCGTCAATAAGCTCTGAAGAAAACTAAAAATAAACAGTATCTTCAATTAAATAGGGAGACGAAGCGCAATCACAGCACGAAACTTTGACGCAGTTAACCATAACGCCTCAACGCATTTGCATAATATTGTCATTGAAATCCTCGCAACTTTGTCCTGGATTTAGCCGGCTGCTGAGCTAGCTCGACCACTTATTTTAATACTAACTTGGGAAATGTCAAATGAGAAAAGTGTCAGTGTAACAGAAATGTTATAGCACATTATATGACAGATGTTATAGCACAGAATATGTACAAAGAAATAGTGAACATATTTTCTGACGCTGCGACTGAAACTTACAGGGGAAATAAGTGTAGCAAAAAGGGCCCGATAGTCGGATGGAACAAGCACATACGGGCCGCGCACTGTGAGGCTCGGTCGAAATACCAAACATGGTTGTTATATAACAAACCGAAGTCTGGAAGGGTCTGGGACGAGATGTGTGACAGCCGTAAAATATTTAGAAGTCGGTTAAGATGGTGTCAAAATCATCAGGACCAAATAAAGATGGACATAATTGCTTCGCACAGATCGGCTAGAGATTTTTCCAGATTTTGGAAGTCAACAAACAATCTGAGTGTTCGACCAAGCCTTCCTGGAGTGTCGCCGGGTGTAGCACGCAGAAAGAAATAGCAAATCTGTTCAGGGACCACTTTAGGGTATCGTCACCGCTGGGGCCGTCGACTCAAGTGTTCGATGCTCAGATAAATCGTGACAAGGAATTACTGCGTTTTTCTACCAAGGAAGTATCAGAGGCTATTCAAAAAATGACCCGAGGAAAGTCACCTGGGCACGACAGCCTGAGCATCGAACATTTGAAGTACGCAGGTTTTCACTTACCCAGGGTACTAGCAATGTTCTATTCACTCTGCGTGAGTCACACGTATCTACCGGGTGACATGATGAGAACTATAGTGGTCCCTATCGCAAAAAATAAAACTGGAGATCTTTCTGATAAGTCCAATTATAGGCCCATATCACTTGCGACTATTATAGCTAAGGTTCTGGACAGTCTGTTTGATAGAAAGCTGAGCGAAACACTCGATTTTCACGATGCTCAGTTCGGCTTTCGACCTGGATTATCGACTGAGACCGCAATATTAGCCTTAAAAGAGACTGTACAATATTATACAAGGAGAAAGACACCTGTGTACGCCTGTTTCCTCGATCTCTCCAAAGCTTTTGATTTAGTTTCTTATGATATACTTTGGAGAAAGATGGAGGAAGCAGGGGTGCAACAGGAGTTGCTTAATGTTATGCAGTTCTGGTATGCAAATCAGGTAAATAATGTCAGGTGGGGGAGGGAGCTCTCGGATTCATACGGGTTGGAGTGCGGGGTGAGGCAGGGGGGGTTGACCTCGCCGAAGCTCTTCAATCTGTATGTGAACGAGCTAATCGTGGAGCTCAGCAGCAAGCCAGTTGGTTGTTGGATAGACGGCATTAGCGTGAACAACCTAAGCTATGCCGATGACATGGTGTTGTTGGGTCCCACGGCTGGTTCAATCAGGGAGTTACTTCTAACCTGCCAGGAATATGCTACTAGACATGGTCTGATGTACAACGTGACCAAAAGTCAGTACATGATCTTTAAGGCTCCTCGTAAGCAGGTGACATATGAGCCAAAAATTATGCTGAACGGCGCTACACTCACACGTGTGCAACAATTTAAATACCTGGGTCACTATGTTACGGAGGACCTTAAAGATCATGTCGACATCGAGAGAGAGAGAAGGGCCCTGGCAGTCAGGTGTAATATGCTGGCCCGCAGGTTCACCCGATGTAGTAAAGAGGCAAAAATAACGCTCTTCAAGGCTTACTGCCAAAACTTCTACTCGGGTAGCCTGTGGGTCAACTATTCGAAAAAGGCCATAGACACCCTAAGGGTGCAGTATAACAATGGGTTCAGGATGTTGTTGGGCTTGCCGCGGTTCTGTTCAGCGTCTGGAATGTTCGCAGATGAACAGACTGATGACTTCTTTGCAGTAATGCGGAAGAAGTCATCATCACTGCTGACAAGGCTGCGCTCAAGTACCAACTGCATCCTGAGCATGTTTGCGAGCAAAATGGACTCACCAATGCTTGAACACTTTGTTCAAGTGTTGGTGAGGCCACATTTGTAAATGTAAATAATAAAATTAAAATTAAAAACTGTCTTTTTCCCACAATTTTATTATTAGTTACTAACATTAGTTTTTAAGTAAATCTGTCTACTAACAAATTGAGCCATAGATGCTTTTAATAAAAAGATTTTATTTTATTTATTTATTTATTATAGTAGGGGAGCCCAAGATGCTAAATAGGGATTTACTCGAGCGTCGTGGGGACCTATTGGATTGTGAAGATTAGGTGCTAAAAAGAAAAAAGTTATATGATGTAACTCCTTTCACTGGTGGGAAGAGCGCGTAAAAGTTTTCAAAAATGTAAAAAAATATATTCACAAAGAAATACTCGAGCGTTTTAGATATTAATAGTATATAATGCGCCCCCCATGTGTAGTTTTATCGCAAAAATATTTATCTGCTGGTTTGCATGGTGGGGGTGGTCGTACGAAGGTGTAAATGGGGGCGCTTCATCTTAGGCTGCATTATTACTTCCCACCAGGTCTAATTGCAGCCTAGCGCGAGTCTATAAATTAAAGAGAAAAGAAAAAAGATAATAGACTCAAAAATATTTATCGAGCGCGTTAGATATTGAGAAGGGGTGTAAAGTGAATCCTCAAGTAGCTCCTATTAAAAAAACTGACGATTGCGACGCAACCAAAAGTTATGGGCAATTTTTGAAACTTTGTGACTCTCCCATTTCCTTAGGTCACGCTCAAATTGTCAGATTAATGAATTGCACACTTTTCTGCATCTAATTAACTTACCTTGTCTTAATCTGACGCGATCGAGTAAATCCCAAAATCCCCTCTTGGGCTCCCCTACCATTATTCGGAGCTTCGGAGCAATCTTTGGTTGACGCTTGCTTTTCGCGGCTTCACCCTCGTTGAATTTCTTATTTTTCGGTTTTTCTATTATCTTGAGGAATATTATTTTGCTGGAGGCAGTCAAAAAGTACTTAACTACATAGTCTATACCTCATAAGAGTCAGTGTATACCCCGTTCATCAAGACGAGCTGATAGGGAAGTAAGAAACGCTCGTCATGGTAAATGCAGCGATAATATTATCAGTATCTACAGGATTAGTGATAAATAATAATTGCTTCAAAAGCAAAAATAATAGTTTGACTTTATTTCAAACTAGCTGAACCGCCCCAGCTTCGCTCGGGTGGAGAAGAAAGAAAGAAAGTGGAAAGAAAATTGAGGGGGAGGTTGAATTAAATTTTTCCCTCCGTAAGAACCATCCTCGTACTTCAAGGAATATTATAAAAAAAGAATTATATAAAATAATATTAAATAAAAATAAATCGGTTCAGCGGTTCTCGAGATTTGCGATGAGCAACACATTTAGTGATTCATTTTTATATTACTCATCGCAAATCTCGAGAACCGCTGAACCAATTTCGCTAATTCTTTTTTTATAATACTCCTTGAAGTACGAGGATGGTTCTTACGGACAGAAAATTTAATTCAACCTCCCCCTCAATTTTCTAAACTCCACCCGAGCGAAGCCGAGGCGTGTCAGCTAGTATTCTATATTAATTATTAAGGGATGCATGGTGCATGGATTAATTTCTCATATACCTACTTACCTGCAGTAGACTTTTAGAGGTAGCATTGATGTAATATACAGCATTATCTATGAGCCCATATTGCCTCATTCAAGATGTTAATAGGACGAGAAAAATATTAAAACGAAAAAGGAATTCTTGTTCTAATTTTTCTAAATGACCATTTTGTTGTAACTTAATACTGTAGCTATCTATGACGTTTTCAATAAAGATGTTTATGCCAAGTACCTAATATCCAACATTATCTAGTCTCTCGCAGACAATAACAAATTCCTCTCCTAAGCTCGCATAGAATACGGGTAAAATAGGTATAGGCCTGCTCATGAATATTTTTATACAAAAGAAGGGCCTATGTTAGTCTTCGCGAATTACATAAGCAACGCTGAGGTCGAATTGTCTTGTAGATACATCCCATTATATTATTTTCTCGGTCATCTTTATAACTACGGGCAAAGAGCTCAAAATTGAATTGTTATTTGTCCTGAGTTTTCTTCAACGACACACTAAGTTATTAAACGAGTAATAATAATATGTGCAATGGCACTGTGATATTAAAAATGATGAGAACGCAATGTTGCTTCGCATTTTATTGTGTAGAATGAATGGTAATGGAATGAAAACATGTGATTTTTTATTGTGGGAATATAGAACCTTGTTAAAATGTAACTTAATTAAGATCACGTCTTATTGTTTAACAAAGAAGACTTCTATGACACACTTTGTATACACTCTCACCCGGAATCGTACCTATTCCTTATTGCTAAAGGCCGAGACACATTTTTTTTCTTCAAAATAATAGAAGGGGGGAGTTTTCTAGGGATAACAATGGGGTGGACTCCTAGATCCTTCCGCAACCGACTCGACTTGAACAAACAAAATAATAGTTAACGTCTGAAAACTGATTTTTTTAATCAATTTTCCCTACCTTATTCACTGTGCTCGAACAAATTTACGATGTAATTGAAAGATTTTTTATTAACGATAAGAAAAACAATATTAGTATCTTGAATACAGATCTATACCGTAGACTGACGATTGATCTATATCTCTAGTGGATGGGACCGAACTTACCGAAACGGCCGATTCTGCTAGGCAAATTGATCAAGTGAGCAAATTCATAGTGAAAATATACTCTACAAGATGATGCCCGTTACACGCACAACAGACGGAAACGTTTAAGTGCGGAAACCAGCCCAGAGCGAAAGATGCCCGTTACTTCGTCTACCTGGATTTAGGTTTTTAAATTTCTTTGATTTTCTGGAATAAAACTATACCCACCAAATTTTCGTCAAAGTCGGTTGAATGGATGGGCCATGGAAATATAGCAGACAGACACACTTTTACATTTATAATATTAAGTGCATGCTTTTTTTTCTTTAATTTATAGACGAGCGCTTGGTTGCAATAAAATCTATTGGCAAGTAATGATACAGCCTAAGGTAGATTTGCTTATTCACTCTTGTATGTATTATGTTACACTTACCTATCTGTATGTAGCCAGCGGGGAAAACTGAAATGGCAATTTTTGGATACCTTTAGTTTAATGGTGCGTCCAGGCGGGTCGAGCCGCCCATATTGTTACTTAAAGGTTACAAACAATGACCTCTAAATCTACTTATTCTTTTAGCAATTTTTCTTAATGTCCACTGAAATTTCGCAGGGAAACCGACCTAATTTGCAACCCATTCCAGCATATTGCCATTGCAGCCCATAAAAATAAAATTCGCAGCAAGTGGGAGAGGCACGCGGCCTTTTCAAATGAAATACACACAATGGGGGAATTCTATGGGAGGCTCCGGGGCGAACGCGGAAACTGGAAAGGCATGAGAGCGATTAAAACAAAGTATGCGCGAAATGAAACTAGGCACGTGCAGGATTAAAGCCAAAGGAACTTAAATGGCAACTATGAGCGCAATGCTGTATATTTTAATATGAAATTTATGAAAAGCGTTTAGCTGGAACTGCTCTCAACCATTACTTTGGCATCCATGCAGACACTTGAACGAGATATCAATATCAAAATGTTGAAATTTTTAAAATATTTGTTGTTTACGCATTGTAGCGTCATTATTCGCTTTCCGTACAGCGTGACTTTAACAATTAGGTAATTGTGTTAAAAATAAATAAAATTCGTGATTTTTTAATTATTCTCTTTAATAATGAAATCCATAAATTACCAGGGGGGGGGGCGGCTTATGTTATTCAAATGGCCTGGTTTAGGTCCAAGCCTCAATTGCGTAGAAAATGATTGAAAAGACTCAACATTTCATTAGCAAACCTTTGTTTTTTTGTAATTCCTTAGTCTTTTCATATCTTTGTTATTTTCTACGAGTGATCTAGTTTCAGCTCTGCGACTTTTGATGTCTTTGTCTTCTCGTATAGCTATGGTAGAGCTGCAGTAGAAGCTTAGGATTTTAAACCTACTTATTATTATGACTTATCAGCCATTTCAGTTCTGAGTTCTTACGCACGACTTATCTGTCTTTTGCATGCTGTAGCCGCCTATAATTTGAATCATATAATAACCAAGCACCTAGATTTTGAATAATGCAATTTTTTTTGTATGATTCTGTTGGTGGTTAAATAGAAATAAAAATAAAATAAATATTGATGACTGTCATAATATTTTATTTTTTATATTATTTTTATACGTAAATTAGCGAACACGTTATTACGTTAGCGAAAATTGTGCTAATTCTGAACATTTAGTTCAATTTAAATTTAATGTAGGTACAGTGAAAAGAATTCCTATCATCACCAATTATTATCAGCCCGTGGTCATGCACTATTGAACATAATATTATAGACCTTCCCAGTTCCCTATAAATGAGCTCCACCACTTTCCTCAGATTTGCTCACTTCCTTCTCTATTTATCGCCGGTCCATCATTATTCCTAAGAATTATTTCTTATTTATCTAATATTCCTATAACCATCACTTATTTGTCTTTATAAGAGTCAATTAATGTACAATCAATTATCAAAAATAGCCACTAATTAAAATCTATCTATCGATCTAACATTGTGGCAAGCATTACAGAAAAATAATAAAAAAATGAAATTCATTTTAACAAAAAAATATCCGCCAGTGACAAAATGGCCGTACCTGAGCTCTTCAGTCCGTCTTTGACGAGGGTACGACCGACCACCTTTAAGGTATTGTTTTATTAGATCTCAATAAGATTTATTATACCGTTTTTCTCCTTAGGAACAATGAATACGGAAAATTAGATCCAGAATATTTACCTGTTAGACGATAAAAGAAGTAACCCCAGCGCTTTCCACACAAACGTAGTTTAGTTGTCATTCAAGGAAATTTTGTAAATGTTCTAGGAACTAATATAATATGTGTCTGTAGTTTGCCAGATTTCCGTTAAAATATTCGGTTTCAAAGTTACACGGGCTCTAAGATTTACATACAAATCTTGATTGATGTCGTCCGTCCACCTAGGTGCGAGGTCATCCAGCACCTTGAGACCACAATGTCTATCGGTTTTCCAAACTATGTGCCCTGCCCGTGTAATGGTGCCACTTCACCTTCGCAACCCGTTGAGCTATGTCGGTTACTCTAGTTCTCCCATGGATCTCCTTATTTCTGATTTGATCAGATAAATGTACCTACTAAATTATCATTTAGTTGACTTGGAGAATATAAATAGAACTTATGCAATACGAGATTTTCACGAAGTTGATACGCTTCGGAATAAAATACAACGGCGTTCAAACAACAAGTGCAATATACAGTGAGTGGTTTAAATGCTGCATTCGTATGAACCGTGAATTAAAGCAAAAATGCAAACTTTACACAATAGGCACGTACTTGCTGGAGTTGAAATCGTGCAATTTGGGATATCGAGGACTTTTGAAAAACATAAAGGATCTTTATTTACTGCTTCGTTGGATCATTTTATTGGCTAACTTGATAGACTGTGGATTAGGAGGTTTTCAAGTTCGAAACCCGGATCAGGCCAAAAATTTATTGGGTTTCTCTAAAATTCTCAGTAACAGCCTCACAGTCACTTACAGACCAGCGACAAAACTATCCTAACTACACACTCGCTTCTCGTTGCTCGCACATTCATTTTCCAGTTTTTAACTCAACAGCTCGTTCCTTGCTAATCTTTGGCGATTGGATCGCCATAAGATCATTGCTGCGAAATCTAAATATATAAAAGGAAAAGGTGACTGACTGACTGACTGACTGACTGATCTATCAACGCACAGCTCAAACTACTGGATGGATCGGGCTAAAATTTGGCATGCAGATAGCTATTATGACGTAGCCATCCGCTAAGAAAGGATTTTTAAAAAGTCAACCCCAAGGGGGTGATATAGGGGTTTGAAATTTGTGTAGTCCACGCGGGCGAAGTCGCGAGCAGAACTAGTTGGTAATTAACAGTCAGGCAGATAGACCGATACTTTTTCGCATTTATTAGTATAAATAGAATAGAAGTAAGTAGTAGTTACGTAAGGGCGGCTACCTGGAGCGGGGGTTGAAGGCAGAAGTCCTTTTTGGTTACGAAAATGATTTAATTAGGACATTCGTGTCGACGTTGGGACACGAAGGCCTTTACTTAACTATATCTTATGTAAATTACAAATACTACTTATGCTAGATTAATGCTACCTTAAAACTAACTCTATCGATTTTATATCGATTTCCCCTCTACCGTTCTGTGGTCGGTTAGCACCAGAGATCACGTACAGAGGTGGCTGCAGACCTTGATGACTCTATGTGCCGGAACGTGATGAGATGGCATATTTCCACACGTAGCTGGGCTGCTAGACGACATGTTAGCTCCCCCGGCGATGCCTGGGTTTTATATAGATAGGTAAGGATAGCTGTATCCGTAACACCTCCACCCTCAGTGCGGCGACCATTGTAGTAATTTTAACGGAAATGTCGCCGGAACGTCCTCGGAGGTTTCCACCCTCAGTCTGGAGGGCTGCTGCTAGACTTCGTTCGTGAAGATGAAGCATCTGTAATGGGCTGGTCGAATCGTACCGTTGAGAGTGAAGCCGAATATTGCGGCATACTGGTAGTATTGAAGTAGTTCTTAATTCATGGATAATGGTTGAGCTGCTTTCTCTGAGCCTCCTTAGACAGAGAGATAGGCGTGGATTATCAAGTTTCATCTATCTCCTGTAACAGTAGTTGTTGTGTTCTCCGGATAAGTTGGTTTCTCAGTGAGTGATATTCCTCAGTAACTGACCTTCGGGCATTCAGCCTCAATGTAAATGAAAACCTTAGAATTGGTTGAGATAAAAATGTGCATATGGTACTATAACTTAGTAGTTATAGTACCATATGCACATTTTTATCTCAACCAATAGGTATATTAAAAGCAAAGTAGTATAATTGACAGAATGTACTAATTAATTCGAGCTAAATTGATAAAAAAATCTGAACTAAATGTAATGTAAAAAGAAACCTAAGGACTACAACTGCATGAATTCTGTAAAATGATCAGCTAAATGTCTACTCGTTATAACTAGATAGGTAACTATGACTTATTATATACCTACTTACTTTTAGAAAGAACTTTTTTAAAATTATATTATATTTTTGAATAAGGTGTAGGTAAGTACATTGAGTTATCAATGATCTAATTATTTCTACTTACTTTTGATCTGGGAATGATGTAGGTTCTGCTCAAGATTTCTTGCATATTTTCGGTTCAAGGCACGAAAATTTACAGGAAGTGAGCATTAGGTATACCTACTTTATGCTAAATTTGCTCATTATTCTATAGTCACAATGTGACACAAGTAAGAGCTTTCTTAACTTTTTCCGATTAGTGGTACACCTAGTTTTGCTATAATTTAGAAGAAATAATAAATGCTAAAATGTAAAAGGTCTATAGTAAAGAATGTATATATGTGTTGAAATAATTATCTAATTGCAAAAACTAATTATTTTAAAGATATAGTGTTATAGTTCTTGGTAAAACATAGGAATATAGTAGTCCTATCGGTTGGCTGAAACTTGATCGTGTGAAAAGACAAATTCTATATCTTTGTAATTTAATGTCTGGAAAGAATTGCACATACCTATCTAATTAATTTACTTTATTACCTGTCTTTTAAAACGTGATTTTGTAAAGGGACCGCGAATTTTCCTTCGTGTATATAAATGTATAGTATGGTTTTGGGAATTCGAGGTTTGGTTAGGAATTTTGGAAATAGGATTCTGTACCTTCGTATGCTTAGTGTTAATTTGACTTAAACTCGGTTTTTCCTGTGGCTTTGCCTGTAATTTTGATTTTTCCAAATGATTAACGGACCTAGATTTATTTAACGGGGTATCCGCGTTCGTTTCTGAAACCTTTTTATTAATAATTGTATAATCGTATTCACTTAACTTTAAATTCCATCGCGTAATACGTGGACCTAATTCTTTGAACTTGGGTAAATTTTGAAAATTAGAAATCAAATTAAACTTTTTACCAAAAAGATACGGCCTAAAGTATTTTGTGGCCCAGACTATTGCAAGAAGTTCTTTTTATTCGTAGGATATTTAGTTTCACTATCATTCAAAGTTCTGGAAGAGTATGCAATAGGCATATCGGCGCCAAGAGGGCCTTGCGTAAGCGTTGCACTTAAAGTGGTTTCTGATGCGTATGTAGTTAAATTTAATTCTTTTCCAAAATCTGTATATGCTAGGATAGGCATATTTTTAACAAGAATTTGACACTGTCTGAAACAATTGACGAATTCTGAATCAAAATTTAATTTCGCTCCTTTCTTCAAGCACGATGTTAAAGGCTTGGTTACACTTGCGAAGTCGGGTATGAATCTTCTGTAAAAGCCAAGGATGCCTAAAAATTCCTTAATCTGCTGGCGATTTTTAGGTAATGGGTAATTTAAAATATGTAAAACATAATGTGGGTTTGGTTTTATACCATCTGGAGAATACCTGTGACAGAATGGCGTTTCGCGTTTGAAAAATTCAGATTTATCTAACTGGATTTTTAAATTGAAGTTTCTAAATCGTTCGAACGAATCTCGCAAATTGAGTATGTGTTCCTGCAAGGATGTTGAAAAAATTACAATTTTGTCAAAAAGGGTTGTACAATTTGGTAGGCCTTGAAGGACACTGTCCATAAGATCTTCGGAAATTGTATATGAATTTTGTATGTCTAAAGTCGTAAAGTACAAAGACCTCCCGATTTTATCCAGAAAGTTGGTAAAATCACTCGGATTCTTTTTATCTAATTTATTAAATTGTCGGAAATCGACAGTTAAATTACCTATATTAGAAAGAAATACATCTGGAAATTCTTTACAAAGGTTAATTAAATTCATTGTCTCCTCTGCATTTAACTGTTCTATGGGCAAACGTGATATTATGAAATCGTAATTCTGCCTATCGTCAGCAACGGTGTCAATTTCATTTTCACACCGGGTCGGCACGTATTGTTGGGAATTATAATATTGGTCCGATATATTATTATACACAGGAATTTTACGTTCCGGAGTTTCCAGTGTACTGTGTAGATTTAAGTCCACCTGTGGGCAAATTTTTGAATCAGGGTGAGGTTGGCATGGGATATAAGTGCTTGAAGGGTATTGAGGTTCTGAAGGAATGTGTTTTTGGGACGTTGAGTATTTTCGTGATCTGGAAGGGAAATTCGTACCACTATAATAATTTCGCTGTGAATAAAAATAATAAGGTCTACGAGTACGCTTATGATAATTTTGAAAAAATTTAGTTCTGTTCTGTAGATGTATTATATTTAATTCTTCTTTGGCAAATTCAAGAGCAGTTTGCAGCGTGGGGGGTCTCATACACCTTACTCTTGACCCTAAAGGTTCTCTTAAACCTTTTAAGAACGTTTTAAGGGCTAACTTTTGATAGAGTGTTATTTTTACTTCGACAGTAGTTTTGACAGTTTCGTGTAGCTCTACATACGTAATAAGTGTGCAGAGTAAATTTTGAACTTTTTCGTAAAATATATGTACTGTATCTGGACCTTGAATTAAATATGATAAGTCTGTTAGCAAGGTTATTTCATCTCGGTAATCGGAAAAACTGTTAACTAATGTATCTTTAATTTTATTCCAATCATCGGAAATTCCGTAGGCTGATATAGTTCTTGCTGCAGATCCGGTAATTTTATTAAGAATTCCGCTAATCAAGGAAAGGTTTGAAAGCTCATACTCTTGACCTGGATTTAAAAATGAGCGCACTAATTGGTCGGCTAAATTAATAAATCTCGTTAAAGTATAAGAATTTCCATCAAAATTTGGTAAAAACTTAAGTGACTTATTTATTCTATCTAACAAATCTACTTGGCTAAGTTCCGTCATTTTTTAAATATTCTAAACTATCCTACCTAAAGGTATCAAATAATTAAATTACCAAAACTCAATAAAATGAAAGTATCTACTACGCGGGTGAAAATCGTAATAAAAAAAAATCGTATTAGTTATAAAATTATAGTACCCTGCGCAAAAGTTAATATAACAACCAATAAAAAGGATTTCATGTACTTACAAAACCAAAGTCGCTGGCGAGCTTCGATCCATCGATTTCCAGTATGACTCGAAGTCTTCAGCGGCAGCTCCTATGACAGCTGCTCCTCGTAGGTTCTGTAGTCCCGACAAGGAAGTTGACGGCGTTGACCTGATTTTAGGGGATGCACCACGACGACCTTGAACATCCAGGACTATCCTACCGACTGCGCCAGTTACGTAAGGGCGGCTACCTGGAGCGGGGGTTGAAGGCAGAAGTCCTTTTTGGTTACGAAAATGATTTAATTAGGACATTCGTGTCGACGTTGGGACACGAAGGCCTTTACTTAACTATATCTTATCTAAATTACAAATACTACTTATGCTAGATTAATGCTACCTTAAAACTGTATCCGTAACATAGTATAGATTAAATTATTTGTATTTCTGAAGAAAACGGGAAAATGAAAATGGAGGTTTTCCAATCGTCGTCGGGGCCTATAGAATTAGGGCGAGCCATAAAACGAAATTACCTTCTTCTGTGGACTGTGAAACAACCGAGAGACAAAGTATATTTAGATCTTTAAGCGCGATTTATTAAAACAATGCCGTAGCCCGTAACAATTTTTCGTATAATATAGGGTCATTTGTAAAAGGGTCCTAGCTGTAGAGGTCAGTGTACCTACTCATTGTACTGAGTTAGCGAATCACCCCGCGCAGGTGAGATTGCAGTTAAAGGGCATCTTGCTATAAAAAAAACTGGCGTAAAAACCTTTAAAAGGTGAGTTTTTTAGAAAAGCAGCTAAATATAATACTTAATGAGAAAAGTTTATCCAGATAATTTCTCTGAGATAAGGTTGATAAGCCTGTCAACCTACAAAAGTTCATCAAGTTGTTTGCTACAATGTTTTTAGACAAAAGTGACAACGCAATTTGATTAAGTTTAATTTGAACATTTTAAAATTGAATGATTTTTGGACTTTTGTTAAGAAAATTTTGCAGCAGTTTTCAGTTTGTATACGATTGAAAAAGTCTAGTTCAATTTCTAAAGAACATAAGTAGGTAAGTATCTAATATTCTAAATCGGTATCTAAGGAACTAGGGTAGCTGCCATACGATGCCCGTCTCTAAAACTTACCCTGTATAGATTTATATTGTTGCCTAGCAACTAAGTAGAATATAGGTTAGTGGGTGGTACTGACAAAGATGGGCCCTCTATAAAATTGTTTGAGTGTTTTACGTCAACTGAGAAGGAAGATGCGTGCTTTATTATATTATTATTTTAATGTACTCTGTAATAGGAATACATAATATTATGTAAGTAGGTACCTACTTATTTAATTTAGGTTTTCTTTCTAATTCGAAAATGATACCAAACTATAGTACTGTTATCATCAGGATAACTCTCCCTCACCAAACTTGAATCAATAATCTTGATGGCGTCATTTTTGAATCCATTCTTGGGTCCTAGGGAGTGGGAGCAACTCTGGCGAAGAAAATTTTTCGTTCACGAAACGCTGTATTTTTATCCGACTTCGCCAAAACCAAAAGGAAGATTTTGGCAGTCTATATATATGTATGTAGGTATATATGTTTGTATCTATGTGTGTTCTACAGTAGCGCCTAAATTACTGCTGTCTGAACTAGCTCTAAGGTATTTTTGCTTACGACTTGTTTGCCGAGCATATTATGTCAACAATTTATTGTTTGCAGAATTCTTAGATACCTTCCTAGGCACTTGCTATTCATTAATGTTAACAATAAAACCTGTTACTAGTTTAATATTATAACCTGTTGTAAACTCGTTAGTTTAAGTACACCATATCACCTTGGTGACATAATAGACTTGGTTTATAATAGTCTCTATCTATCTCAGAGCCATTTAACTACGTTAATAATTTATTTACTTCGAGTTCAACTACCAGGGAGACATGAGATATGAGGACTTTACGTCACAATACATGACATTACAATCGATCAGTATCTAGCGCTATATGCACTTCTATTGAGAGCAAACCACAGCTTTTGAATATCATAGTACCCAGTTTACTCTCGAGTACTTAAATTTCTGAGTTCATTAGAGTCCCATAAGACAATATTAAAAAAACCGACTGAGTCGGGCGAGCATAATAAAAGAAACTAGAAATCAAAGCGTGAAGCTCATCCGACTTCATGCATACATACATATTGTATAGAAATAAAAAATATTTTTTACTTAGTAGTGTAGTGTAGTACATATACCTACTATATTAATTCACTATGAACATTACCTACCTGAATCTTGATAACTTAGGCGGGCAGTAATCCTGCAGCATCAGGATTGAAGAGATGGATTTAGAATATTTTATGGGACTACCACGGAAACTTCCTCTGTTGATTTAAAAAAATTGCAAATCGGTCCAGAAACCTCGAAAACATCGGTGCACATAAAACGGCCCGAATTGCGAACCACGTCTTTTTTTTTTAATTTATAGACTATAACTTGGCTGCAATCAGACCTGGGTCGCAAGTGATGATGCAGCCCAAGATGGAGCGCGCTTGCCTAGAAGATGCCTATTCACTCTTGTATTGAAGGTACCCATATTATAATTGGAGGGGAAAACTGATGCTGGAAGGGTGTTCCAAATTTAGCGGTTCGAATTAGAAATGAGGAGGCAAATTGTTTCGTACGTATCCGTGGAATTTCGACTACGTACGGGTGCAGACCTTGGCGATGCCTTGCGGTACGATATTAGAAATGTGAAGGAGGAAACAGGTTGAAAAGTTCTTTGGAAGTCTGTTAATAAAAGCAGTTATTCTCAACCTACTTAGGTACTTGCGGCAACACGCACTGTTCGAAGACATTGATCTGGAAATTCGTCGGGACGACATTGTTATTATGACAAATCTAATATGGCAGATATGTTGCAATTAGACTGACTTCCTATACTCGCAGATGCAATTTCCGTTCGCTTGTTAACCTCGTTAATTGCGGCGGTGACACTCAAGGCGCCGATGTTAATTGTTACCAATTTCACCAATTCTGAGACGTGCGTTGGCGCAAGGCAGGTGCATATGCTTAGTAGTGCATGAAAGTTGGTACAGTCATCATCATCATCATCAACCAATAGACGTCCACTGCTGGACATAGGTCTCTTGTAGGGACTTGTTTGGTACAGTAGCCGGCAAGAAATATTGGAATGAGATCTCGGCTTTGTAGAGTGTTGTCTCAGCCGAGTGGCTGAGACAACGCTCTACGAAACCGCTATCTCTTTCTAAAGGTCGATGTACTATATTTCTTGCCAGCTATTGTACTCTAAGATTCACATTAAAAAACCGGCCAAGTGCGAGTCAGAATCGCGTACCGAGCGTTCCGTCCTACAGTCGTATTTTTTTGTCATTTTGCAACGATAAATCAAAAACTATTATGGATGAAAATAAATAAAAATCTGTTTTAATAATATACATATATTGTACAGGTAAAGTCCTTTCATATGATATCCCACTTGGTATCTTACTTTGAAAGTTGAAATTTGTTGATGAACACATTTTAATTTTCTTTTAATTCACGGTTTTCGGATTTTTCCCTTTACGTGTGCTATAAGACCTACACCTACCTGCAAAATTTCATAATTCTAAGTCAACAGGAAGTACCCCTATAGGTTTTTTTACAGACAGACAACGAAGTGATCCTATAAGGGATCCTTTTTTCCTTTTCAGGTTCCGTACCTGTCTGTACGTACGGAATCCGTAGCCTAAAAATTAAAATATTACACTCATTCATTAAGTACACTACGTTATTTTTGATGTTTTAAAAAGTAACACTTTAACTTCAAAAATAACATAGGTACCTAGTCAATGTAAATCAGAGTTTTCCGAAGCGACCCAAGCAAAATATCTGTCTGCCTCAGTTACTCCAAACTTTTCAAAGGCTTTAACTGAGTTGAGATATCGTGGCAAAGTTTAAGACGTTGGCCGTTGTATGAACCGGCTACAAAGTAGGCACCTACGAGATACAATGTGCTTGTTTATTAGATGCTATTCGTAAATGTTTAATGTGTTAAGAAAAATACATAAAATCAGAACATCGAGCGAGAGTAGGTATAGTTCGCGACAGATGAAGATGGCTATTGGGGTATAAGGCGGGGGACGCCCCGCACTCCCGCACGTCACCCGCGCTCGCCCGCATCGGGTTAGCGTGGAGGCTGTACGTAGGTACGTATAACCCACCATACCTCCCATGTCCACACAAACCTCGCGGTTATATGGGCCGAAACGCGGGAGGGCGCCCGTTCGGTCTGACTCGCTCGGTGGCTCTTTCCCGGGGCGCCTTTTTGACTTCCTACAAATTCTTTCTATCCTTTCCTTGTCGCTAATTAGTCTTTCTCCCCTTTCTGGGGCAAACGTGCACAAAACGCAGATCCCCGCGTGCCCCGCGGTCCAGATCCTTCCTCAAACACCCACTGGTCCACGATCACGGTCCGAGCTGTTCCGCCTCTTGTGCCAGTGGTGCGCAAACTCCCGTAGCTTGCCGAAGTTATAAGTAGGTATAGGTGAGTAGGCACTACTTACCTCGGTTATTTTGTGGTAAGGTAAATGACGGAAAAACCCAGAAAACTAAGCAAATACCTACCTACCTGCGCCAATGCAGTAAGTAGGTAGGTATACTAGCTAGTGATTGTTAGGTCACGTATTGATTGTAGACATTTTTTGCGATGCGTTTACCATTCACGACCGCGACTCATAGCTAACCTAACGTACCTACTTGTACGTGATTGAGGTCAAATTTTATTGTACGGTTTCTATGACTCTTTGTTACACTGTACAGTTCTTTGTGTAGATGCATTAAAATGTAGTGACTAGTAAATTATAGTACCTACTTACATAATACTAAATGATGCCCGCAACTTCCTACCTACTACGTGAGGATTTAGGATTTTAACCGAGTCCGGTGGAAACTCATTGATTTCCCGGAATAAAAAGTAGCTGAGCTACGTCAGTTTCCGGAATGCAAGTTATCTCTACTTACCTTATTACCTTAATTATTATACCTTACCAAATTTTGTCAAACTCAGTTAAACGGATGTCAGAGTGTCAGAGAGATAGACAGGCATTTATAATCCAACTAAATATAGTAGCTATGGATTACGTATGATTTACGAATCAAGTAGGTACCTTTAGGTTTTTAGTTAGTTTTTAGCTTGGTCCTAGGTAGCAATTTTTTTAGAAACAGTTTTTCTAAATTCTCAAATCTTTACCCTTAAACTTCTTTTGCATGCAAAAATGCACACAGTCTGTTTAGTCACAGAATATAGAATAGTAACTAACGTGTTTAGTAACCAATAAAAATCTAATTTCAATACAAACGTCACTCAAATGCAAGTTCAATGGGAGAACAAAATATGGTAGGTACCTACCACCACTCCCACCATCCACGCACCATCGGTTGTACGATGTCAACATAACATTACGCAATAAGGCCTCGACCAGATCTCTAAAACACACCTCCATTACTTTCAACCTTATTCCTAAGCTTTTAAGTTCAATGTTACTTGTCTATTATAAATAGTATAATGTTATTGTAAAATCAATTTTATACCAACACATCTAAAGTTCAATGTTCCTTGACAGTTTTAAATACATAATAGCACCTTAAAAGCCTTAATGAAAGTTGAAATAAGCTTTGCGTGTTATATGATAAAGTTTATTCTTCTTTAGCAAAGTAAGTAAGTCAAATGCTAAGTATTGGTGCTAATAGTGATTGCGAAATAGGTGCGTATGAGAATTCTTATGGCAGGTTTTTCGTTGTTGTTGCGAATGGATTTCAAGCTTAGTAATCGGAAATTAAAATTATATTATTGATTTTTGTTAATTATATATTTTATATTTACTAAGTATAGTACGTGATAGGTCGAGATGGCAATCGAGCTAGGCATGCCCCGCACACCCGCACTACCCCCGCGCTAACCCGGTGCGGGATACCGCTAGTGACGTGCGGGCGTGTGCGGCGTCCCCCCACCTCATACCCCGATTGCTTTCTCGACCTGTCGCGTACTATAGATACGTAGATGATGCCCGCGACTTTGTCCGCGTAAGTTTCAGTTTTTGAAAAATTCCGTAGAAACTCTTTGAATTCACGGGATAAAAAGTAGCCTATATTCGTTTCCTGGATGCACGCTATTACTCAATAATACCTGCGACTTCTTCGGTGTGTATTTGGGTTTTTTAAATCCCGTAGGAACTCTCTGATTTTCCTGGACAAAAAAAAGGTATCCTGTCTTTCTAGTTTCTTCGGAATTCAAGCTTTCTCTGTACCAAATTTCGTCAAATCGATTAAAAAGCTGGGCCGTGAAAAACTAGCATACAGACAGACAGAAAATACACTTTCGCAAAAAATATTTTACTATTATTATGTGCAATAGGATGGGGGCCCAGAATTCCAGAAGTGATGTTACAAATATTATAAGGGTCAGAGTAGGTACTTATATAGGTAGACGGAGTAACTGATATTGATAAGTATTCGGGTAATACCGGGAAGACACACATGCCTTACCGCATTTTTTTTAAATTCAGTACGATACCGAAAGGACTCATTATTAGTAGGTGTAGATAATACATGAATCAATACTTGTGTATTTATTTGTTAAAAAATAGCATTAGTCATACTCTTATTGGTAGAGTCATTTTGTTCTACTAGGTATGTATAGATTTCCTAGTGGTTTTCCTTGACGTTATTTAAAAATACATGTAGCTAGGATGGTATAATGTTTTTTTTTTTGTTATTTAAAACACTTTTTTTAACAGAAAACATTTCCTACGTTCGTGTTCGACAACGATAACAGAAAGACTTACAAAAATATAAATTTCTTTCTTAAATTTTACAGATGTAATGAGGTTACATATATTATGTTCCAACTAGCTTAATATGCTCGCGTCGTCGCGAGTCCGCGTGGACTACAACCCTTCAAAATTTCAAACCCCTATTTCACCCCATTAGGGGTTGAATTTTCAAAAATCCTTTCTTAGCGGATGCCTACGTCATAATAGCTATCTGCATGCTAAATTTTTAGCTCGATCCGTCCAGTAGTTTGAGATGTGCGTTGATAGATCAGTCAGTCATCTTTTCCTTTTATAAATTCAAGATATGGGTGTAGACTGAATACCTTGGCGATGCCTTGCGGTAGAAAGATGAAGGAGGAAACAGGTTGAAAAGTTCTTGGGCACACACTCTGAAATTTATTCTTATATTAGTAAGAAAAAGATGCTAATACTTTAGTAACAGTGAGTAAAAGCTCAAACCCTCAAGCTCCATAAGCAACGGTGACACAATTCGATAACCGGATGGATGGCCATGAATTTGTAGCTAAGCTAAGCATGTTGTTGTTATGATGGTATATTCTAATGCCATTCTTTGGACAGCCTTGAAATCCAGGTAGGCATAAGTGTTAATTAAGTTATTGACTTATGAGTCAGTCTACAAATATGCAAGATTACTTACCTATACAAAATAACTTACCTAGTTACTAAGTCTTAGAGCTAGCGCACATCACGGTAAATTTCCGTACGTTTTTTTCCTTTCAAAAATCTGTGAAGTATAGAACTATATAGAAACGCGCGCACTGCGGAATTATTTCCGCACAGGATTTCCATAGGTTTAAATTCAAATTTACGGATTTTAAAACGCACAGCAACTCGCCGCACCGTGGTGCGCGCTACTAAATCTACATAGGACTACCTATGTAATTATTTCGTTATGTACAAACATATATTATACTTATAGTTAGGGAGGCGAGGTAGCTAAATGGCGTAATTCAACGGCGCCGTCGAGACCTATCAAAATCGAAAGATAAAATAATTTCGAAAAGAAAAGCTCGTATGGTAAAAACCATTTTAGCGGTGGGTTTGGCGTGTACGGTTTTTCAAAAATGTTTAAAAAAACAGTTACTTGGGCATTATGTGGGGGTAGGCATATAAAGTAGTCAAAAATGCAAAAAAAAAAAATTTACTCGAGCGCGTCAGATTTTCGGAAGGGGTGTTGAGTAGGCCCCAAGGAAGCTCCCTTTAAAAAAACTGACGATTTCGGCGCGACGATAAGTTACGATGAATTTTTGAAAATGCAAAAAAAAAAGTTTTTTCGAAATACTCGAGCGCGTCAGATTTTCATAGGGGAGGTTTATCTCGGTATCCTGAAAGCATATTTTCTTAATCTGACAAAAATGTTGGTGGGTTCTCTTAATCTGACCGAAAAAGGTTTTTTGGTTTCTTTTTTTTCCTTTCTTTCTCCTTGATAAAACGGGGATAAAGCGATAGATACAACCAACGTAAATGTAGATGAAATGTAGTACAAATTGTATTATTTATTGTATAAAAAAATGAAATGATATAAAAATAGTATTATAATTGTATTGTTATGTATGACCTTTACATTTTTGCTCAATACAATTCATCGTCTTCTGCTTCAAGTCAAAAAGTTTTAACTTTGGACAAAAATGTAAAGAGACCTTTTTTGTGTAAAATATAATTACCTTTTTTGTTTATTTAAACTTTTTTTTGGTAAAATGTATCGTTCGCGACTTATATGCCGCAACGCGTTTTTCGGAAGACGAAATGGCTCCTCCACACTTCCGGTCATGCGGAAACCGGCAGATTTTGTATTTTTAGTAAATTTTAGATTATATTCTTCAAAATAAAAAAATAAAAAATCGCGCTCGAGAATGCCGGATTAACGTTTTTTTTTTACAAGTTCGCGACCCTATAACACGGCGGCGTCAAGGACTTATCGTCAGATTAGTTAAATTTAGTCTTAAAACACAAAAATCAACCCCCAATATCTTAATCTGACGCGCTCGAGTATTTCAGACTATCGAACTTTTTTTACTAATCTGATCGTCTATCCTAGGCGCGCGTCACTACATATAGAGCTAAATACTTTACAAGGTTGTTCTATTAGGTCTAAGGTATCTCTCATATCTTAAACTGCCACGCTCAAGTATTACCGAAAATTCCCCTATTCGCCTCCCTAACTATTATGTAGGTACTTACATAATTTATTTTTAAAAGAATGAAAATTTTTACTCTATATTCTCATATTGTAATTTTGCATCAAAGAAGAACACTATGAAAAATATCGACCGAAATTTCACCCAGAATAAAATTGGACTTAATATTATATATGTCGGATATAGTACGTACCTACCTAGGTAGTAGGTGTCTATTCTATAATTTTTTCTTCTTACATAATATTACAAATAGTACCTAGGTAGCATTGGCGTGCACAGGGTACGAAGGCAGGGTAGGCATTCATCTTCTTCTTTACATATAAAAATGAATCGCTGAATGTGTTGCTGATCGCAAATCTCGCTGACACAGCTGAAACAGCTGAAACAGCTGAACTGATTTCGCTAATTCTTTTTTTATAGTATTACTTGAAGTACGACGATGGTTCTTACGGAGAGAAAAATTAAAAAAAAACCTGAAAGACTGTTAGGTGGTAGGTACGAAGTTTGCTGGGGCAGCTAGTTAGATATAGATATTTATTGACAGATCATAATGAAGAATGAGCACTGAGCTATTTTTACTAAAGTAAGAAGTGCTTTTATGCCTCTGTGACTTGCACGCAACTTCTAGGTATAACAGGTAGGTATTGTCTAACAATCTTAGCATTGTCAGTAAGTACGAACGTAAATTCTAGTGTGATTCATTGTTCGATTCGTCCTTGTACGTCTGTGACAGTCCTGAAGGGACTTGTTCAACTCGTTAACTACCTATAGTAAGAATAGAATAGAACACGTACATGTACATCTAGAATTGTACTTAGGTGAAGTACCTATAGCACGCGACAGGTCGAGATGTCAATCGGGGTAATAGGGCCCCGTACACCCACACGGCACCCGCGCTGTCCTGCACCGGGTTAGCGCGGGGGCTGTGCGGGTTTGCGGGGCGTCCCCACCCCCACTACCATCTCGTATTAGTGATGTGCAGATGTGCAGGGCGTCCCCCCGCCTCATACCCCGATTGCCATCTCGACCTGTCCCGTACTATACCTACATGTATAGCTGTCTGTCTACAAGTAATGCCAATTACGGTGGTAGGTATGCTATGACATTACGAAAAAAATTAGGTACGAAATGTACCTAATTTTTTTCCTAATGTCCTAATATGCGATTTTCTATGAAATAATACAGATTTTTTAGAAATGTCCAGCAAACTTTCACTTTTGAAGCAACGTGATTTTTGTTGCGAAAGAAATCTTTATGTATTATCTCGCCTAACAAAACGTCTCTTAATTACTTATTCACTTATGTATAGGTACATAGGTAGTTAGCTCAATTAAATATTAATAAGTAATACCTAACTAACAAGCGAACACAATGAATCACCAAATCAATGAAAGGTTTTTTACTAATTATTTAAGTTTATTTTTTAATGTTTCTGAAAAACACAAACCTTTTTATCCGAAACGTAAACAAAAACGAGACGGGAACAAAGCAGCACTAGGGATGATTATTGAACCAAAATGCACCAACCGCCCCTGAACTTGTTACTTGACGTCATCCGTTGCTATAGCAATCCCGGGAAAAGTCAAGCATCCACTTCCAACTAATTTCATTAAAAAAAACTTAGAACTTTTAACTTTTTATTAATTAAAAAAACACTGTTACATACGAGATCCGGACATAAAAAGCACCTTAACTGTGTTGCGAAAAAAAAAATTTGCGTTCGAAATTCGGATTTGTATTTAAAGGCGTGTACAGACGCGCGTCTATGCGGCGGCACGAGGCTCACTACGTAAATGTCAGCGCAATCGGCACATGTGCGGGGCGAGGTAACGCGACGTCCACATTGCTACTGATTTTCCGACGACTGAGGCGGCTGTTGACGTAATTAAGTCATTATGCAATTATCGGCTGACGATCAGTGAATGTTCTTAATTTGATTAACTCATAAACTTGGTTTTTAACGAACTTCGATAGAGTCGATTGTAGGTATCCATATTCTAAATTAATTTAAAAAAATGTATAGCTAATCACAAATTTTCATAGGTACCTAAGTAATTAGAAGATACCTATGAAAGAAAAAGCTCACATTTGAAATAATAAATGAGTAAAGTCATGCATCATAATAATCTCATGATACAATAAAAAGCCTCACTCACTGACTAACTCATCAATGCCCAGCTCAAACCCTTGGACTAGAAAGCTAAAATTTTGCACTAAGGTTTCCATTATTATTTAGACAAAAAAATGAGGCTTGATTTTTCCCAATAGAAGCTAATTAATTGATACCACCTCGACATTATTATAAGAACGGCTCAAATCATCTGAACTGTTTGGCGGCCATTTTCGGCGTCAGTGACTTGTGAAAGTTAATTTCGTATGAACTAGTCTCATACAATCTCTCAAGTCACGTCTAAAGAAATTTTACTTTAAAAATAAATTCAAGGGAAAATTCCCGTCCGTTCCACCCTCGCCCTAACAATGCGCGAAAGGGACGGCAAATCGCCGGGGCAGTACATCCGCTTTCCCCAGCGTTATGTAAGCTTCAGCCCTGGAGCCTGGCGCCCCCTCCCCGGGTAGCCGCGCAATCCACTGTGTTGCTGTCTTCGAGCGCGACGGTTCGCAATTATTGCACTCTTGTCTCTTAGTTCTAAAAGCTCTCGCAAACCGGCTAGATTTACGACTAGTTATAGATTTAATTATACTTTGACATTGTTATGGTTACCTAATAAGCAGCAAGTTGCCAAGCAACACACTCATAAAACACCTCAATGTGATCATAATTTTACACTAACGGACCTGCTCTGGCTTTGCTCAGATGGAATATCTAAATATCCTCATAGCTCAAAAGCTCTCTTAAACGGGCAGTATATTTGGCAAGTTTGCACATATAGTGCAGTTGTATAACTGGCCTGTTTTCCTGCGGTTGATTTCTCTGCGGTCGTGTTGGATGCTAATTACTTAGTCGTAGTCCGTTGGGACTGCAGACTGCAATTGAAGGTGATTCGAATGACGAAATTGAGTGTGCACACACTGCCTGGCTAGTGGCTACACTTGTCATCGAGATTTACAGCAAGACGCAACATTTATAGCCCGCTTAGGAACCTCTTGTTCTAAATGAAACGCTATGTTTAACTGCTGAAATTTGTTTCTGTGTTAACTATGTCGTTTGGTACACTGTTACACCATCTTCGACGGTATTTAGCGATTATTTGATTGTTGTAATAGGGTATTTTACCCTTTGTGAGAAGCGTCTTAATTTTATCCTATTTAAGTGATAACTGATAATCCATACTACTTAATCCATACTTAATATTATAAATGCGAAAGTGTGTCTGTCTGTCTGTCTGTTTGCTAGCTTTTCACGGCCCAACCGTTCAACCGATTTTGATGAAATTTGGTACAGAGTTAGCTTATATCCCGGGGAAGGACATAGGCTACTTTTTATCCCGGAAAATTAAAGAGTTCCCACGGGATTATAAAAACCTAAATCCACGCGAACGAAGTCGCGGGCATCATCTAGTCATTAATAAAATATTTATTCGATCGATAAGTGCAATAAAAATTGATTTCAATTTTGCATTTCAAATTTCGCCCCCAAAACGCTACCCGCTTGCTATACCCGTCATCTTTTTAGGTTCATGAGCTATCGTGACGTCACACAGATTGGTAAGCTACGGTGTTTTTTTTAGTGAAATATACATTACAATTTCAATGCATGTGACGTCACAGACGGAATTCATCATGATGTCATCAGCGTCGTGCGTTTCGAATATTTTGTAGAACAGATAAAAAATTAAATCTGTAAAATGAATTATAAAATTTATTATATAATTTTATAAACTGAAATTAACATTTTTCGATTGCTTATTGTTTTGTACGTTTTTAGATTTTTTCTCTTGTATTGTAGAAATAAATTATTGATAATTTCAATCCATCGCCCGGCCCACTACTGAGCAGAGGCTCTCTTTCAGGATTTCAGTGTATAATATGCTGGCCACTTAGGTCGTAGTCCACTACGCTGGCCAATTTTCCAGCGTAGTGGACTGTAACCTAACCTAAGCCCTTCCCATTCTGAGAGGAGGATGATAATAAAACATTTTATTTAGCTCAATATTATAAGCAACACGACTCATATTGTAAAATAATATAGCTCGGTTATAATATCGTCTTTATGTGAAAGCGGATAAACAAACCTTGACATATTAATTTGATTACCTACCTACTTTGATTCATCGCCATAAAATGTTGCGTAAACTTAGCGACACTGGTGGCCGGCCTGTATCTACCTATCTGTACGGAGGGTAGGTAATAGGTACCTACCTATATCTATATCTATGGAGGGTAGGCATCTATACCATATCTCTACCCAGAGATAATTATAAATTTCAAAATAGGCAAATATCATACAATTGTATTTATTTTAAAAAGTGAAGACAAAGCACGGTTGTGTGCGTGAAACGTACAGGGTGTAACCAGAACGCTAGTTAAAACGAAGACAGGTGATAGTACCTACTGATGATATGATAACGATATGATAGGTACCACAAAAAACCGGCCAAGTGCGAGTCAAGCTCGCGCAACGAGGGTTCCGTACAACAGTCGTATTTTTTCGACATTTTGCACGATAATTCAAAAACTATGACGCATAAAAATAAATAAAAATCTGTTTTAGAATGTACGGGTAAAACCCTTTCATATGATTTCCCACTTGATATAGTTATCTTACTTCGAAAATTGAAAATACTAATTATTAGTTTATGGCCACGATTTTTTTTTTGTGTGATGTAACCACAAATTCACGGTTTTCAGATTTTTCCCCTAATGCCAGCTATAAGATCTACCTACCTGCCAAACTTCATGATTCTAGGTCAACGAGAAGTACCCTGTAGGTTTCATGACGCACTGACAGACAGACAACAAAGTGATCCTATAAGGGTTCCGTTTTTCCTTTTGAGGTCCGGATCAAAATCCTATAATTTTGTAAAAGTTTATGATATATTGTAAATAAAACATCTCACTGACGCTAGAGGTCAACGAACGTTGCGTAAGTAGGTCACTCGGAGTCAATGCCGCGTCGTAGACCTAATACACCTACCTCGAATGGGTTTGTCCAAGGAAATCAATTCAAGGCAACCTTTGATTAAAGTTAAAGTATGTAACCGATTTTTGTTTTCGATTTTTTACGCATCTGCAACTTCAAAGCTCGTTCAAGTTCAAACTTTAAAACGCGGTAACTCTGACACTTGACCGAATTTCCTGAGGCAACTCTCCATTTTTGCTTTATGGATGCTTCCTGTTCTCGATTGTTATCGAACTCATTTGGATAGCAGATGAGTGTGAATATAAATATCGCCTAAGTGAAACCTTAAGCGCGGCAACCCTGACCCTTGAATAGTTTTCCTTGGGCAACCTTACATTTTCTTATTTTTTATGCTTCCGCCTTCCAGCTCTCAATGTATGGAACTCGCTGGGTAATTCAATGGGTGAGGAAATCGAAAAAAATCAGCTTCGCTAACTTTGCTTTACTTTTAGTTCTTTACACTTTGCAAAGTTCTACATCTGCTGAGGATGCTCCGGTGTCAGATTGAAACGTGCGTTGAGTGTATTTTGGAGGATTCATGTGGTTTTGCGTGGTGGTGACGACGGTGCGTATTGGTGGCTTGCTTTTCATGTACCTACGTTTTCGATTAGCAGTGAGAGGGCAGTTTCTCTAAGTGCACCATAGCGATTTGTCTGTTTTAGCGAAATAGAATTTTAAGCTAATTCCTCGTAAAACAATAAAACCCTCAGCCTTTAATTCAACGCTGACTCAGCGATGAAATTAATTTTTCCACTATATATATTTTCAAAAGTCCAAGTCTGAAGTTATAGCAAACTAACGTCTATTATGTAAACACCTAACTATACGTTTACCTGTATAGTGTATAATAAGTACCACGCCACGTCTCTACTGAAAAGAAACCCTAGTAAAAGCGTCAGGAAGGTTTGCAAATCGAGTTATTTGAAGCCCCATTCATGTGCCGTACGTACCTCTCCAACGATAATATTGTTAGGGCAATATTTTCTATGACGCATAAGTTTTTCTGTGTAAAGATTTAGCAGGCACCTACTGGCTAAACGCAAGCCTGTTGCAATGTCATGGCGAAGGTTGTGTTTAAAGAGATTATGTTTCTTTTCTTTGTAACTTGTATAGTTTTACTTAATTAATAATAATTTTGACTCAATTTTCTTTAAAGCTTTTGTCAAACACAACGCGTACGGAGTACCTACCTACTTAGCGCGCGTACTCAAGACGCATACAGCGTCGCGCTATAATATCTACGCTGTGCGTATTATCTGTGCTTTGAGTTGTTCTATTCTAGGTGCTGGAAAGGCGACCTCGCAGCGTCGGGTCGTAGTGGCAGATTTGCCCTGAGGCTCAGTGTAGGCCCGGGCTTTGGGCGGTCAGATATTAGGGGTGGCCAATCGTGACAAAAAATTCACTGATATAATGATGTGCCGGCTAGACGCTTGAATATGTAATAAATTAAGTATACGTAAAATGTTTGGACGAATAACAGGCTGTTATAGGTACTTACCTCTAAATACATCTAAAATACGCGACGCTAATACGCCATGTCCTTGACATCATGACGCGTATTTATGTACGCGTTCTGTGTGACAAATTCTTTATTATAATAGGAGAACAGCTCAAACTGTTGAATCTAGAAGCTTGAGATTTTGCGTGCAGGTTCTCTCTTAGATTATATTTTTTAATTAATTATTTAGGTTTATAACGTAGTTTTAGATGTGGTTGTCATGTCGTTGAATTGTCGTTGCCTTGTCGTTGCCATGTCATTGTCGTGTCGTTGTCGAATGCAACAGATTAAGGACAAGATTTGCTTGGAAAATCTTTTTTCGGTACTTTCCAAGTATTTTTATGTCATGTACCTACCTACCTATTAAATTTTTCTAAAATACTACTTTCTGAAGGAAACCAAAATATACCATAGGTAGGTATATATATACCAGCGCAAAAATATAGAAAACCGCTAATGTGATTTTCTGAGAAGTTTGGCTTTTACATTCCGTGAATTTTCCAACGTTTTATAATTTGCAAATCCGTATTTCTCGAAAGCTTAATCTGCGAGAAATCTCAGGTCAATAAGAAAATGCGGGTACGTTTTTGTATTCTTTTTATACCTATACCTACCTACTTGCCAAGCTAAAAAACTTTTCTTTTCAATGTTGAATCTAAATTTGTTGAATGTTTGTCATGTCTGCTATAAGACCTACCTGCCTACCAAATTTCATGATTCTAATTTCTAGGTCAACGGGAAGTACCCTGTAGGTTTCTTGACAGACCGATAGACAACAAAGTGACCCTTTAAGGGTTCCGTTTTTCCTTTTGAGGTACGGAACCCTAAAAACTACTCCCCATTTAAATAAGTTTAAAAAAAAATACTCTATCGCCTGGGGGTTGCAATCAAACGCTAGTGAGAATAAAATGGCTGCCATCGCGTATTTAGAGTAGCTTCATTATTTCCAAAAGATCTCTACGCTACGTTTTTATAGCACAACTCCGGAAGATGGGAGCAATTTTTGTTCAAGCGAGTAGTTGAATGGGCTTGCCCATTGCCGCATTCCAAAGCTGGTCTCCAAATATGTATGTTTCATCCTCCATACTAATATTATAAATGCGAAAATGTGTCTGTTTGTCTGTTAGCTTTTCATGGCCCATCCGTTCCACCGATTTTGACAAAATATGGTACAGAGACAGCTTGCATCCCGGGGAATAGGCTTTTTATCAATTTATAGGTAAGTTCAGGTGGTGTTGAACCAGGGGCCCTACCGCGGTTGTTTGACAGCTACAATGTCACGATCGCAATCATCTCTGATTGGTTAATGCTCGCTCACTATTGGCCACAATGCATTGTTGCAACAAGAATCGCACAAATTCAGCCAATCAGAACAATTGAGATTGTAATAATGATTGATGCAGGTTTTAGACAATCCCCCTAATGTGCACGATTGCGGTAGAATGGCAGCTACAATGTCACGATCGCAATCACCTCTGATTGGTTGACGCTCGCTCACTATTGGCTACAATGTATTGTTGCAACAAGAATACCATAAATTCAGCCAATCTCAACAATTGCGATTGTAATGATGATTGGTGCAGGTTTTACGAAATTGAACTACAGCTGATATACTTAGGTACTTAAGTAGAACTGAAAAATACTTACCCTCTAACAAATAAACCTGGAATAGCGGTGGATAATTATACTCTGTTTTGTCTTTCTCTGTCATCAGTAATTTGACATTTGAATGCAAAAGACAAAACAGAGTATAACTATTCCACCGCTATTCCAGGTTTATTTGTTAGAGGGCTAGGTCATAAAAATGCATGTAGATCGTATCTCCTACTGTACCTAAGTACTCGTAACTACGGCCGACAGTGAAGCTGCATCCATAGAAAATTCAATTTTAAATATTAGCGCTATATTTGCCGCAGAGCTCGTTTTTAGGGATCCGTACCTCAAAAGGAAAAATGGAACCCTTATAGGATCACTTTGTTGTCTGTCTGCCTGTCTGTCTGTCTGTCTGTCTGTCCGTCTGTCTGTCAAGAAACCTACAGGGTACTTCCCGTAGACCTAGAATCATGAAATTTGGCAGGTAAGTAGATCTTATAGCTGACATTTGGGGAAAAATCTGAAAACCGTGACTTTAGGGTTGCATCACACAAAAAAATTAAATTGTGGTCATAAACTAATAATAAGATAACTATATCAAGTGGGGTATCATATGAAAGGTCTTCATCTGTACATTCTAAAACAGATTTTTATTTATTTTTATGTATCATAGTTTTTGAATTATCGTGCAAAATGTCGAAAAAATACGACTGTTGTACGGAACCCTCGTTGTGCGAGCCTGACTCACACTTGGCCGGTTTTTTTCTAAAAATATGGGCATTAAGTCGCATACACTCTGCCGAAATGAGGTCGGAAACTCGCCGGGGAACGTATTGTACTTGTTAATTATATTAAGTAGGTATGTGGTATTTCATGAGCTCTAGATTTGCATATTATGATAAAGTTTCATCTTTCATCTCATTCTGAACGAATTAACAAATGGGCTGTACAATGTGCGGCAGAAAGTACTGTACACCTGTTGACCTTTAGAAGGAGATAGCAGATTTGTAGAGCACTGTCTGTCGTTGAGACCGACAAAACGTCATGTAGGTATGAGTGACAGAGACAACGCCCTACAAAGCCACTACACTAGATACAACATGGGGTTATTTAGGGGACCAACAAATTCCTAAAAGGCCGGCAACGCATCGGCGGTTCCTCTGGTGCTGCAAATGTTCATGTGCGGCGGTAATCACTTAACATCAAGTGACCCGCCTGCTCGCTATCTCTATTTAAAAAAAAGCCGAAATGTCATTCTAAAGGCTGATGTACATTACTTTCTGCCACGTACTGTTATTGAAGAAGTACCTACCACCTCCTTTTTTAGGATCCCGTATCCGAAGGGAGCCAACCAGATCTCGTGGTAAATGACAACGGACGACGCTTCAACACAGGACCCTAACTGCCCGGTACAATGGAGGTTCAACGTAGGACCCTAACTAGTCGGGTCGCTTCTTCGTCTCGCACTTACCGCACGATTGCTCTGTCTAGACGCTTCGTCGAACCTCTACATGTAATATCCTATGCTTACTCTATGACCTAGGTATACCCTAGTACCCTAGAGTAGTAAGTATGAACTATGGAGCTTAAAAGCAATAACCGGCTTTATATGGGACAGATGCCTTAGCCAAGATTTTTTAACCCAATTGTCGAACGGGGACGCTGGGCCCGGTACAATGGAGGTCATATTGAACGAGCCAGTTCTTACGATCAATGCCCGTAGTGTTGTTTATTCCACTCACGTACTGTTTGGATATAATCAGGAGCTGGTTTAGTTCGGTAAATTTTCGCTTGTAATGTGCTTTTCAAATTCAGCCAAATTTTAATAGTAGGTACTTAAGACCAATATTTTCGTAGTAATAAGTAGGTTGGTACATAGTATTTAATTTATGTATGACATGACGGACCATTTAGGGATGATTTATGCCGATACTGTAACGAACATAGCCTACATACAACATAGGGACCTTAAAAAAAAAAAAAAAAAAAAAAAAAAAAAAAAAAAAATTGAAAAAAAAAAAAAAAAAAAGAATATAAATAAAAAAAAAAAAAAAAAAAGAATAATAATATTAAAAAAAAAAAAAAAATTATGTATATAATTTTTTTTATCAATGTAAGTCAGTCAGTCTAGTCGGTGCATGAGAAATTCGGTTTTCATACGGCCGCCAGTCAATGTAGTCTATCGAGGAAAACTGTCTCTAGTCGGTTGGAGCCTGCGGACCAGACGGTCGCGGGAGTTAGAATCAAAATCAAACACTTGACATTAGTTTCTCTACTGCGTTGGGCCACAGTTCGAACACTTATGTGAAAGAACAAATTCCCTTATCATTGCAAGGGGTGGTCCGCGAGGGCTGAGCAATTAACTGGTGGTCGACCATATGGCTTCTTGTGTGTGAGTGTAATGGAAGTGCGAGCACTTAACGTTCGTAGACTCTAACACGCTGACGAGGACCATAGTGGTAGACACCTATAATGAGTAGAGGCGAGGCGGGACATGCGCGCACTAAGGTGCGTGCAGCCTAGCGCTCGTGTGGTGGAAATATTTGTGGAAATGGGTGCTTGCATTAAGTGCTCTTATGGAGGAAGACATAGTCTTCAATTAAACAGGTCTGTGAAACTATAATGAGTAGAGGCGAGGCGGGACGTGCGCGCACTAAGGTGCGTGCAGCCTAGCGCTCGTGTGGTGGAAATATTTGTGGAAATGGGTGCTTGCATTAAGTGCTCTTATGGAGGAAGACATAGTCTTCAATTAAACAGGTCTGTGAAACTATAATGAGTAGAGGCGAGGCGGGACATGCGCGCACTAAGGTGCGTGCAGTCTAGCGCTCGTGTGGTGGAAATATTTGTGGAAATGGGTGCTTGCATTAAGTGTTCTTATAGAGGACATAGTCTTCATTTAAACAGGTCTGTGGAATTATAAAATAGTTGAATGATATGGAGGTGAGGTTGTCTAAGACGGTAGACGTGCTTGTCGGTGGCACTTTGCACTATGTCTATCGCTATTTTTTCCCTAAGGTGCAACTAGTTGAATGATATGGAGGTGAGGTTGTCTAAGACGGTAGACGTGCTTGTCGGTGACACCTTGCACTATGTCTATCGCTGTTTCACTAAAGGAGAATAATTGGAAGAAAGGAACGACCAAGCGGTCAATGTCCTAATGCCGAATCAGTGTTGCGCGTGTTGGGTCCGCTGCGCCATACATTGAATGCTACCACTAAGTGGAAAAAAGGGGTAAAATACAGGGATTTACTGGCATAGCCAGAGGTTATACACTTATGTAAATACAAAGTCTCAAAGCAGGGTGCTATAAAATGAACGCAAGAGCGGGCAGGCATGCACATGATCGTACGTGCTGTCTATTAGAACACCACTATGGTAGGTGGAAACATGGGAGCATGGCTCTATTGTAAACCAAGTTTGGAATATTATAACTTGAGAGCATAGCTCTTATTACTTACAAGCCAGTTTAAATAGATGGTGCAATTATAAATATTATCCAAATATCAATATTTCGTTGGAAAGCGCGTGCGGCATCGCTTCGACCCCATCGGTCGGAACGGTGTGTGTGCTCGCAAATGGTTACGTAATAACGTCCGGATTGTGGATTGAGTAATAACTCAACCGACGTTATAAAAATAGATAATATAATCTATCTAATTAAACTTATGTGCTGGACGACACATAAGATTTATACTCAAGTAAGAAAATTTGAGAATGGGACCACTTTAAGTACAAGGATACTTTTCTTATGTTATAGGGGCGATACTTCTAAAGTCTAAAAGCGATTCATGATTGATCTGGTAATGTGGCTGCTTAGGCGAGGTGAACCGCGCGTCCTTTAGGATACTCGGTAAATCCTTGCTTGAGCTGGCAGACGGAGTTGTACTCTGTGTTTACTTTCGATCTATTTGCTGGTATACGTTGGAGTGCGTTGGAAGATGATTATGCGAAGGAGAACCCTAGTGCCATTAATGGCGCCACTTGGCGCTTTGTGAATCCTTTGCTGAGCTGATTCTAGCATACTTTAATAACTACCGATCACAGAGGGCAGGTAATACTGCTGTTCTGTTTGTACTCTGACATTCGTTGGAATACTTAACCGCCTTATGGTGGTTAGTGAATACACGCATAATACATAAAGCAACTTTAGCGTTCGAGAGCACTTTAGCGAGAGAGGAACATAGCACTCTGGTGTTTGTGCATCCTACCTAAAGGAGAGCCTAGCGCCCAGTGCTTGTGAATCTTTTACTATAGTGATTTTTAGCGTACACAAATAAGTGATGACTTATCACTTGAGACCGAGCACTCTGAGTGCTAAATTACAAGGGTATGTGTGTAAAGGGACACGTTCCTTACCTATTGGGCTACGCATGTGTCTGAACATTGAATTGAATTGACTAGAGACACCAGATAGGTCTGTTGATCTCTATGTTACCCTAATATAGCTTGGAGCGTTGCATTCTTCTGATGGCTATTTATAAATAATACATAAAGCAACTTTAGCGTTCGAGAGCACTTTAGCGAGAGAGGAACATAGCACTCTGGTGTTTGTGCATCCTACCTAAAGGAGAGCCTAGCGCCCAGTGCTTGTGAATCTTTACTATAGTGATTTCTAGCGTACACAAATAAGTGATGACTTATCACTTGAGACCGAGCACTCTGAGTGCTAAATTACAAGGGTATGTGTGTAAAGGGACACGTTCCTTACCTATTGGGCTACGCATGTGTCTAAACATTGAATTGAATTGACTAGAGACACCAGATAGGTCTGTTGATCTCTATGTTACCCTAATATTGCTTGGAGCGTTGCATTCTTCTGATGGATATTTATAAATAATACATAAGCAACTTTAGCGTTCGAGAGCACTTAAGCGAAAGAGGACCATAGCACTCTGGTGTTTGTGCATCCTGCCTAAAGGAGAGCCTAGCACCCCAGTGCTTGTGAATCTTTTGCTAGAGAGTGATTTCTAGCGTGAGTACTTTATCACTTACAAGTAAAATACAAAAACCCAGCATTAGCGTTTGAAGACACCTATGCGAGAGACGACCATAGCGCTCTGGTGTTTGTGCATCCTGCCTAAAGGAGAGCCTAGCGCCCCAGTGCTTGTGAATCTTTTGCTAGAGTGATTTCTAGCATGGACTACTTTATCACTTACAAGTAAAAATAATAAAATGCAACATACCTTCACACAATGGATTGAGGTCAGGCCTGCGATTATAACTTGCTTCGGCGGTATCGTAGTGCAAGCCGCTCATCCTTGAGATCTCTAAGATCATTACACTCATTCACACACAAAGGATTGAGGTTAGGCCTGCGTTTATAGCTTGCTTCGGCGGTATCGTAGAGTAAGCCACTCATCCTTTAGATCTCTAAGAGATCGATATACCTACACCACACCACACTACACAAACCATTTACAGTGGAACACGCCACTATAAAGTATGCTTGCATGCGCCGTGCTATCTCATGAGAGGAACGCACCTCTCCTAACAGTATGCTTGCATACATTGCGCTATCCCTTGAATGATGACGCGTAGTGGGGGGGGAGCTCGTGTTCGTTGGTATTTTATGTTCTTAATGTGATAGGATACCAAGGGAAGGCAGAAGCTCACCGTTGAAGGCGCGGCGGAGCTTTCAACCATCATTCACTCCTAACCCCTTTTACACGAACTGGAGTGAATGGTGCCATTACACAGGGCTTCTTCTTCCTACAGTAGGAGGAAGAGCTTACATTTAGGTTTACACACGTTGAGTATGGGTACTAATATTATTACACTTCTTTTAATACGTCTCAATTGCTGAACCCACATCTTAAATCCCAATGGTTTAAATTCTATACCCGAACACGGTAGACATTTGGTATTCAATACGCGAACAACTGAATGATCGACCAGACAACTCCTATACACGAACGCACGTTCCAAAATAATGTGTTAGTTTCTATGCGTGAATACATACCTTCAAAGCCCGAACACCTACAGTCATTTGAGCATTCAATACGTGAATGCCCACTTCCTCAGCTCATACCCCGTAAGGTCCGTTAGGTCTGATGAACTCACTATTTCTGATACTCTAAACGTCCTTGGGTTATTGCGTTCACAACATGTTAAAAGGTTTCTACTGTTAGATGATACGCGTGCCACTAAAAGATATGAAATAGGAAGCGTATTCTTTAGGTAGATCAGTATATGAGGTAGGGTAAATTCATTAGGTAGGCCTCGGTAGAGTTACAATACGTGGCGGGCACGAGCCGTGCTACTTACGAGGCGCGGACGAGGCACGCGGACCAGAGGCCGTGCACGGACGCCTCATGGTGAAGCATGAACTGCTTTATATATTAAAATGTTCGTAATGTTTTAAATCCGTGCCTCGTCCGCGCGTCGTACGTGGCACGGCCCGCGCACGCCACGTGTTGGCATAAATAAAACAGCTCGGTAGCGCCTTTTATTTTGGCTTGCTTTACAAATACCATTATTTCAGGCTGAAATCTTATTATTACTAAAATAAAATATAAGTTATTTTTCGATAAAGAAGCTTTCTAATGGTGAAAGAATTATTAAAAACGGTTGAAAACATTCAGAGTTTATCGATTGCAAACAAACAAACAAATCGATAGCTAATATTCGATAGAAAACAGATATTTCGGACGTTACGCTACGGATTTTTTTAAAAATTCCAAAATGTTAAGTACTATACTAAATGAAATATTTACGCACAGTTAACTTGAAAGGATAGCTGACAAAGAAGTTTGAAGAAAACCGATTTTCTTTTATGAAAATGTACTAGTGACACAAAAAAACAGCGCTCAAACTTTTCCAGCAATCGAATAATAATAATCGTCGGTCGGTACTTTATTTCCTTCGCTAGCAACTTCTAACGTTTTTACGCTAAAAGTTTTGTAGAAAAAATATTCTTACCGATGACTCGGCGTTCGACAACTTGAGATGTAAAAAGTTTCTCGCGAATTGAATAAATATTTTTTAAATGGTGCTGGCATATTTTCTTACACAAATTTTCAACGATTGGATGTTTGTGTTTGGAATTAACTTTCGTTTTGTTCGTTGCTTCGTCAAAAGTCAGACTGCTGGTCGATTCCGTAAAACCTGCCTCAACCGTTATTACAATCGCAATCGTGTTTATGGTATTGTTGTTGCAACAATACATTTGAGTCTATAATAGTAAGTGAGCATCAACCAAACAGAGATGATTGCGATCGTCACATTGTAGCTGCTATTCTACCGCAATCGAGCCTCTGAATCAATCCTACTAATATTATAAGTCAGCGCGGATTTATGTCTCTAAAATCCCGAGGGAACTCTGTGATTTTGCGGCGTAAAAAGAAGCCTATGTCACTCTCCAGGTCTTTAATTTATCCATGCCAAAAAAGCGAAAAACACGTCGATCCTTTGTTTCGTTCCAGCGTGATTGTGTTTTGTTTGTGTTTGTTTGTTGGTTTGTCCTTTAATCACGCCGCAATAAAACATCGAATGGACTAGTTAAAGACCTGGAAAGTGAAATAAACTGCCCACTTTTAATTACGGAAAATCAATAAATCACAGGATTTTTCAAAACTTAAGCCCACGCGGACGAACTCGCGCTTTTGTAGATACCTATGTAAAGTAATAAAATTGTCAAAGTACTTAGTATCGTTGGTAATGTTCCTATGGCTGATTCAAAACGATATAACGAGAATTTTATGTAGCAATTTTATAGTAATACGATATTATATCAATTAAAAGGACTCGCCCCAGTTCTATTGAATCGCACTTTTCAGGTTTCGCCCTCCGCGAATCGACGGGTTTTTAATTACTTTTCACTGGAAATTGCTTACTGTACAGTGTACGATCCGGTATACCTATCGAACTACTTACATGGAACTTATAAATCCCCGTAATATTTTTAGTTATTGCACTAGCAGGCTATCAAAAACATCATTGACTAACTCGGAAATCATAGCAATTCTTCGATATTCAAGCAATCCTAAGTTTCTTATAAGTATTATATTCCGTAGTCGTAAAACCGATAGACATTGGGGTCTCAAGGTGCTGGAATGGCGACCTCGCACCGGCAGACGCAGTGTTGGAAGACGAGTCGCAAGGAGTCGCTGGATTCAGGAGGTGCAAGAGTCAAGACCGTGGCGTGTGGAAGTCCCTACAAGAGACCTATGTCTATCGGTTATGATGATGATGATGATGATTATATGATATTATGGACTGTTTTTGGTTTAGTTTATGCAATTTTAATATCTTGATAACGCAACGGGCGCGGTGCGTCTTAATTAATCAATGCAAATTACGGCGCAAACTGAAAACCAGCGCTGAGCAGTGGGAGCGGTGCTCGGCTATGCTGAGTTTGCGATCTTATTGTATATTGTTAGTTTTTAGTTTAGATATAATATTAGATAAAAACATTGTACATAGTTACTACTAGCAATAACGAAACAATAAACGATATTATTTATTTATTTATTTATATTCCGTGGTTTCCTCTCAAAGGCCAGGCCGGTTTTGTTGCATTAAAATCCGTGGCGTAGGTAATTTAAAAGATCTAAACGTACAGAGGGACAGATAGCGAGAAGCGACTTTGTTTTATAAGTATTATTATATTATACATACGAAACGAACAACCTTTCTTGTGAGTTGAGGTAGGTAAAGTTCGCGACAGGTCAACATGGCATTCGGGGTGTAATCCCCCCGCCTCGTACCCTGATTGCTATCTCGACCTGTCGCGTGAAGATGCCAACGTGACGTGTTCTCGCTTCAGGTCTAAATTAGTTCAAATATATTTCCTAAATTTAATCAATTAGTAATTTTTTAGTCTTTTGTTCTTGGCTTAGGGGGTCATTTTAATTTTTCCCTGACTTTCTAAAAGGAAGGACGGAAGTAGGTAGGTATAGTCAGGTCTTGTAGCGACATCCGTAAGTCCTCATTAACACGGATAGCCTGCAGGGCTTCGGTGACATGGCCAATTTAGGGGATCAGGTAATTTGATGCCAAGTTTTTGTCGAACACCCAGTTTTGGCGTGTCAAGGTTATATGGGGTGAATATTGCTGTGTGTTTAAAATAGGGGGTGAGGCCGAGATGACGTAGTGGCTGGAAGTAGCACTTTTGGCTTGGATTTATCTTTATACATAACTAGCTGCCCCGGCGAACTTCATACCGCCTAGCAGTCGATTCTTTTTCAGGATTTTTTTTAATTTTTCTCTCCGCAAGAACCATCCTCGTACCTAGGAATATTATGAAAAAAGAATTAGCGAAATCGGTTCAGCTGTTCTCGAGATTTGCGATCAGCAACACATTCAGCGATTCATTTTTATATATAGATATATATAAAAGACTTGTCCTGTCTGACTGACTGATCTATCAACGGTCAGCTTACAGTTAGGGTTAAAATCTTGAAATTTTGAAAGCTTACGAAGCTTTTGAAGAAGGAGCTAGTTAAGAAAGGGTTTTTGGAAAAAAACGTCTTCGTCCTCTTGGATTTAGGTTTCGTAAAAATCCCGTGGGAACTCTTTGATTTTCCAAGATAAAAAGTTGCCTAAGTATGTCCTTTGGCAGGATGTAAGATTAGTCGTACCAAATTTCATCAAAATCGGTTAAACTGTTGGGCCGTGAGAAGCTAGATGACAGACAGACAGGCACACTTTCGCATTTATAATATTAGTATAGTTTAGTATGGATTATTAGCTCCTCCATACTAAACAGACTTGGTACAAGTCCCGCAAATTGCTAATACGCGTGGCCGTCATTTTAGTGACGTGAGCACTAGACTGAAGTTTCGAGCTGATGGTATATTTTTATTTCGGCTGACGTCAAAATGACGTCATTTCGATGTTAATGAGACATGGTTCCAGCGCAATAGCTATTTGCGGGACTTATACCCATATCAGCTACTTATTACGTACAGACTATATCACTGGGCCGGACATTGTCCACTGCGGGTAATTAGATCAGGTCAGAGGTGACTTCTGAGGTGACGCAACTATAGACTTACCTACCTGCTGAGTACTGTGCTGACTAATATTGTTAGTTCGTGAGAAATTCCTACCTACCTAATAGGTGTATAGTAAGTAGGTAGGTATATTTTCCTTATGTAAGGCCATAAGTCGCTTGATAGGTGACTTTGTTTACATGATCTAGTGATCATCATCATTATCTCAACCCCTCACCGGCCCATTACTGGGAACACGTCACCTCTCAGTATCAGAACGCTTAGACTATACTAGCTTATGCTCGCAACTTCGTCCGCGTGGACTACACAAATTTCAAACCGCTATTTCACCCCCTTAGGGGTTGAATTGTCAAAAATCCTTTCTTAGCGGATGCCTACGTCATAATAGCTATCTGCGTGCCAAATTTCAGCCCAATCCGTCCAGTAGTTTGAGCTGTGCGTTGATAGATCAGTCAGTCAGTCACCTTTTCCTTTTATAATATATTTAGATAATCCACCACGCTGGCCAAACGTGGATATATACCTTTGAGAACATCATGGAGAACTATCAGGCATGCCTTCCTTGCGATGTTTTCCTTCTCCTTTCAAGGCAAATGATATAATATAGACTCACATAACTCTGAAAAGTTAGACGTGCAGCCCCAGGAATGAAGCCGCCTGAATAAAAACGCGAGACCATGTAGAAAATATAATTAGATCAGAGGGGATTTTACCTAAATTCTTTATTTAAGCCTAGGTCACATTCAGGCATTGGAATGAAAATTACCTTTTTTATTTTCTGTAGGTGCCTAAGGTGGTGCCTTACTAATCTGTTTGTAATTCTTTGTAAGTCTTCGTCTGGATACTTACTTAGGGGTGCTTAGGGTAGGTTAAGTAGGTACCTGTCTGTTTACATAATTATACCTAAATATGAAACTTTATCTAGAAAAATCTTCATTTAATCTTATTTGGTTGGAGTTCTACTGTGCTAGATCCATCCAAACTAAGTCCCGAAATCCATACTTAATATTATAATTGCGAAAGTGTGTCTATCTGTCTGTCCGTCTGTCTGTCTGCTAGCATTTCACAGCCCATCCTTTCAACCGATTTAAACGAAATTTGGTACAAAGATAGCTTGCATCCCAGGGAAGGACATAGGCTTTTATCCCGACAAATCAAAGAGTTCCCACGGGATTTTTAAAAACCGAAATCCACGCGGAGGAAGTCGCGGGCATCATCTAGTACCTAATGTATTTTTTACGACGACGACTTTTGACGACTTCCCTGGAGCAGTGGTGAGCGCTGAGTAGGAGATCCCAGGTTTAATTCGAATTTGGGAATTTAGAACTAGATTGTCTCTGGTTTGGTCTGGTCTGGTGGCACCACGCTACGGCCGTGACTAGTTACCACCCTACCGGAAACCCGTGCCGTCAAGCCATTTAGTGTTCCGATACGATGCCGTGTAGAAACCGCAAAGGGATATGGGTTTAGTACAACAAACTGCCATAACCCTACCAAGTTAGCCCGCTTCCACCTCAGACTGAATTATCACTAACCAACAGGTGACATTGTATAGTCAAGGGCTAACTTTTAAAGGAATAAAAAAAGATTTAAGTAACGAAGACCATGTTAGCCAGTACCTTTATTATAAATGCGAAAGTTTGTTTGTTTGTTGGTTTATTGGTTTGTCCTTCAATCATGTCGCAACAGTGCAATGGATTGACGTGATTTTTTGCATGGGTATAGATAAAGACCTGGAGAGTGACATAGGCTTTTTATCCCAGAAAATCAAAGAGTTCCCTCGGGATTTTAAAAAAGCTAGTTCTCCATAGATTTCATGACATTCCTCGATCTCCTCGGGTCCATGGCCTTACATAAACTGACCTAGTTCCATTTCAGCCAAGCCGTAAAGCTGCACCATAAATTAATAGATTGGATTAGCTGGCGTTTAATCCTTTAATAGAATGAGCGACATCCGACTGATTCATTTCATGCGTCACGTTAACTACGATTCGACCTTGTCGCATTCAATTAGAAGCGCAGTTGGTCACAGCTTAACGGGATTTGTAGAAAATCTATATTTACCGGCACATAGAAAGCACAGCGTTGGAAGACCTCCCAGTCGGACTAGGTGGACATATGGCATCAAACGAATCGCAGGGAGCCGCTGGATTCAGGCGACCTCCCTGGCGCAGTGGTCAGCACTGTGGTCTTATTAGTGGGAGGTCCCGGGTTCTATTCCCGGCAGTGGAATGGAATTCACATATTATGATAATGTACCTACTAGAACAATTTGCGCACTAAGTTATTGGTTGAATGTGTTAGAACAAACGATACCTATGGGTTTAATAAAAACTGCCATGACCCTTCCAGGTTAGCCCGCTTCCATCTTAGACTGCATGATCACTTACCACCAGGTGAGATTGCAGTCAAGGGCTAACTCGCTAGAGCTAGTCGCTGGGAGAACCCCCGCACAGCCCCCGTGCTAACTCGGTGCGGGCGAGCGCGGGTGACGTGCGAGTGTGCGGGGCGTCCCCTCGCCTCATACCCCGATCGCCATCTCAACCTGTCGCGGACTGTATTTCTACTTATTAGAGTGCTGTATGGATTCATATCACGTGCCTGTCATGTCGTATGTCGAATTTACAATGCTCGGTACACGAAGGTAGGCCGTTGGAATTTATCGTACATCAGGTGATGTTCTATTCATGTACCTATCGAGGTATGTACCTGAACCTGTCTGAAAATAAACAATACAGAGTATTAGGTATATCGAGTAATTCCCTTATAGGATCACTTTGTTGTGTCTGTCTGTCTGTCTGTCAAGAAACCTACAGGGTATTTCCCGTTGACCTAGAATCATGAAATTTGGCAGGTAAGTAGGTCTTATAGCAGACATTAGAGGAAAAATCTGAAAACCGTGAATTTGTGGTCACATCACAAGAAAAAATGTGTTTAGAACAAATAATTAGTATTTTCAACTTACTATACTATAATATACCAAGTGGGGTACCATAGGAAACACCTGGTACATTCTAAAACAGTTTATTTTTTATTTTGATGCATAATAGTTTTTGATTTATCGCGCAAAATGACGAAAAAATACGACTGTAGTACGGAACCCTCGGTGCGCGAACCTAACTCGCACTTGGCAGGTTTTTTTTGGGTAGTATCGTGAAGACTCCGTCTGCAGTACACCGGAATGGATATCCAAACAATCCGCGAATAGCCCATTAAGATTGAGTAATACACGATAATTACCGCACGTGGCCCGAGGGCACCCTCTACAGTGTAAACATGATACGGTACAGACAGAAAAAAAATCCCAAATGCGCAGTGTAAATAATTAAAAGTGAGACGACGCCCTTGACGTTTACGGACGAGCCGGCTTCAGTCGTAGCTCGCGACAGGTCGAGATGGCACGCGGGGTGGGGACGCCCCGCACAGTCCTCGCGCTAAACCGGTGCGGGATAACGCGGGTGACGTTCAAGTATGCGGGGCGTCCCCCGCCTCTTACACTGATTGCCATTTCGACCTGTCGCGTACTATACTTATCTAACCGAACGATTGATCTACTGTAGTTATAAATACTTATTAGTAACTTTCAGCTATGACGAAACAGTCGAACTCAGTCCGTCGGTTCGTCCCATCGACCGTGGCCCTACAAGATTGCTCACGGATGAGTCTTAGACTAGATGAAGTCCCTATCTATCGCTTTAAACCGAGAAGTTGAGTGCTACATAGAGAACTCTGAGGTACCTATGCGGGTTTCCTCACGAAGTTTTCCTTCATCGTTGAACGAAAGTAATTAAAGTAAAGAAATAATTCTGGACCCCCTAACAGAAAGCCGATATCTTAACCTAGATAACCTAGTGGCTATCACAGTTTAAAACTTTTAATAGTTGTTTGCCAAATCTGTGCACTTTTTTGCCGACCGTCGTATATTATCAAACAAAATTTCAGCACTCATTGTATTCAGGCATCATTCTTTAATAACTACACCGAAATTGGGGTAACGGGGCAGGGGAAGAGTGAAATATTTATACTTTATGCAATATCGTCGATATTTTAACATGTGTTTTGCGAACGTGCTCAAAAATAACCCGTTTTGTAAAACTTTTGCTAAAATATTTTAAACATATTGGTTTCAATTCAAAATCGGAGTTTTGTTGTTTTGGCAACGACATCGATTGTTGTTTTAAGAACAATCAACATTTATTATTTGTATTTGCAGGAATGCAAACATTAACTAGGTAGTTACATTAGCTTATTTACTACTGCAAAAAAGTCCTATGCAGTGATGCCCGCGTGAATTTAGATTTCCGAAAATCCCGTATTTTCCGGGATAAAATGAGCTTTTGTCCCTCTCCAGATTTCAACTAAATCCATGTAAAAATCCGTTGCTCCGTTATTGAAGGACAAACCAACAAACAAAAAAAACTTTCGTATTTATATTATGGGTAGTGATTTAACAATAATAAAATTATCTATGACTGTCGAAATCTCGACCTCTAGTTGTATGCGAAAGGATTTAAGAGTCCACTGCATTATTAACCCAAGAAAACCCCTACCATTGCGATTAATGAAACGGAAAGGGGTGACGACCCTGCTATCTTTAAAACAACAGTGAATAGGCATCTTCTAAGTAAATGCGTCCCATCTTAGGCCTCATTATTACTTTCCATCGGGTGTGATTGTGGTTGTTTGCCTATCAGTACCCTTATTATAAATGCGAAAGTGCGTTTGTTTGTTGGTTTGTCCTTCAATCACGTCGCAACGGTGCAACGGATTGACGTGATTTTTGCATGGGTATAGATAAAGACCTGGAGAGTTACATAGGCTACTTTTTATCACGGAAAATCAAAGAGTTCCCACGGGATTTTTAAAAACCTAATTCCACGCGGACGAAATCGCGGGCATCAGCTAGTAATGAATAAAAAAAGCACCCGCTCAGCAAAGAGAAAAAAAGTTTAGGTATGACCGTCAAAAATAAGGAATACCTACGATGCAGAGAGAGACTGCGTATTTAATTGTACTTATTCAACAAAATGTGGGCCAAACGGGAATCGATTCGGTTTATTAACCTCGCAGATCAAAGTGCGTCTGTACATAACCACCTATTTATTGACATAATGGTTTTTGCTCGGCAATTGTATACGTTTGCTGAATGGCCTTTGAAGTTTTATGTTCCTGGTTCGAAATGTCGATACAGAATGGATATACTCGTACCTATTATGTTAACTGATTGAGTTCGGTTTTTTTTTTACACATAGTCCGAACATCACAAGCGGGCGATAGAATTACTACCTATGGGAAAGTGTTAGTTGGTTTGTCCTTCAATCACGCCACAACGGATTGACGTAATTTTTACACAGATATACTTAGTTTATTAATAAGTATAGATTGCTCACTTTCTATTTAAAATTCTTTGTAAATTGCGTTACTTGGCTCGTAAGAAATATTATAATGTTTATGGATAGGTATATATATATTCGAGCACCAGCAGCCGGGAACTTCTCTGATTGACCGGGGGGGTACGGGCCTCAAGGCATGGCCTCCTTACCCGAGTGGGGCGCAGGGCAACTTATGAATGTCTTTTAAACGGAATTTCACCGGTTCCAGTTCAGCTGTTCAACAGATGGAACTGAATAAATTTGAGTTTAATCAGCTGTTTGATAGATGGCACTAAATAAATTTGAGTTTCATCAACTGTTCGGAGTTTTATCAGCTGTGATCTGGCTGTGATAAATATCCAGCTTGCACAATAACGCCATCTATTATAAGAAGTCAAACCTTTAGAATGAGATTTCGGCTTTGTAGAGCGTCATCTCTGTCACTCATACCTATGTGACGTTTTGTCGGTCTCAACGACAGAGACAATGCTCTACAAAACCGGTATCTCTTTCTAAAGGTCGATGCAAATTATTGTCTGTCGCGTACTGTAAAGGTTTACGCTATCTTTAAATTAATGTTTGACGTTAGCAATAAATTATCTTTGGTTATACATAATATTATATTATAAGAGATAAGTCCCGCAAATTGCTTCTTCGCTCTGGGCTGGTTTCCGCACTTAAACGTTTTAGTCTTGTGCGTGCCCGCAAATTGTAAAATATACGTCAAATGACGTCATTTGGATGTTAATGAGACATGGTTCCAGCGCAATAGCAATTTGCGGGATTTATAGTATGTAGCAATTATTTACTTACTAGGTAAACTATGATTTAATTAAAAAAACGCTAGTGTTAAAAGTTTTATTACAAAATATAAAAATGTAGGTCAAAATATCACAATAACAGCTTTTCTTATAACTACGTCTTAGCATAGATGGAACGCGTTTGAGATTTTTGTTAACAATATACTTCCCTACATATACTTACTACTGTACGGTACTGATTCTGAGCACAACCTAATTTTAGAGTATTCGCATCCTCTTCTTACTAATGTAATATGAAAAGGACAGACGCAGTTTGACAGTTTTAAATATAATTTTTAGATGGTATTTGACGACCTCCCTGGCGCAGTGGTGAGCGCTGTGGTCTTAATAGTGGGAGGTCCCGGGTTCGATTCCTGGCAGGGGTTTGGAATTTTATAATTTCTAAATTTCTGGTCTGGTCTGGTGGGAGACTTCGGCCGTGGCTAGTTACCACCCTACCGGCAAAGCCGTGCCGCCAAGCGATTTAGCGTTCCGGTACGATGCCGTGTAGAAACCAAAGGGGTATGGGTTTAATAAAAACCTGGAAGAGATCGCTTTAGCGATAAGGCCGCCTTTGCATGCTACAGCTATTAGATTAAGATCCTGTATTGTGTTTTTTCAATGTTTACTTTGTGTTGTGTGCAATAAAGTGTAAAATAAATAAATAAATAAATAAAAACTGCCATACCCCTTGGAAGGGGTAACCTGGAGGTTAGCCCGCTTCCATTTTAGACTGCATCATCACTTACCACCAGGTGAGATTGCAGTCAAGGGCTAACTTGTATCTGAATAAAAAAATAAATAATAAAAAAAAACCCGTGGTTTTAGCGCGCAGTCGCGAGCCTACTGTTTAAATTTGTAGCGTGCGCTAAAATTTAGAGTCTTTAAACGTAAAGTTCATGTTCTGTCCCTTTTTAGCATTGTTAAAAAGAAAAGGACGCAGATACTCTAAATTTAGTTTAGAGAAAGACAACGGAATCGGTGCCATCACCTAATTTAATTAGTGTTATTCAAGAAGTCCAGTTTCCTAGACACTTGGTTGCTCAGATATATATATTTGGTGCAATGGAATCGCAGCTCCTCAACAGTTGTTACCTCGGCGACTTCCTCAATGGGCGGCTCTGGAGACCAGAAAGTGAATTAATACTTGAAAAAAAAAAAAAATAAAAAAAAAAAAAAAAAAAAATACCATGATCAAGCTAATCCATACTTACTAATATTATAAATGCGAAAGTGTGTCTGTCTCTCTGTCTGCTAGCCTTTCACGGCCCAACCGTTCAACCGATTTTGATAAAATTTGGTAAAGCGATAGCTTACATCCCGGGGAAGCACATAGGCTTTTCACTTTTTATCCCGGAAAATCAAAGAGTTTCCACGGGAACGGATTTTAAAAAATCCAAAATCCACGCAGACGAAGTCGCGGGCATCAGCTAGTTAGCTATAATCCGCCAACCAGACAAATTTATTATGTAATCTAGCAAGAATGTGGATGGTATATTTTTATTTCGGCTGACGTCAAAATGACGTCATTTCGATGTTAATGAGACATGGTTCCACCGCAATAGTAATTTGCGGGACTTGTATGGATTTACCTATGTATTGCCACACTTGAGGCGGGAAAACAGCTTGCTGTGAGAAAACATAGATCATTTTGCATTCTCTTGGAAGCCCTTCGGAACAGTTCGCTTTTTTCCTCAGCTCCATTCGGTACCAGAAGGCTGATTTTCTGTAAAAGAATGAAAAGTTGACTTTTTTAAAGAAAATTATTAAGTTCTAATATCTTGGTAACAAATTTTTTGACTAACGTTGCTAAGAACTTAACGATAGATAAGATCACTATAATACTCACATAAAAATGTGAAAGTGTGTTTGTTTGTTTGTCCTTAAATCACGTCGCAACGGGGCAACGGAACGACCTAACTTTTTGCATGGGTATAGTTCAAAAGAATCAAGAAGGTCAATCAAAGAATTTACCACTTTTACTCTCTTTTTCACTTTACTGTAAATGTTTTTGGTATAATTAAAAAAAAAATTAATTCCCACGGATTTTTTGAAAATCTATATCCAGGCGAACGAAGTGGGTGATTATACATAATAATATGTTACGGGTATGCTTGCCGACCTAGGAGGCCTGCTTAGATTTCGGAGTGATACGTCGGGGAGCCGCACCAGAGGTCTCACATACTACGGACGGCTACGTCTACGGCTCCTAAAAAAAGCATATTATACAGTCGCAGACTATGTAAACGATAAAAAAGCTTGGATTTGACTCGCTCCAGCAATGCACGGGGCTGCAATGGCTTGTATAGTACGGTATAATAACATTGTAAATTGAAAAATTAAAAAGAGCAACCGCCGAGTTTCTTGCTGGTTCTTCTCGGTAGGAACGGCATTCCGAACCAGTGGTAAATTAAAACTACCTGACTATTCATAAGCACTTTTAAAAAGTTTACATGAATAAAAAAACATTCTATTCTATTCTATTCTAACGATACTATAATACGTAACTTACTTCAAATGATCCTGTACTACGTTGTTCGCGATGGGAATGCGTATCTTTACAGCTGGCTCACTCATCAGCTGCCCCACTGTTCTGACGGGGGACTTCTCTGATAAGTATAGTGTTCTAACAGCTTCGATGCTATGTAATGTCCTATTACTTACTTCAAATGATCCTGTACTACGTTGTTCGCGATGGGAATACGTATCTTTAGAGCTGGCTCGCTCATCAGCTGCCCCACTGTTCTGACGGGGGACTTCTCTGATACGTAGTGTTCTAACAGCTTCGATACTATGTAATGTACTATTACTTACTTCAAATGATCCTGTACTACGTTGTTCGCGATGGGAATACGTATCTTTAGAGCTGGCTCGCTCATCAGCTGCCCCACTGTTCTGACGGGGGACTTCTCTGATACGTAGTGTTCTAACAGCTTCGATGCTATGTAATGTCCTATTACTTACTTCAAATGATCCTGTACTACGTTGTTCGCGATGGGAATACGTATCTTTAGAGCTGGCTCGCTCATCAGCTGCCCCACTGTTCTGACGGGGGACTTCTCTGATACGTAGTGCTCTAACAGCTTCGATGCTATGTAATGTCCTATTACTTACTTCAAATGATCCTGTACTACGTTGTTCGTGATGGGAATACGTATCTTTAGAGCTGGCTCGCTCATCAGCTGCCCCACTGTTCTGACGGGGGACTTCTCTGATACGTAGTGCTCTAACAGCTTCGATGCTATGTAATGTCCTATTACTTACTTCAAATGATCCTGTACTACGTTGTTCGCAATGGGAATGCGTATCTTTGGGGGCTGGCTCACTCATCAGCTGCCCCACTGTTCTGACGGGGGACTTCTCTGATACGTAGTGTTCTAACAGCTTCGATGCTATGTAATGTCCTATTACTTACTTCAAATGATCCTGTACTACGTTGTTCGCGATGGGAATGCGTATCTTTAGAGCTGGCTCGCTCATCAGCTGCCCCACTGTTCTGACGGGGGACTTCTCTGATACGTAGTGTTCTAACAGCTTCGATGCTATGTAATGTCCTATTACTTACTTCAAATGATCCTGTACTACGTTGTTCGCAATGGGAATGCGTATCTTTAGAGCTGGCTCACTCATCAGCTGCCCCACTGTTCTGACGGGGGACTTCTCTGATACGTAGTGTTCTAACAGCTTCGATGCTATGTAATGTCCTATTACTTACTTCAAATGATCCTGTACTACGTTGTTCGCGATGGGAATGCGTATCTTTAGAGCTGGCTCGCTCATCAGCTGCCCCACTGTTATGACGGGGGACTTCTCTGATACGTAGTGCTCTAACAGCTTCGATGCTATGTAATGTCCTATTACTTACTTCAAATGATCCTGTACTACGTTGTTCGCAATGGGAATGCGTATCTTTAGAGCTGGCTCACTCATCAGCTGCCCCACTGTTCTGACGGGGGACTTCTCTGATACGTAGTGTTCTAACAGCTTCGATGCTATGGGCTTCAGTTGGGCTGTAAAATTGGGTTTTAAGTAGTTAAATATGACTTGCGTTGCTGAAGGAAAACACCGCGAGGAAACCTGCATGCCTAAGAGTTCTCCATAATGTTATCAAAGGTGTGTGTAGCCTGCCAATCCGTACTTGGCCAGTGGTAGAACTATGGCCAAAACCATTTTCATTCTGAAAGGAGACCCGGCTCTGTAGTGGGCCGGCGATGGTTGATCATGATGATGATTATGACGAATAAGGTTGAGGCCACACTGCGATTCGATGTCACACCGCAGTGTTGTGGTCTCAGCCTTAGAGTTCTCCAGAATGTTATCAAAGGTGTGTGAAGTCTGCCAATCCATACTTGGCCAGCGTGGTAGAGCCATACCCAAAACCCTCCTCACTGTGAAAGAAGACCCGGCTCTGTAGTGAGTTGGCGATGGGTTCATCATCATGATGATGATGATGATGATGATGATGATGATGATGATGATGATGATGATGATGATGATGATGATGAATAATTACCAAAGTCCGCTCTCAAGCACATTTCGGCGCGGTACAGATGCTCTAAGCAAGCGTGCACTTGTGCGAACTTCATCAGCAAGTTCTTCCACGGGCTGATGTCTATTTCATCCGCTATCAATGGCACCTGGAAAACATAATAAGTTGTATATACTGTATGTATATAGTATATTTTTCTCGCACTTGCTTGGAAATTAGTTAGTTACTAGCTGATGCCCGCGACTTCGTACGCGTGGATTTAGGTTTTAAAAATCCCGTGGGAACTCTTTAATTTTTCGGCGTGAAAAGTAGCCTATGTCCTTCCCCGGGATGCTAGCTATCTCTGTACCAAATTTCGTCAAAATCGGTTGAACGGTTGAGCCGTGAAAAGCTAGCAGACAGACAGACACACTTCCACATTTATAATATTAGTATGGATTAAAAAACCGGCCAAGTGCGAGTCAAAATTTGTTTGAGAATGTACAAGTAAAAGCCTTTCAAAATATGATACCCCACTTTGTATAGTTATCTTTGTTGTAAATTGAAAATACTAATATTTGTTCATGAAAACATTTTTTTTCTGCGATGTGACCACAAATCTACGGTTTTTCGGATTCATTCCTTCACTTGTGCTATAATAAGACTTACCTACCTACCTACCTACTTAATTTCATGATTCTAGATGACGCGATGTTCTCGAAGGGGTTTAGAGTGAAGTCACATAATATAATTATTATCTCTTTCGCACTTACCTCGTTAATATCTTTCTTCTCGCTCACCAGCCAGTGTTTCTTGAGAGAGGCAAAGTCATCAACGGTTAGCTCATTAGGGTCTTCTATACAAAAGGATTCTACGTCGATTCATATCGAGTGTTCCGATGAGGCGATGTTCTCAAAGGGGGTTAGAGACTAGAGTGAAGTTACATAATATATTATCTCTTTCGCACTTACCTCGTTAACATCTTTCTTCTCGCCCACTAGCCCGTGTTTCTTGAGAGAGGCAAAGTCATCAACGGTAAGCTCATTCGGATCTTCTATACAAAACGATTCTGCGTCGATTCGTATCGAATGTTCCGATGAGGCGATGTTCTCGAAGGGGTTTAGAGTGAAGTCACCCCCCATTGTCATGTCGTTTATAGTTTGGTTTATTTGCTCTATGGATTCGTGGGACCTGAGCAAATATTATTAAAAATAAAATAAATATGATAAGAATAGACAAATAAACTTTTACAAGTAAGTGCTGCTGAGTCGTCAAAAGCATTTACCTGCACTAATACGAACTGCAATTATGAAATAAATATAGTAGAAATGACTTTCTTAATGAAAAAACCCGGCCAAGTGCGAGTCAGACTCGCGTACAGAGGGTTCCATAGTCCAGTATTTTTGTCGACATTTTGCACGATAAATTAAAAACTATTATGCATAAAAATAAATAAAAATCATTTGTGGATTTGTGGATGTTACCACAAAGAAAAAAAAATACGTTCATGAACAAATAATTAGTATTTTCAATTTTCTTTCAAAGTAAGATAACTTACCAAGTGGGGTATCATATTATATAATTGTTTTACCTGTATATTATAAAACAGATTTATATTTATTTTACGCAGAGTAGTTTTTTGGTTTATTGTGGAAAATGTCGAAAAAAAAAAACCCCAAGTACGGAATCCTCGGTGCGTGGTCTGACTGGCACTTGGCCGGTTTTTTAAGAACCTCATAAAAACCTTTACATTTTCTGGCGAAAAGAATAGCCTATGTCCATCCCCGGGATGCGCAAATTTTGTTAAAATCGGTTAAACGAACAGGCCGTGAAAAGCTAGCAGACAGACAGACACTATGGCATTTATGATATTAGAAAAAAAAGAAAAAAACGTTTATTTTTAAATCTGTGCCACACATTACCAGTTAAACCTACAGGTAAGGTTATCCCGGCGCCTTAAATACTTGAGCAGTAAAGTCAAAAGACCTCAAGCAGAAGAAACGCCGGAATAAACTATGTCAGTCAAAGTCAAAGTCAAAGTCAAATGATTTATTCAAAATAGGTAATAAATAACTTTTTTTGTTGATCAGATGTTGGATTTCTAAAATATGTATAGTGGTGATAATTATTACGCAAACTTAAAACTAAAGCTACGAGGGTTCCAAACGCGCCCAGGTCTGAGAAGAGCCCACAACAAACTCAGCTAGTATGGATATGGATTTATACCTTGCATCTGTATTCCAGATCCCGGCGATGAAGAAGGAATGTTCGAGAAGCGACATGACTCTGGTGTACTCCCACATAGTTTTCTCCATCCCGACTTGCGCGACGAGGGATAATGTTTGCGGCGGACTCGAGCGCAGGTTTTTCAGCACTTTCGCCGTTTGGGAGTGGCCACGGGACAATTTCAGCACTAGTTTTGACAGGTAACTCTTATTATTGACATCTATCTGTAAATAGTTTAATTCATAGATCATTTAACTATAATATTATAGTCGACGCATTTTAAACTGACTCGTCGTGTTATCTGTCTGTTTCGCTCGCACTTACAGGTCGTAGGTAAGTGCGAGCGAAACCGACAGATGACTTGACGACTCTGTTTAAAATGCGTCGACTATAGTCATATACAAATATGTCAATGTCACTTCTGTCAAAAAATGGTCGCCAAACAAAACTGCTGTTTAGAGGCCGCCATCTTTTACTCGAGGTAGTACCGAGTAGTTAGTGCCATAGATTAAAAGCTCTATTTTTTAGGGTTCCGTATTCAAAGGGTAAAACTAAAAAACCGGCCAAGTGCGAGTCAGGCTCGCGCCACAAGGGTTCCGTACTACAGTCTTATTTTTTCGACATTTTGCACGATAATTCAAAAACTATGATGCATAAAAATAAATGAAAATCTGTTTTAGAATCCAGAGATGAAGCCCTTTTATATGATACCCCACTTGATATAGTTATCTTACTTCGAAAATTGAAAATACTAATTATTAGTTTATGACCACAATTTAATTTTTTTTTGTGTCATGTAACCACAAATTCACGGTTTTCAGATTTTTCCCCTAATGCCATCTATAAGACCCACCTTCCTGCCAAGTTTCATGATTCTAGGTCAACGGGAAGTACCCTGTAGGTTTCTTGACAGACCGACAGACAGACAGACAAACAACAAAGTGAGGTATCCTATAAGGGTTCCGTTTTTCCTTTTGAGGTACAGAACCCTAAAAACGGACTAAAATATATATTTAAGGGGCTCCCGTTACAACAAACGTGATTTTTTTACCGTTTTTTAGATAATGGCACGGAACCCTTCGTGCGCGAGTCCGACTCGCACTTGGAAGGTTTTTATTGTTAACATGATAACAATTATTATTGTGGCAAATCGTGCGTAATGAATCTAAAGGTATTTTTATATTCTTTCTAGGCATAAAGGTATTTTTCTTTTGTTATTTATTACTTACAAAAGGTCGTATTTTTCCGGAAGATACGAATTTGAGAGCTTGCATTAATAATGTTATGAGTTCTTCGGCAGTTTCACAATCTGAAATTAAAAATACTATAATATATCCATACTAATAATATAAATGCGAAAGTGTGTCTGTCTGTCTGTCTGCTAGCTTTTTACGGCTCAACCCACGGAACAGAAAGAACAGTGGAAGTGCAATTCACCAAAATTACTATAGGAACCGCTGTCGCCAAACTCATACAAATATACCGATAGTCATATATTGCACTACAAAGAAACAAATCATTTGATTTGTCGTTTAAGTTTAGTCAAAACTAGCCTACGTCACAGATTTGGAAACAAACCCTGACGTTCTAGAAATAAGATTTATTTTGCTTTAGCGGAAGAACGTATTTACGAGCTATAGTCACACTCACGTCACACTAGATTCAATTGTCCAATTAATTCCGCTACTTGACCATAGATGGCGGTATTCTAAGTGGTAGCAATTATAAACTTAATTACGTTAAACATATGGTTGACATTTGCGTGATCGGTCGATTTTTTTTCCTCCTCAGCTAAGGCCGCACCACGTAGCTCAATGAATTACCTATCGATATCGATAGATACTCGTTATTTTGTTCATTCGCAAAAATAAAATTAAAAAGGTAATCATAAAATTGAATAAAGGTGCTGGTATGTATGCATGCCTTTTACAAGTATGCACAATAAATACTGCAACGTATGAAAATAGTTAAATTTTATTTATTGCCCTTGAAATAAAACATATTTGTTAAGAAACTGGCGTTTCGAAAGTCTTATTTTTAATTTTAATAAACGGTGTATGCGAACATTTATGTATATATTTTTCGACTATTGCCTTCATCAAATCGGTAACGTGATTAGACACAGGAAACTCCGAATCACTTTGTCTTTTTGAAGAACCTGGAGTGACCACATTTATCATTTTGTGGCTGAAACCAAAATTCAATTTTGAGAATAAATCCGTACTAATATTATAAATGCGAAAGTGTGTCTGTCTGTCTGCTAGCTTTTCACGGCTCAACCGTTCAACCGTTTTTGATGAAATTTGGTACAGCGATAGCTTGCATCCCGGGAAAGGACATAGGCTACTTTTTATCCCGGAAAGTTGAAAAGTTCCCACAGGATTTTTAAAAACCTAAATCCACGCGGACGAAGTCGCGGGCATCATCTAGTACCTATATAAAAATGAATAGGAGAAAAATTAATTAGTGTGTTTATGAATTAAATTTGATATTTAGTCAGTCAATCTTCATACAAAAATATAACTAAGAGGTGGTGTTGTTTTGTATTATAATATCAAGTATTTTCAATACTTACTGAAAGTAATAAAATAAAACAAGGTTACTTACTTGATTAAAAAACTTAACGATTTTCATTGATGGAAGCGCAGTAGGTTTCGTATATCTATATCCTTTATTTGATATTATAAAATCGACTTCTAAAAAAATGTTCAGAGCATAATATCATGCTTGATTTGGTTGGCATCCAATTAACTCTACCCGTTGCATCTATCCATTTCTCTTTGATGCTTGCATCTTTGGGAAACCTAAAAATATTTTAAATGAAGGGTAGAGGAACTACTGATGTCTATTTAGTGATCAATGCAACGTCTCACTCATTAATAAATTATAATTATTGCGTTACTATTTATTTATATCCTTGTATCGATATCAATCGATAAATTCAATATTCGACTTGGCCACATCACTACTTGAGTAGCGAACACGGAGCGAAGTACTTTCGGAATAGAATCAATCCAAAATAAACTTTATCTTAATTGGTTAAGGTTGATTTCGACTAACCGTTCTATTAAATATTAGTAAATTGAAATAAATTAAGATTTTATAGAAAACAATGAAAATCGTACTTACCGATGATACGAAACACCTCCATTTTTAAGATTTTTTCTCCTACTATCATTTTTACACTCCAAAACGGAACAGTAACATTGCTAGGGCAATATGAATTTGTCGCGAGACTACCAACTCCACGCGATGTTAGAACGCGACTGGGATCAGTTTTACGTAACTACGCTTAATTGTGGCACGCGTGCCACGCCTACTTAGCACTTCCACTGTTTTTTCTGTTCCGTGGCTCAACCGGTCAACCAATTTTGGCGAAATTTAGGACAGAGGTAGCTTGCAACCCGGGGAAGGACATAGGCTACTTTTTATCTCGGAAAATTTAAGAGTTCCCACAGGATTTTTAAAAACCTAAATCCACGCGTACGAAGTCGCGGGCATCAGCTAGTTAACTATAATGTTAACAGGCATCTCTGATGATTATTTTTGACACTAACGTCTTAAAATATCCCATAGTTTGTAAGTGAAATCATTACTGGATCCTTGAGTAGTCATACTAGTCATGCATTGTCGTAAGCTGCTGGTATCTTCAGACCGCAACAGATCGAGATGTCAATCGGGGTAAGAGGCGGGGGGACGCCCCCGCACGTTACCCGCACTCGCCCGCACGGGGTAAGCGCGGACGCTGTGCGGATGTGCGGGGGTTTTCTTTCCCCGACTGCCGTCTCTTCCTGTCGCGTACAAGTAATACCTATACTATTAAGATTGTTTGACACTAACCTCTTAAAATATCCCATAGTTTGTAAGTGAAATCATTACTGGATCCTTGAGTAGACATCTTGACATGCATTGTTGTAAGCTGCTAGTATCTTCAGACCGCAACAGATCGAGATGTCAATCGAGGTAAGAGGCGGGGGGACGCCCCCGCACGTTACCCGCACTCACCCGCACCGGGTAAGCGCGGAGGCTGTGCGGACGTGCGGGGCGTTTCCTTCTCTTCCTGTCGCGTACAAGTAATACCTATACTATTAAGATTGTTTGACACTAACCTCTTAAAATATCCCATAGTTTGTAAGTGAAATCATTACTGGATCCTTGAGTAGACATCTTGACATGCATTGTTGTAAGCTGCTAGTATCTTCAGACCGCAACAGATCGAGATGTCAATCGGGGTAAGAAACGGGGGGACGCCCCCGCACGTTACCCGCACTCACCCGCACCGGGTAAGCGCGGAGGCTGTGCAGACGTGCGGGGCGTTTCCTTCCCCGACTGCCGTCTCTTCCTGTCGCATACAAGTAATACCTATACTATTAAGATTGTTTGACACTAACCTCTTAAAATATCCCATAGTTTGTAAGTGAAATCATTACTGGATCCTTGAGTAGACATACTAGACATGCATTGTCGTAAGCTGCTGGTATCTTCAGTAATACAGATGCAGCCGCCCGCGGGGCACTCTGCGGTATAAGTATATGTTTCAGTTTCATTGAGCAAGTTGTTGAGACGTTTCGTGTTGTTCAAACGTTTCATTCCTTGGAAGACGTTTCTAGAAGAAGAAAAAAGAGATGATATGGTTTTTTAATCTGTAATCTTAAATATATAAAAGGAAAAAGTGACTGACTGATCTATCAACGCACAGCTCAAACTACTGGACAGATCGGGCTGAAATTTAGCATGCAGATAGCTATTATGACGAAGGCATCGACTGAGAAAGAATTTTTGAAAATTCAACCCTAAGGGGGTGAAATAGGTGTTTGAAATTTATGTAGTCCATGCGGACAAAGTTGCGACTTGCGAGCATAAGCTAGTATAAATAAATAAATAAATAAATAATAAATATCGTTTATTGTTTCATTATTGCTAGTAGTAAGTATGTACAATGTTTTTATCTAATATTATATCTAAACTAAAAACTAACAATATACAATAAGGTCGCAAACTCAGCATAGCCGAGCACCGCTCCCACTGCTCAGCGCTGGTTTTCAGTTTGCGCCATAATTTACATTGATTAATAAATAAAGACGCACCACGCCCGTTGCGTTATCAAGCAATAAAAAAAAATTGCATAAACTACAATAAAAACAGTGACATAGAAAAAAAAGCGAAATCTAAAAATAACAGTTAAATAAAAAATAAAAAAAATAACGTATAAATATGAATATAAATGTCCCTTCCCAGCTTGGCCTAAAGAATAAAGCGCTTAATCATTTAAATACAACAGTAATATACAGCAATATCATCTAGTGTAGGTATCTATAATTATCTTTAAAAAAAAAATATATATATATATATATATACATAGAATAATTTGCATAGCCTTAATATAATTATTTATTGTAAATAAATTTGGCTGCCTCTATCTGGACATTTAAGTAAAAGTTCTTTAATTTATTTTTTATAGCAATTTCGTTAGTAGGGTTATTCCATTCACGGAGAGGAGGTGGGAGATCATTCCAAACCTTTGCTGCAGCAAAGCGGAAACAGCCCCTGAACCCTGCCTTTGTATGAGCAGGTACAGCAAGCTTTCTTTTATGTTGCACTCGAGTCGTGCCTCTGTCCTTACGCCATTGTAGTCTTTCATATAAATACGGCGGTCGCTTATTGAAAATTACTCTGTGAATCATCATTGCCAAGTGTAAGTTCCTACGTGATTTCATATTAAGGATCTTATGACTGTTGATTACAGGTGTAATGTGGCTTCTCCTCGGGACATCAAAACAGAATCTAGTGCACGCATTTTGTATGCGTTGCACAGCCTTTTCAGTTTTTTTGAGCAGTCTAGGTCCATAAATAGCATCGCAGTAGTTAAAGGCTGACAAAATAAGAGACTCCACGAGTATCCGACGAACTCCCTCCGTCAAAAAACGTCTCACACCGTATAGTACTTTCAGCTTATAGAAAGCATTTCTTATCTTAATGTTAAGATGTTCAATAAATCTTAGGTCTTCATCCATGTATAGCCCTAAGTTTCTTGCGATAGCCACATTCTCAATGGGTTTCCCATTCAGTGTTATATTTGGTTTCCTCCCTTTTATGTTAGCTCTTTGATGCTTAGTACCTAAAACCATAAAATTAGTTTTTTTGGCATTAAGAACCAGCCTATTATCCTCCGACCATTTTGAAATAGAATCCAAGTCCTTATTTATTAATTCTACGGCTTCTACTGTACATGTTGGGTTAAAATTGTAGTAAATTTGAGTGTCATCAGCATATAAGTGGGTGTTGCAGTGTTGTATATTTTGGATAATATCGGCAGTATAAATTATAAATAGTAAAGGGCTAAGGCTCGATCCTTGTGGGGTACCTCGTGGGACAATGTTTATTTGAGATAAAAGTGGTATTCTCCCATCAGCGTCAACTGCCACAAACTGTTTTCTGCTATTTAAGAACGAGTAAAACCAAGTACATGAATTTGAGTCAACCCCATAATATCGCAGCTTGGCTAACATAAGCTCTACGTCTATGCAGTCGAATGCCCTAGAAAAATCTAGCAGCATTAGTATGGTGCCGTCCCCTCTGTCTGATGCAGCTAGTATGTCGTCCGTTACTGCTGTCAAAGCAGTTGATGTTCCGTGAACCTTTCTAAATCCTGATTGTACTGCTGGAAGCAAGTTATTTGTTTCTAAATACCTAGAAAGTTGGCTACATACTAGTTTTTCAATGATCTTCGACATAACTGGCAGTATGCTTATTGGTCTTAGATCCTTATAGTCTGAAATAGTAGCAGCTTTAGGCAGCGGTATAACCTTGGCCAGTTTCCAACAATCAGGAAAAACATTTTTGGAAATTGAAGCATTTAATATATATGTGATTATTGGCAACGTCCGCGATAAAGTTAATTTGATCATGCTAATCGAGATGTCGTCATATCCTGCCGAATTAGTTGCTATACCTCTAATTATCTTAAGAACATCCTTTTGCGAACATAACTGTAAGGAGAATACGCTGTCCGTAAACCTATTTTCTGTAAATTTCTTTACTAGCTCTAATGGGACTGGAGTGCCACCAGGTAGTGTTAAAAATTGATCATTAATTTTATCCGGATCCTTTAAATGCTCTGGTATGTTAGATTTGTTCTTATGACCAAACGGGGAAATCTTTTTAAAGTGATACCACATTTTTATTGGCGTTTTTAAATTATTGTTGACGTAAAATGTGAAATAGGCAGTTTGCTCTCTTTTAATGCTAGCGTTTGTGTAATTTCTAAGGGTTCTATAATATGACCAGTTAGATTCCTCGTTGTATTTGTGCGCTTTTTTTAATGCCCTATCTCTTAAATTCATCATAACTTTAATAACATCCGTTATCCAAGGGTGGGGCTTCTCGTTAATTTTAATGCACGTAATAGGTGCATGTTTGTCAAAAAGCTCTAATATATGTTTGTTAAATTGTTCTACCATGCTATTTACATTGTCCAAACACATAATATCATCCCACGGTATGGCATTAAGGTCTCTTTCAAAGTATTGCTGGTTAATTTTATTTAAACATCTCCTCCTTACGTACGTTGGCTGAGTCTTTGGTTTCTTAACATTAAATTCAGCAATGACCAGGGCATGATCACTCAGGCAAGTATTATGTATAACCTCTACATTTTTACAGCGTGTGGGAGCGTCAGTTATAATCAGATCTATAAGCGATGAGGTCGTTTCAGTAACTCTTGTTGGCTCTGTAAGGGTGGTAAATTGGGCGGAATAGAAATATACCCGGATACGGAATAATCTACCACCTTACAAAGATTAGAGGAAAAAAATTAATTTACTTACTTTACTTGATCTATCTACCTAGTAAAGAATAGAAGCTAGCCGTCGACTCCCTTGTAATGCATATGAGGTGTTATAAATGAAATTTGCTAGATGTTAGGCAAAATTGTTTTTAATGTAACTTTTACCGGGGTCGCTTAATACAGAATGATGGCTAATAATGCTTAGTTATTCTAGCTTAATGCCAAGACTTAATTTAGATACATTAGAATGCCTTAGGTAGATAGTACATAAAATCTATGTTTTAAATTTAAGATGCCATTGGCATGGAATAGACAATGACACAGTAAAATTCATAAAATTGTTTCAAAATAAAAGCTCAGTAGTAAAGACAGGGTTCTTACTGTACACATACACTAAGAAGGTTCACTAAACTGTTGCAGGATACAAACATATGCTTACTTGTAGGTGCGAAGACTGCAAGGTAGCTGGACGGCATCGGCCAAGATCCAAAACTCAATTTATTTGATTCTTCACAACCGAAATGTTTCATTACAAAGATTTTCACCAAGTCTTATCCATAGAAATTAAGTTGCCTACGTGAATGTGCAAAAGAAATAAATACGAAAACGGAAAACTAAAACGTAAAACGTAAACGTAAAAACGTAAACGTAAATACGAAAACCCTGTAACAAAGAAAAACAAGATTATAATTTGTGCTGTGTGAAAATTTCGACACGTGGAATTTTCCCGATCAAACACAACTCACCTATTGAACTCCTGGCCACCAATGGTTTTCAGAAGTCCACCCACAACCCATTATCCTCATTTATTTGGGAAGATAAAATAACTGGAACTGGAATGAAATCATAAAATTAGGATTTTCTCTAACCAAACCGCCATTTTGTCGAATCCACATTACTTGATTTTTCACTCACCATAATTGATGAAACATTGAAATACGTTAGGATGACTAACTTTATACTATTGTATTTTCCCAGGCGAAGCCATGGGCGAAAAAGAGTGAGATTTTCCTGGAACGAAAAAAATTCGTCTTCACATGTTGACTCCAGAGAAAATTCTAAATCTCACCAATCGGTGTTGCCAGACGCAACCCGAGTGTGGCCGCTCGCATTTAGTTTGATCATAAAGCCAATTCATTTTTGAATATTTGCGGAACCTAAGGATATATTATAAGAACCGTTTTGTTAATGACTTAACAATAAACAAATGATATTATGGTTTTATTTAATTATTTTGTTTTATTTTTACGACAATTGACAACGAAGCAAACGCCATCTATTGTGGCTCGAATGAACTCTGAACATCGACCCACGCGTAGTTCTGCACCTTGATGCTAGGTGGCACCAACATACTTTGAACAAAATAGATTTTAATTAAAAGCGAAACGCTAATTAGTAGTTCAAAATTTACAACGTCACAATACTTCCCCTCCTACGAAAAGGTTCAACAGGTTGAACCACGCTGCCCTCAGCGTCATCCAACAACTACTAACAATTTGCCTGAAACAAACAAAAAAAACACAGAAGTTACGCGTGAACGCACATCTACTACTAACAAGGAAAATTGTCTAACAAAATAAATATACTGAAAACAGTGTAAGGTTTTATACATTATACTTAACTACACAACCCTAACTTCTAAAAAGAATATATACAAAAAAACTTCATGGTGTCTAAGACACTTGAGTGGAAACATCTTGGCATCATTCTTCAGCTGACTGATAGAATGCGTCTAGGCCTACGGTGGTTCACTCTTTTAAACTACCATCGTAATATTTGTTACTCAACAAATACGGAAAATCTGGTTGTGAACGGGTCCATCTGATATGGCAACCGTTCTCTATCCCATTCGGAAAAATAAAACCGAATCAAAATCGGAATATGAGAAAAAAAAAACGAAATAACTCTCCTAGAAAATAGATCTCGGAACAGAATCGGAAAAATAACAGAAATGATCCATTATCTAGAAGGAAAACGAAAACAAAACACAAAACCCCCCCCTTTTCGTTATCCCCAAAGTACGATATTTGCATTTTTACTTTCTCAACCGGTTGGTCTACCACAAGCATTCCAATCATCACATATTCATCCCTAAATACATCCACTACATTCATCCTCAACTGAACCATGGTAATGTAACTGTTAACTCAGAACATCACTACACTCATACAAATTCCTAATTGAATATTGATAACTTAAATATTCAAACAGTTTAGACCAAACTAAGTAATGGCAAATATCTACTTCTTAATATCCTTAATATGCCAAGTGCCTATTGGGTGGTTGTCAGCTACTCTAACTAGTTCGTAAACCAAAGGTGACAAAACCTTGACAACCCTGCACTTTTCATACTTAGGTGCCAGCTTAGCTGCGAAAAAATTTGTAGCGTCGCTTTGTGGATAGGTCTTTTTCCACACTATATCCCCAACAGAATAGCTTGCAGACCTACGCCTCAAGTTGTAATGCGTTGCATACTCTGCATGAGCCTGAAACAAATTTCTCCTAACCTGACCAAATATGTCCTCCAAAGTTCCAAACTTTCCTGCGTATTCCTCCCTTGGAATTCCGGCCTCGTACTCCTTATCCGTGTCCTTATAGAAGGAACCATTTAAAACCGGTTCTCTAGCGTGGACAAGGAAGAACGGGGAGAATCCAGTGGATTCATTAACCGCACTGTTTATGGCGAACTGGACCTTGTACAGGTTTTCGTCCCAGGACCTGTGGTTATCTTTCACAAAAGCGGCTACAGCAGTCATAACAACCTTATTGTACCTCTCAACAAGGTTAACTTGCGGAGTGTACAGTGGTGTGTAGTGTAATTTCGGAATATTATAACGCTTAATGAGATTACGGAATTCAGATCCTGTAAATTGGGACCCATTGTCCACAATCACAGTCTCTGGAACACTATGGTTCAAAAATACAAAATTCTCTAGCGCTTTAACAACAGCGGCACCTGTGGCACGCCGTAACGGAAACAACATTGTATATTTCGAAAAACAACACGTCACCACAAAAAGAAATGTAAATCCTGATTTAGACCTAGGCAAAGGTCCGACTAAATCAGCCGAAATGACCTGAAAAGGTCTCTCGCAGACTTTAGGCTTCCCTAGCAGACCTGGAGTGGCTGATGTCGTGTGTTTATACGCAGAGCAAGTATCACAATTCTTAACGTACTCAACCACGTCCTTATACATACCACGCCAAAAATATCTGAGGGATAATCTGCGATGAGTTTTGAACACACCAAAATGACCTGCAGTTGCATCTGCATGGTTTTGTTGCATAATTCTAAGGATGTCGTTCTTGTGGACTACCTCTTTCCAGTCGAACTCACTGAGAAGCTGGTATTTACATTTACTGTAACGATATAGTTTATCGTTCAAAATACAAAAATTCGGAAAATTTGCTGGATTGATTTTACAGCCATTAAATGTTTTGTCATACCAGTCATCTACCAAAACTTGTTGACTAGAGTTATCATTACGATCACCAACTACATCTACGTGTATGAGTCTCGACAAGGTATCCGGAACTACATTATCACAACCCTTCCTATGTTCGATAACAAAATTATACTGTGATAATCTACAACCCCATCTGGCGAGTCGTCCTGAGGGATTTTCTAAATTTAAGAACCACTTTAGGGATGCATGGTCTGTGATAATTGTGACTGGCTTGGAACCAAAATAAGCCTGAAATTTCTCCACTGCAAAAATCACAGCTAGAGCCTCGCGTTCCGTCGCGCTGTAATTCCTTTCGTTTTTATTTAGGCTCCTACTGACATACGCAATGGGATGATCGCAACCATCGGTTTCTTGCGTCAGCATACCGCCAACACCATATGCAGAAGCATCACAATGTATTTTGAATGGTTTTTCAAAATTCGGTACCGCAAGAACAGGTGCGGTTACCAACGCATTCTTCAATGTATTAAATGCTACCTCTGCCTGTTCGCTCCACTCAAATTTAGGTGCGTTCTTTCCTTTACTCGTTAGTCTATTGAGTGGTGCAGCGATGGTTGAAAAATTCCTAATAAAGCGCCTGTACCAAGAACAAGTGCCTAGGAAAATCTTTACCTCCTGTGCAGTTTTTGGGGTCGGAAAGTTCAAAACTGCGGCAACTTTTCCAGGATCTGTGCGTAAACCAAATTCATCCACTATATACCCTAAATATTTCAAAGAGTTTCTAAAAAAATTACATTTTTCAAAATTTATGGATAGTTGAGCCATTTTTAGTTTATCCAGAACTCTGTTTAATAAAATTAAATGGGTTTCAAAATCAGCAGAACAAATAACAATATCATCTATATAACAAAATACTATTCCATTTTCAATATCACTACAAAAATTTTGATTAAATAACTGGTCCATTAACCTCTGCTGTCGTGCTGGTGCACCGCATAGGCCAAACGGCATGACTTTAAATTTGAATAACCCTCTACCAGGAACTGTAAAACTGGTTTTTTCCTGAGAGTCGTTAGCTAACGGAATTTGCCAGAAACTTGAACTTAAATCAATCGATGATAAAAACCTTGCCTCTTTCAAGCTATCTAGAATTTGTGGAATGTACGGTATTGAGTATGAATCCCCCTTTGTCACTGAATTTAATTTCCTGCAATCTAGGCAAAATCTCCAGTCTCCATTTGCCTTTTTCACTAAAATTGCTGGGTTATTCCAAGGGCTTTCACTCGGAGTAACTACGTCCATTTCCAGCATCCTATCTAACTCTTTACTTAAAGCTTCCTTCTTTTCGGGAGAAAGTGGATATTGTTTTATTTTTATTGGCAAGGCATCACCGGTGTCAATAACATGTTCAATTAATTTTGTTCTACCCAATCCAATTTTCGTTGAAGAAATATCTAAAAATTTATTTACTACAGACTGGGCTAATTCTTTTTGTTGAGATGATAAGTTTTCAAAAGAAGTGATGGTATGAATTTGTTCATTATCAATCGCACAAATATTGTAAAATTGAGAAGGTGCCTTAATTAATTCTAAATTATCAAAAATGCCAGGGGCTAACTGAAATGTTTTCCAAAAGTCACAGCCAAAAATAACATCCGCTATTATAGAGGGTACTACAAAAAATTTTATTATGTGAGTTACGGAATTATAAGTAATCGGAATAAACATATAACCCATGCAATCAAGTTTGTCTCCATTTGCCACTGAAAATGTGGTATCAATACTGCTATGCAATTTATAACCGAATCTCAAAAAAACCTTGTGCGCCTGGTTACCCAAAATTGACGCGCAAGCACCGGAATCTAGTAAACCTGTAATCTCAAAACCGTCAACAAAAACCTTTAAATGTGGCCTAAAGTCTCGTTTATCCACTGAATACAGAACTGTGTCAGGTAAAAGGGATGTTTTGTTGTTAATGAACAAGTTCTTTACTTGTGTCTCTGCACAGTTCTTACTAATTAGTTTTTTGAATTTTTGTCCGGAGCGGGTTTACTAATCGCCTTTTTACTACAACTTGGACATGTCTTTACTGTAAAGTTCTGACGTCCACACGAAAAACATCTAATAAATTTCGGAACTGTCCTGCAAAATTTAAAGGAATGGTTACCCTTGCCGCACTTGTAACATAGTTGTTTATTTGTTTTCGAAAAATCAGTGCCTTTACTTGTATCAACCTTAGGTGCAGGTGTGACTGAAAGTGTGTTTATCTGTTTTGTCACTTGTTTGTAAGCAAACTCTGAACTTAAAGTTGCCTTACTGTTAGTAGGCTCAGAAAATAAGGCGGAACGCTGCCTCGCAGCCTCTAGTTTGCGACACTTTTCCTTCAACATTGCGACAGACTTAATGTCAACAAGAGCTAATTGTTCTGAGTAAAAAGGGCGAATATTATGTAATAAAATTTGTAACTTTTGTTCTTCGGAAAGTGGTGTTGACAACCTTGAAAACATGCCAAACATTACAGCGAAATAGATAGACACAGGTTCTTCGGAGCCTTGTGTTCTTGCTCGAATTTCACCTAGCAACCTGTAGTCATAATCTACTGCATCAAATTCCTCTAAAAATAAAGTTTTCAATTCTGACCAAGACGAAACTTGACATTTGTTGCCTCTGTACCATAACAATGCTCGGCCTGTAAAAAGATGAAATGCAGAAATAAATAATTTTCCATCTGAAACGCCATAAGATCTTTTATATTCCTCAACGCGTTCGATGAAACTGCGCGGATCACCCTGTCCGTTGAAATGTAACTTCCACTTGGCAACATTTTTATCACCAGTGCAGTCAACGGCGGTACTCTCGGAATCCAGTGATTCGTCGTGAGACGACTCATTGTCAGCATCTAATCTGGAAATCAAACTCTGCAACTTTGTATGTAATTCACTCTTCCTACTTATTAAGCTGAGTTCGGAACACTGTATTCTCAAAATTCTAAAGTACAAATGTGAAGCTAAAGCTTTAGACCTACAGAGGGCATGTCTATCTTTAGTGTCAGAACACTTTTTTAATAAATCTTCTAAGTCTTGAAGTTTTTTAGTAATAACCCCTAACTCACTTTCAGAAGAGAAATCTGTCTCTAAAATTGATTCAGAAGGAATTTCCTGAATTAATTGTTTTAACTGTTTCTTTAAACCTAGCACTGTAGGTGCTGGAGTTTCGGAACGAATGGATACCTCATAACACAATTCGTCCTTCAAAAGTGAATGAAACTGGGCAAAAGTCTGTTCCATTGTGTTAAGTCAAAACACATTCAACAAAATATCGAGCTTGTGTAACTGTCTATGTTTAGCCTTATACAAATTGGTTAAACACAAACACAAAAGAAGTTATTTAAACTATTAAATATACACAAGCAAAATACACAACAAAAACAATATTCTTAAGTCTATCCTAACTATTTTATCAATTATGTTCCTATTCCAAAATATTGTTAATAATACAAGCACATATTATTACTATAGTAAACAAAATATAACAAAATAAAACTTCCCAAAATTGAATAAATGATTGTAAGGTGCAGTATCACCTTTATGAGTACACAGTGTGTTACAACCTTTACAATTACAAAAGTAAACAGGCAGCAAAGTTGCAATGAACTCTGACTAGCATATTATCTTTCAAAAAAAAAAAAACAAAGAGATTGTGCAATGGTTTGATGGCTGTTACTTTACACTTTTAACACATAACCTAAAATACAACAAAATCTGTTTGTAAATGTCACTTTAAACTACCAGCATTCACTTAAACTTAACATGTTTTGTGTGTGAAGTAGCTTTTATCATAACCTTAACACAGCTCTAAACAAAATTTCAACAAAATAATGAAGTATCAAGTCACTGAAAAAAAAAAATTGTTCATAACTTCATACTTGAACTTAATGTAATCTCTGAATATAGTTTATATATTTAGTTTCACAAGTTGTAACTCTTAGTATTTATAAATGTATGTGTGTAACTAGTTAACGGCACATAGCGTTTCAAAACTTTAATTATACTAAGTTACCGGAATTTTCAAACATAAGATGTACTTACTATTGAAAGCAATACCCAACAACAACTCAGTTAAGCAATGTTTATTACTAAACTGAAGGCAAACATTCACTTATACACCTCCAAGGTAAGTCGAATAACATAATTGAACGGCATAAGCACCATTTATAATGTGTTAATTAAATAAGAAAAAAAAACCAATGTTGGACTATACTCAGAAAATTACTTAAACTATCAAACAAAATTTCTAACTATTAGTTATTATTTAGTTAGTTAACCATAAAAAACAGCTTAGTGCTCTTTGCAATGTGTCACTACTTAGAAAATTGTACAATCAGCGGAGTACATTTCATAAAATTCACAAAATTTCTCAAAATATACTGAAATAACTATATAAAAAAACGTTCGGGCGCCATTTGTAAGGGTGGCAAATTGGGCGGAATAGAAATATACCCGGATACGGAATAATCTACCACCTTACAAAGATTAGAGGAAAATAATAATTTACTTTACTTGATCTATCTACCTAGTCAAGAATAGAAACTAGCCGTCGACTCCCTTGAATGTATATGAGGTGTTATAAATGAAATTTGCTAGATGTTAGGCAAAATTGTTTTTTAATGTAACCTTTACCGGGGTCGCTTAATACATAGTGATGGCTAATAATGCTTAGTTATTCTAGCTTAATGCCAAGACTTAATTTAGATACATTAGAATGCCTTAGGTAGATAGTACATAAAATCTATGTTTTAAATTTAAGATGCCATTGGCATGGAATAGACAATGACACAGTAAAATTCATAAAATTGTTCCAAAATAAAAGCTCAGTAGTAAAGACAGGGTTCTTACTGTACACATACACTAAGAAGGTTCACTAAACTGTTGCAGGATACAAACATTTGGCTTACTTGTAGGTGCGAAGACTGCAAGGTAGCTGGACGGCATCGGCCAAGATCCAAAACTCCATTTATTTGATTCTTCACAACCGAAATGTTTCATTACAAAGATTTTCACCAAGTCTTATCCATAGAAATTAAGTTGTCAACGTGAATGTGCAAAAGAAATAAATACGAAAACCGAAAACGCAAACGGAAGACTAAAACGTAAAACGTAATACGTAAATACGAAAACCCTGTAACAAAGAAAAACAAGATTATAATTTGTGCTGTGTGAAAATTTCGACACGTGGAATTTTCCCGATCAAACACAACTCACCTATTGAACTCCTGGCCACCAATGGTTTTCAGAAGTCCACCCACAACCCATTATCCTCATTTATTTGGGAAGATAAAATAACTGGAACTGGAATGAAATCATAAAATTAGGATTTTCTCTAACCAAACCGCCATTTTGTCGAATCCACATTACTTGATTTTTCACTCACCATAATTGATGAAACATTGAAATACGTTAGGATGACTAACTTTATACTATTGTATTTTCCCAGGCGAAGCCATGGGCGAAAAAGAGTGAGATTTTCCTGGAACGAAAAAAATTCGTCTTCACATGTTGACTCCAGAGAAAATTCTAAATCTCACCAATCGGTGTTGCCAGACGCAACCCGAGTGTGGCCGCTCGCATTTAGTTTGATCATAAAGCCAATTCATTTTTGAATATTTGCGGAACCTAAGGATATATTATAAGAACCGTTTTGTTAATGACTTAACAATAAACAAATGATATTATGGTTTTATTTAATTATTTTGTTTTATTTTTACGACAATTGACAACGAAGCAAACGCCATCTATTGTGGCTCGAATGAACTCTGAACATCGACCCACGCGTAGTTCTGCACCTTGATGCTAGGTGGCACCAACATACTTTGAACAAAATAGATTTTAATTAAAAGCGAAACGCTAATTAGTAGTTCAAAATTTACAACGTCACAGCTCTTGAATTAGCTGAATATAATTTTGTTGTTCCAGGAAACTTAAAAACTCTTGGGCATTTTTGCTGTCTTTATCCGCTAAGTTGACGTTGAAATCAGTCAGCAGACACTGAAAATTATATGCAGATAAGGCACTCAGTGTCTCGCTGAGCTCTTCTATAGATTTGTTTACAAACTGATATTCAGGCCGGTATGCAGTTCCAATAGCTATATGAATTCCGTTTAATCTTACTTCTATCCACATCTGTTCTAGGTCAGTCTGTGGCTGTTGAATCACCCGAACCTTTATTTCTTTCCTTATGTAAAAACCAACCCCGCCTCCTCTTTTCCCACTAGCTCTAGGAACATGCTTAAATATATATCCCGGGATATAGAATGCATCCGTACTTTCTCCGCTACGAACCCAGGTTTCATTTAGGGCTAATATATCAGGCTCATATTTCTGCATAGATTCTAATAATTCTACCCTTCCCGTATTTAACGACCTGACATTCAACAAACCGAGCTTTAGATGTTTATTAGGACCCATGAGTAGTTGAGAAAAAAACAACATGTTTTGAGACCTTGATTATCACCCTGAAAAGACTTTTAGTATAACCCTGCAGTACCTGTTTTAGTATTATACAATTATAGACAATGCGCGTCGTGTTATCAATATTATTCCTACCAATTGCACTATGGCAAACTCGCTCTGGACGTATTGAGTATTTAGAATTCCTAAGAAAGTTCTCATCAGGAGACTTATAATTACTGTAAGCTGGAAGGGGAACGTATAAAATTACTCTTATTATATTATAATTACTGTAAGCTGGAATAGGAACGTATAAAATTACTTTTATTATATTATAATTACTGTAAGCTGGAATAGGAACGTATAAAATTACTCTTATTATATTATAATTACTGTAAGCTGGAAGAGGAACGTATAAAATTACTCTTATTATATTATAATTACTGTAAGCTGGAAGGGGAGCGTATAAAATTACTCTAATTATGTTATAATCTCTAACATGTTTAAATGTAACAATTTCCTTATTAATTTTAAATTTATAACAATTTTCCTCTCGCTTTACACTTAACTTTGTGCAGCTATAATATTTTTGTAGATCAACACTATCACATTTATTACAACAATACTGCTTAAATATTTGGTCCAATATTCTCTGTGCCAAAAATACGCAGAATGTCCTGATCTGACCTAATCCGGATTCCCGATTGGCCTTCGCTTTTACGTGAGTAGATACGTCCATCTCGGGTCCAAGTAAATTTCCATTTACAATTCTTGGCTGCAGCTCGCGCCTTATTAAAAAGATACCTGTTATTTTTCGTTAATCGTTCATTAACGTAAAAACGTCGCGCGGGTCCCGGGAGATTCATATCTGCGGTGGTAGCCTCTCTTCGCACACGGGCCGCGCGCAGCAAGTCGTCTCGCAGCGCGCGCCTCGCCATTCGCACGACGATCGGCCGCGCGGTAACTTTGTCGCGGCCTCCACGCACGGGGCCTACCCGCTCAGCTCGCACTATGTCCCTCTCGTTGATAGTGACTCCTATTTTGCTCGCTACTAAAATTGCAATATGGGTGACGTTCTCCGCTTTTTCCTCCGGTATACCCGTGATGTCGATATCGTTCAGTAGAAGTTCCTGATCGCGCTCATTCAGCTCGGCTTTTAATTGAGCAATAGTAGCCTCCACACTAGTAGAATCGGTGTTACTTTGCTCCTTTGTTTGACTTTCTACAGAGACGATTCTCGACTGCAAGTCATCAATTCGCTTACTAAATTGCTTTTCCACACGAGCAACGCTAGTTTCTAAGTCATCAATTCGCTTATTACACTGCAGCAATGAGGATGAGACTTTAGATAATTCCCGCCTGACCTCCTGCATCTCCTTACGCATGCTGCTCAGTTCCTCCCTAAAAACCTCGCGGAATAATTTTAACTCTTCAGCCACCGAGAAATCCGTCGTTATGTCATGCGCGGTATCATTAGGTGACATGCACAAAATTTGTGCGGGCGCACCAGTTAAATCACGTTCTGAAACGTTTTTAATCGGTGTATCATCGTTATTATTTCTTGGAATTTTGACTCTGCATTCAGGGCATTCCCAGCCTGTGCCATTATACTGCATATGTTAATAGAATAAATTACAGGGGATATTAATCACGAAGACAATCCAGAGACAAAGAGAAAGAGAGAGGTAGGGACAAATAGAGAGAGAGAGAGTGAGGGATGGAGAGAGGGAAGGAGGAGGATGTTGAGTAAATCGTAGACTCCAGTGCTGTGCGAGCTGAATTGCACTTTATTGCGTCATTACAAGAGTCGCGATTTATTGAAACATCTTACTGGAGTTTTCCTTCTGTACCTTTAAGGCACTATTAAGTATTCTGTGCACACACACAGCTGCTGTGCACACAGCTTATAATGTAAGACTTACCTAATAACAGCAGTCTCCAAGTTAACTGAGTTGAGCCCAGCTGCAGTCATATCAACTAGGAGTTGATTTATGTTGTGTAATGCTGTGACTGACTTCCATATAGCATTGCAAGGACTCGCCAAGTGACCTATTGCCACTTCTGTTTCAGGTACACATGACCTTATTACAAGTGTATGGTCAGTCGATTCTGCTGGGTAAGCAATGTCGACCCAAGTCAGTAACTAGATAAGTGACTACAGTACTATATAGTTCCGTAACTTTAACATTTTTATGAAGTAATCCTTCTGTGCCAAGAAGGTACAGTAGCCAGCAAGGAATATTGTACATCAACCTTTAGAATGAGATTTCGGCTTTGTAGAGCGTTGTCTCTGCCACTCATACCTATATTACGTTTAGTCGGTCTCAACGACAGAGACAACGCTCTACGAAACCGCTATCTGTTTCTAAAGGCTCATGCACAATATTTTCTGCAGTGCGTACGGTTCTATTAAGTATTCTATGGTACGACGCAGAAAGGCCTCCTTATAATATAAGACTTACTTAATAACAGCAGTCTCCAAGTTAACTGAGTTGAGCCCAGCTGCAGTCATATCAACTAGGAGTTGATTTATGTTGTGTAATGCTGTGACTGACTTCCATATAGCATTGCAAGGACTCGCCAAATGACCTATTGCTACTTCTTGTTCCTATAAAGAAAAGTTTGTCTGATTAGATTCAGGTTTTTAGGGTTTCGTCCCTCAAAAGGAAAAAAGGAACCCTTATAGGATCACTTTGTTGTCTGTCGTGTCTGTCAAGAAAACTTATAGGGTACTTCCCCTTGACCTAGAATAATTTGGCAAATAGGTAGGTTTTACAGCACAAATCAGTACCCTTATTATAAATGCGAAAGTGTGTTTGTTTGTTGGTTTATTAGTTTGTCCTTCAATCGCGTCGCAACGGTGCAACGGATTGACGTGATTTTTTGCATGGGTATAAATAAAGACCTGGAGAGTGACATAGGCTACTTTTTATCCCGAAAAATCAAAGAGTTCTCACTGAATTTTTAAAAACTTAATTCCACGCGGACGAAGTCGCGGGCTTGTGTTATTTTAAAGGCCGATGTACATTACTTCCTGCTGTGTACTGTAGGTACTTACAAAATGCACTTTGCAGCTAATGAATGGCGTGAGCAAAGTTTTGGCGCTCCATTCGCAGTACAACTCACTGACGCCTCCATGCGGTGCGTTTAGTTGTTCCTCCATTGTGAGAGAGCTGTATGAAATACCTGATATTGAGTACTTGCAATCTATGGATACTGTGACCTGGAGCAGAAAAGCAACATAGTGTTTATTAATAGTACATTACAGTCCAGACCTGAAATAAAGCTATTACTGGCTGAGTATTCAAGTGATTTGGTTGGTAATTGCTATTTGAGCTGAGACTTGCATAGTATTTTTCTTTCAATTGGGAGGAATAAAGTACGTGTATAAGTTAAGGTTAATATAATATTACTTATTAGCCTCTCTATAGGCTAGATTGTAATGACAGTAAAGTACTGTTGTCAGTACTTTACAATTAAAAAAAAGCAGCAGAAGTGCAAGCTTACAAATAGTAAGCTTTACTTACCAAATCTTCACTAATATGTTCTAGTGATGCAAATTCTTGAACCATATTCTCCACGTCAACTTCTTCAAGCACCATTGAACCCTCAAAAGTAACTAGGCCCCTAGCAAATTCCTCTGCATTTGACTGGTTAGTAATCAGTAATACTTTACTGTCACTTGGTTTGCAGACTACCCACATAGGTATTGAGTCTTCTTGAGATACTGAACTGAGACTTTTGTTGTAAAGGTTGAGTATATCTCTATAAATAAAATAAAAATATATCAAACTAGACAGTACCAGTAAAATGAATTTTGAAGGAAAACATCGTGAGATAACCTATATGCTTCCGTATGGAATCCATATTTCATTAAGGATATAGAATTGTTGAAAAGGGTGCAGAGGCGAGCCACTAAGTACTATGCCCTATGAACAAAAACTTATAAAACTTGGACTCAGCACCCTCAAAAGCAGGCGAGAAAGAGGCGATTTAATTGAAACTTATAAAATACGAAATAATTATTATAATGTCCCAAATTTTGAGAGCATGTTTCCGAGAAGGAGCAATCCTAGGTTAAGGGGACCTGATATGAAGCTACAATATCAATTGCCATCGTCAAATCCATTAAAACACTTTCTGGCCAAAGAGTTGTTCACATATGGAATAAATTTCCTAAGGATGTGGTTATGTCAAGTTCTGTTACCCAGTTCAAGAATAGATTAGACAAACATTTGGAAAACTCAAAGCACTTCTGATATAGACGCATCAGCGAAAGCTGCTTAGTCTATTAAAATAATAATAATGCCTGAGAGAGAGATGAGAATTACAGCAATTTTTGTGGCCAAAGCTTTATAGAAACTAGTATGTATGGAAATACCTCGCCTGTTCCACATCTAGAGGTGCATGAAAGATCTCTTCCTTCCTCCACAACTGTGGTTCATCAGATATTAAGGTCTCATCGAGTACTGTGTGCAAACTCAAGTCCAACTTAAGTGGAGATCCTGTTAGATCCAACTCTTCTGCAAAGTGTAATTAAAATACCATTGTTATACCTACTTACCATAACAAACGATAAACTGCCTGATATTCATACTATTATTATATTGTTTGTCTGTCTTTTTTTCTGTGTCTTTTTACAGCCATTCTGTTAACAATCATTTTTAACTGAATTTTATAGAAATTCCAGAAATGGACATAATGATCACAAAAAAAAACCAGGGCAGGTCAGTTAGTAACTTCTTACATTATGGTAGTTAAGTAGTTACTTACAAAATCTTTTGAAAATAATTTTGACATTCACAGGCAGGTTCAGATTTCAGTATTTTAAGCAGTAAGAAAGTAATCTTAATTCTAAACTACAAAACTAAAAACAGAAAGTCACATTACATTGACTTACCTTTTTCGTTATTATTTTTATTATTATATTCTGATGTAGGGCTCGATTGTTTTGCCTGAAATGATACAGGAAAGGTAGGTGAACAAATGATCATTTTAAATTTAGAATATCACTTAAAATTTCCAGAAACAAAATAACACACTTTGGCGTACACAAAGATAATTTCATTAGTTTCTCGCGTATACATTTCGACATAACTGGGGCTTGTTTGTTTTTCTATTGTACATTTAGGATAGCTTTCAAATATTCGTTGTAATACACTCTCCATTTTAACTTTGTGGTAACTGAAAAAAAATTAGAAAAGATTCGAATTTGTAAATTTAAAAAATATTATTATACGCAATGTACTCTGTGACGAAAATCACCGCTAGGACCGTTGCATTTCAAAAAGTTACTGTCAAATTGACAGCTGTCTGAATTCGGGTGCATTCACAGTTCACACCTCAAGGCATCTTACAGTCCGTTTCACAATTACCTATTTTGCAGTCGTTACGGATAACATTGTAAACCTTGCACTTGTCGATGGCTAAATGGAAATAATAGTATAAAAAATTATTACAGTACACGGCCGAAAGTAATGTACATCAACCTAAATCCGAAAACCAGGAACCAGTTACAACTACAAATTCCTGGTTTGCGGATTTTTCCTTTACATCTTGTGCTATCCTACAGTGCCAAATTTCATGATTCTAGGTCAACGGAAAGTACCTACCCTATAGGTTTTCTTGCCAGACACGACAGACAAGTGGACAGACAGACAACAAAGTGATCCTATAAGGGTTCCTTTTTTCCTTTTGAGGCACTGAACCCTGACTGTCTGTCAAGCAAACCACTACGGGTCCCAGGCACACTGGGAGGTCACTTGGCTGGCACCCCGAAGTGAGTGACTATATCAAGTGGGGTATCATATGAAAGGTCTTCACCTGTACATTCTAAAACAGATTTTTATTTATTTTTATGCATCATAGTTTTTGAATTATCGTGCAAAATGTCGAAAAAATACGACCTAATTACGGTACGACGTCCGGAACCCTCATTGCGCGAGCCTGACTCGCACTTGGCCGGTTTTTTTGTGATATAACCACAAATTCACGGTTTTCGGATTTATTCTTTACTTTTACTAGTGTTATCAGACCTACCTACCTGCCAAATATCATGATTCTAGGTCAACGGGAAGTACCATGTAGGTTTCTTGACAGACAGGCAGACAGACAGACAGACAGACAGACAGACAGACAGACAGACAGACAACAAAGTGATCCTATAAGGGTTCCGTTTTTCCTTTTGAGGTATGGAACCCTAAATGAACATGAACAATTAATTAATTAGTATTTTCAATTTTCAAAGTAAGATACCAAGAACTATACCAAGGTGTGGTATCATAATATGAAAGGGCTTTACCAGAACCACAGGTAAATCCTAAAACAGATTTTTATTAATTTTTACACATGATAGTTTTTGATTTATCGTGAGAAATATGACTATGTACGGAACCCTCGGTGCGCGAGTCTGATCCGCACTTGACCGGTTTTTTTTAAACTCTCTAGCTCCACGCCTCTAATGCCATACGTAAATAAATGAATAATGATCTCCTTGGTCGGTGCGTGGTTGCCTAAAATATAACATTATGTGCCTTTCCCACAAACAAAATGTATTATACCTACCTATACATATATACCTATCTAATTTTATTTGCGCTTGATCTTATCAAAGGGATCGAATGGGATGCCTCGATACCACTCGATACGCACCGAAGCATAACTATCAGTTCCACGTAGGTACCTTTGTCAAACACGTATCTAACGTAACTCGTTAGTGATATTTTGCTTTAGCCTTTAGGTAGGGAAGTATTTCTTGTAAATAAATTATGTACTTACATCGGATCGACTCGAGTTCGGCTCTAGTTCAATTAACTACTCTAGTTCGGCTCGAGTTCGACTTTAGTTCGGCTCAAGTTCGATTCTAGTTCGGCTCTAGATTATGGATGGATGTCCATTGTCCGGTTGTCCTTTTAGCAATTATGGCAGCCCTGCTCTAGTGCGACTCTAGTTCGACTTAAGATCGAGTTTAGTTTAGTAGACTTTTTTCCAGTCTAGTCAGTAGGTAGTTTAGACAACATTAACAATTTGTTATTCGTAGGATTGTACGTTTGATTTAATGCAGCTTTTCCGCAATAAACCTACATCTAGCGGCGGGCGGTTAGATTTCCAAACTTTACCCGAATTCAGGTAGACCTATAACTGTGACGTCACTGCCCTACCTGATTAATTCTTTGCTTAGCTAAATTAACTGATAAGAATATACCTAGGTACTTCTAACCTTTTATTCAGAAATCTGAGCTTTTAGAAAACCTATTAAACAAAATGTGTTACGCGTTTACTAATTAACTAGGTATAGAGTGGGCGGTTTCGATATGCTCCGGGGCGGAACTATCGTTTCGCATCGACAACCTTTAATCGTGATTGAATCGAGTTTGAGGTAGTTCCTGTAATCAGCTATCTCAGCTATACATATCTACCTAGCCTTTGCTTGCCTTTATCCGCGTGGATCTCTTAGTTTTTTAGTGGAAGTCTTACTTTTTTATGCCTAACATTTTTTTTGAAACCTCATTTTGAGAAGAATCCATACACAGTGATCCGGTGACGGGTTATGATGGTGAAGGACGAATCCACCTGGAAAAAAGTAAATAAAGCCTGAGCAGAGACCACCTCATGCCTGATGTTTTGCTGCAAAATCGGGAAGGGTGGTCAGAAAAGTCAGGAGGTTTTAGTTCGTAGCTAGGTATGCCATCGAAAAATCCATAGAAGTTGGGGTTCCGAGGTACTATGCTATACTACGCCATATTATTCTAGGTGGACGGACGACATCAAGCGAGTCGCAGGGAACCGCTTTACTCAGGTGCAAGACCTTGACGTGTGGAAGTCCCTACAAGAGACCTATGTCCAGCAGGGGACGCCTTTTGTTTGATGATGATGATGATCCTCATGGATGACAGTGAAGTAGGAACTTAGTGGAAAAAGGCTTTTTCAAGAATGATGAAAACCCATTGAAAAACGTTTTGTATAATGCCATAGGCTACAATAATAACTACGTCGCTTTACTAAAGTGATCGAGGACCTCAGGGATTTTCGAAAAAGGAATCTTTAAGTCTTAGACTAAACCTTCGGCCAAAAACTGCAAGTCCGAGTCAGGTCTCGCTATATGGTTCCGTATATATAATAATACTATATGCCCACGACTTCGTTCGCGTGGATTTAGGTTTAAAAATCCTGTGAGAACTCTTTGATTTTCCGGGATATCCGGATTGCAAGCTGTCTTTGCACCAAATTTCGTTAAATCGGTAGAACGGATGGGCCGTGAAAAGATAGCAGACAGACAGACAGACAGATACACTTTCGCATTTATAATATTACTAGCTTATGCTCGCGACTTCGTCCGCGTGGACTACAAAATTTCAAAACTCTATTTCACCCCCTTAGGAGTTGAATTTTCAAAAATCCTTTCTTAGCGGATGCCTACGTCATAATAGCTATCTGCATGCCATATTTCAGCCCGATCCGTTCAGTAGTTTGAGCTGTGCGTTGATAGATCAGTCAGTCAGTCAGTCATTCAGTCAGTCAGTCAGTCAGTCAGTCAGTCAGTCAGTCACCTTTTCCTTTTATATATATAGATTAGTATGGATTAGTACGGATAGTATGAATGACCGATAATAATAATTATTTTGATCACATCTTACGGACTAAATTATAAATCGGTGTTTTCAGTGGCTTAAAATCTAAACAATACATACAGTAAATATAAAATTATGGTACATACAGATTTTGAGATAGGTAGGTAGGTATATAGATCCCATAAGAAAAATAAATGGAGAGAATAAGATTAAAACTAATAAATGAAGACAGGCCAGGCCAAATTTCAAAGATACAGACTACGTTCCCATAATATAGGACCCTCTGAAAAATAAAAATAGGTAGGTACTTGGTAGGTATATTGAATTTGTAATTCAATATTTATCAACATATATTTCAGTAGGTTATATGAATTTCAGGTCTGTTACCTGTTACTCATTCCATCTAGGAACAATCTGTGACATACGGACTGACAGATGGGTAGATACACAGACAAACACACATACACATGGACTGGGAAACTAAAAAAAGGTTTCATCGTTAGGTTTGTAGTAGCAATTTAGCAAGATTTTAAATAAAAAGTTACGTGAACCTTTTTGGTTTGCAAATTAGCCAAGTGCGATATACCTACTCTCTTTATTCGATTGGAAATAAGACACGCTTAACTTTTTATGCTGATTGTATTCGCGTCGATAAGTTTCATTGTTAGTATGTATTACTATACCCTTTTCTGCAGGATCGTTAAGGAGAAGCACCTATTTAATTAGGAAAAAATAAAATCAACTAAACTGTATTCTACACTAGCTGATGCCCGCACCTTGTCCGCGTGGAATGAGGTTTGTAAAAATCCCGTGGGAACTCTTTGATTTCAAGAAATTTCAAAATCGATTCAGTAGTTCTAGAGATTACCCCCTACAAACAAATTTACACACTTTACCTCTTTATAATACGGACAAAAATGCACTTAGTGAAAGCTCTTGTGTTTTCCATATCTCTTTACGCAACTGACACGTGGACTCCTATAGTCCAAAAATGTTATCTTCGAATGAAGCCAGTCATATAATTGTGGTAAAACTTCACACAGGTAAGTTCGTTAGTCATTTAATTTTTACTAAGCGAAAGATGTTGATAGTGTTGAAGAATTAGTAAGAGAGTATTTAGATGAGACTCTAAGAAAAAGCTCCTTTACGTGGATCTCCCGATGTCTCTTTTACAAAAAAGGATGGGAATTTTAGAGATTTGTGTTCAACCCAAAAGTTACCAGTGTAATTTTTACTACTATAATACTAAGCTCAGGCTTGACATCACATTATTGACTTTTCACCTTAAGCACTTAAGTAGGCACCTTTCTAATCTACTTTGAGACGAATTATAAATTGGTTTTACGGCAACCTCCCATGGGGCTGCCCGGACCGTATTAGCGGGCCGTCTAAACGATGTGTAAAAGTAACATTTCAGTCACCCGAAAAATATTTGAAACGGAAAATTGGTAGACATAATGCTTTTAATTCATACCTGCTTAAATTATAAATGCGAAAGTGTGTCTGTCTGTCCGTCGGTCTACTAGCTTTTCGCGAACGTTCAATTAATTTTGACGTACAGAAGAATACAGCTGGGCTGGGCAGCATTTGGAAAATTGCGTCGTCTTCAATTCGTCGGTACCCCAAGTCTTTGCAGTCGTCTACCGCAGAACCGATGGCCGCTGGGGCAGATGTTCTGGAGTGGAGACCGCGTATTGGCAAGCTCTGTGTGGGACGACAGGTAGCGGGAAGTGGGTGGATGAGGAAGGCGGAGGAGCGTGTGTGGTGGCGCGCTCTTGGGAAGGTTGCGTCTATCAGTGGACTCAAACAGGCTGACTGATTGATCAATTGATTAAATTATTCCACTTCGATGAAGTAGCATGGCGGGCTTCATCCGTGTGATACACTGTAAACTAAGGTTTTCTATCTATTTGCAACCCGGAGACGAATTTATGTACTTGTATATACTTTTATCACGAAAAAGCGAAGAGTTAAAAAACCTAAATCTACGCGGACGAAATCACGGGAACAGTCTAGACTCTAGTAAGTTGATAAAATTTCGTGTGAGTTAGATTTTGATTAAAAAGTTTATTATTGTGAAAGTACATAGAAACGACATTAGATCGTGAAATTAGTTTATTTTTGTTTGATTTTACTTTAAACTAGCTTATTCCCGCGACTTCGTCCGCGTGGACTACACAAATTTCAAATCCCTATTGATAGATCAGTCAGGCAGTCACCTTTTCCTCTTATAAAATATATAGATTACTAGTTTACGTACCTAATTGTACGTCTGGGCACAATAACATTGTCTGGGTTCGGGTTGACATTGTACAGAGGTTTCAGAGGATCAGAGTACAACGATGAGTCAATGTAACGAGTCAGTAACCATAAGTTAATCAACCATTACTTAGATATTTTTTTTAGTTCCAGAAAGGAAGTTATATGAAAACTTGCTGAATGCTGAAAAAGTTAATACTAAAGAAATAGTTTGAAGAGAATTTAGTATTCATTATAAAAGTGCTAAGTGGTGGGCGGGAAACTTTTATAACGGGCATAACGGGTGAATTCAAAACGTTTCAGTGCCACTAATTTTAAAATGTTCTTACTTTATTTGTATTTTTTTTTTGTTTTTCCCTTCAATTGATTATTGTAAAGTGGGCTGTAGATCGCTAGGTAGGGTAGAGGGTGACAATCTTCTCCAGCACGTCTGGTATCTTGAGCAGATTCACTCCCCATTAACAAAAAACCGGACAAGTGCGAATCAGACTCGCGCACTGAGGGTTCCGTAGTACAATCGTATTTTATCGACATTTTGCACGATAAATCAAAAACTACTTACTAGAGCTCGTTCAAAAAAAATTCGGTGGAAGTTTGCATGGTAATGTACCTACATCATATTTTTTTTTTAGTTTAATAATTTTGTTATTTTAGAATTTTTTTTTGAGTTTCAGTTCTAAGTATGAGGAACCCCAAAATTTATTGCTTTTTTTCTATTTTTGTGTAAAAATCTTAATGCGGTTCACAGAATACATCTACTTGCCAAGTTTCAACAGTGTAGCTCTTATAGTTTCGGAAAAAAGTGGCTGTGACATACGGATGGACAGATAGACAGACGGACAGACGGACAGACAGACATGACGAATCTATAAGGGTTCCGTTTTTTGCCATTCGGCTACGGAACCCTAAAAATGGAGGTGACGGAAGTAAAACGTACGTCACTTCCGTCGCCACCTCCATTTTTTAAGTAACACCTTAAAACTCATAATAGCAGAAGTATAGTATTTCTATGCACTTAGCTAGCATCGCTTTAAGCGGCGTTGCAAGCGTTGCGAAATTAAAATCATTGGCATTGAATTTTTTACTTCAATTCAAGGCTCTTTAGGTCTATTGGGTTTCGACTCTTGAGTTCTAGCAACATTTGAGAGTAAAATCTTATACTAAGCGTACTGACGTGTCCGAGCGGTATGTATGGCATCGCGCCCGCTGCCCGCCCCGCAGGACGCACCCGCTCCCACCTGAGCCGCAGGCTTAGCTTAGTATAGTACTTAGAGTGCTTTTCGCTGACTTATTTTCAAAAATGGAATGTGAAAACCGCCCCTAACAGTTAACACACAGAATTTTTTAATGAAAATAATTCTAATAGAATTAATTTAAGTACCTAGTTTACAGAGAATTGTACAGTACTTTATTTAATTTAATTAGAACTAATATGAAAATAATGAGATAAAACTTTCAGCTTTTGTTTTTAATAATTATTTATTGTCTGTATACTACAGATAGGTAGGTTTTTTTTTCTAAAAACGATCCTTTGAGGTAGAGTAAGAAAGACGAGTGGGTGCTTTGTATGCCTCTTAGGTTAATTATTCCTTTTACAAATGTATTTTACAGTCAGTGCGATTTGTAGAAAAACATTTCTAGAAAATAATTATTAAAATATGCAAGAAATCGTTAGATAATTGAACTGTAGTAACTTTTTACTAATAATAACTTATTCCTTTTCAACCGACTTTCAAAAACGAGGTGGTTCTCAATTCGGCCCGTATTTTTTTAAACTTTATGTATCTACCTACACCGATTTTATCAAGATTTCTGGACCGATTTGCAAAAAAAATAATTAATCAACAGTAGAAGTTTCCGTGGTGATCCCATAAAACTTCTGGATCCAACTCCTGGATGCTGCAGGGATACTGCCCGCCTAAGTTATCAAGATTCAGGAAGTATTCATAGTTGTAGGTACCGAGCAACGACTTCATGCATGAACCCTAAACATGTTTAATTTTATTTAAATAAATTATAAAAAAAATCGTCATTTAAAATATGTTACAAAGATTTTATGGTTTGGATTTTAAGATAAAATGAGTTTAGATAAAGTAGTTTACATAATTAGGTATTAAAAAACTCGTGTAATACTATCAAAAACTCGCCTGCGGCTCGTTTTTTGAACTCACACTTATGTTGAATACCACCCATTATGCAACCGTTTCATAAACTACTATTAATGCTGTTTTGCACCTACCATAAAAATCACTTAATACTTATCTTGGTAGATTTATGTGAGTAAATATAATATTTTCATAAAATCTCCAAATCCGTACTTTCATATAGGCTTTGGATCCGCATTAGTTTATTTAAACAACCTTTCAAAAACTACCGAAAATACTTCCGAGATTTGACAGCGTAATCTAAAAAGGTGTTCCTAATGTGTTATTAATAATTCTGAGTATACCTACTAACATCCCGGACCCGTCAATATTATGTTTTATTATAAAATTTATGGTAAGACGATTGAAACCTGAAAACGGCTTGTGGTCTACCAATTCTCATTATGATACATTATTTACAGTAAGGCCTTATAAGAAAGCTCAGAGTCACTCTGAGGGCGATGGAGAGAGTTATGCTAGGAGTTTCTCTACGTGATGAAAAAGGCCAGCTTTGTGTACCTTTGCGGTTAAAAATATTAGATACCTATAAAAATTTATTTTATTGTTATTTTTATTTCATTTTAAATAATATACACTTACCTACAGAAAACCAAAACGTGTACATGCAAAGTTATTATAAGCTAAATGCATTCTAAAAAAATCACTTAATACACAAAAGTACTTAATTATAATCTATTTAAATAGAAAAAAAATTGCTTTTATGAAAGCTGCTTCGTTTTGGTAAAACACGTTATGTGCTAATGTGCGGGCTGAAAAAGATGCAGTTCAAACCGCACGCGGCAGTCGGGGTTTTTTCAAAACTTCTTAAATTAGAAAAAGACGGCAGAAAATCAACACCACAGATATAAGCAGCTCATTAAGGTTTTTAGTGTTAATGTCGCCCACGCGTGCGTGGCTCCGCCCTACGCCCGCCCTGGCGGCTATAAAGGCGAACGTCACGGGCGCGTCAGAACTTGTTGCACTTCGCGCTCACAACTTTCTAACTCGTTTTCCGAACGCACCGTGAAGGTTACTTCAGGTAAGTAAGTTTTTTATTCAAAAGTTCCAAATATTTTTTTTCTTCTTATCAGCGGTGATCTGCAATTAGGTGCAAATTAAACACTGAAAAAAGAATGCAGATGTGTGTAATTATTATTGAAAAAGAATTTCGTGCGAAAACGCATGCAAAGTGAGGTCGCTTTTATTCTAAGCTGACGAATAAACTTTGTCTTTCATCAACTTTTAAAATATCTAAATTCCTCATTTAAAAAGTATTTGGTAGTTGAAAAATCGGCTGTAATGGAATTGAACACATTTTGTTATGTTTTCCTTTCTAGTCTATTTTCACAGTCTTAAGTTAAGTAGTAGTTTTTTCATACTTCCAAGTAGTACCTAGTAGGTATTAAAAACAGAATTAAGGAAGCAAACAAAATAATCTATTTTGATAATCGACATGTGAAATTATTATTGGAAAGTTTTATGGTTTAACTAGTGACCCGCCCCGGCTTCGGACGGGTAGCTTATTACAATTTTCGTATGGATCTCTAATTAAAAAAAAATATAGCCTATGTCACTCGGGAATAATGTAGCTTTCTAATGGTGAAAGAGTTTTTGAAATCGGTGCAGTAGCTTTTGTGTTTATTCGTTTCAAACATACAAAAATACAAATCTTTCCTCTTTATAATATTAGTGTAGATGTACATATAGAACCTTTAAATTAAAAAGTTATAAAATAAATTTTGTACATCTACTTAATTAAGTAAATTAGGTAAGATAGTTATACAATTTATGTATGTATTACAGATGAACGTATTTTTTTAGGATTCAAAATTAAAAAAAAAAAGAAAGAATTTCTTTCTTTCAACATACATAACCCTAAAGCTTCGTAAAAAATATTTAAGTATCTAAACCTTTCGATTTTTTATTTTATTTTATTAATAAGCATGTAGCATGTACCTACCCTCTATGTATACGTCCAAAACCTGTTAATGAAAATATTACAATAAAACTTAAAGCTAGCCTTATCTAATTACTATATAAATCATGCCCGCGTGGAATGGTGCCAAGAATACTGGCTGCATTTCCGCGCTGGACAGCCAGGCTGGTCCGTTGCGCACAAAATGAGCCAGCCCTTCTGTCACCAGATGAGGCTATTAATCGCGGTATGATTAAAAAAATTAGTAAAACCTGTTTGTATGATTGGAAATGATTTTGTATTAATCTTGAATATTTTATTGCGTAGAAATGGCATAGGTACCTAATATGAAACTCTGAAAATTTACCCATTATATCCCGTGGGCTTTAGGTTATTTTGCTATCCATAAAGTTATAATAATACTGAAATTAGGTCAGAAACATACTTTTAAACCGCGATGTGCCCATTATACTTACCCTATCAAACTTTGAACATTATTCTAAAGTGCTTAGATACATTTTCTGATCGTCAGTTTTACCAGTAGGCACGCACTTCTTACTTTTTGGAGCTAAGTACGTTTTAAGAGATTAAAATACCCTTTTTTTAAGTGAAGGATAGTATCGTGAAGAAGCCAGAAGCCAGCATGCCTGAGATAATAATGTTCTCTGTTCTCATAATATTCTCAAAGGTGTGTGAAGTCTGCCAATCCGCCCTTGGGAGGAAACTCGTGCTCAGTAATGGTCCATGATGAGTTGAGACGATAATGATGATGACATATTGTACTTGACGCCTGTTAAGTTAAACTCAAATCATTAAGCACTTACAAGAACTCCTACTCAATTAAATAAAGAAAAAAAATCACTAAGTACAAACAAATAAGGCCACCTCGCGTCTGGAGTATGTATTTTGGCCATAGAATACCTATCCGAGATTTAGGTCGCATCGCATTAAAAAATTTCTTCTCGCCTTATTGAAAACGGCAAACCGTAAAATGACTTCTATGAGCCATAGGGAATATAATAGACACGGTATGGGAATGTTATCACTACCTTCCCATCACTACCCATTTATTATTATTATAAATGCTTAGAGTTTTCTATAATATTCTCAAAGGTGTGTGAAGTTTACCAATCTGCACATGGCCAGCGTGGTAGATTGGCCAAAACCATTCTCACTCTGAGATGAGACCCGTGCTCTGTAGTAGTGAGCCGGCGATGGGTTGATCATGATGACGATGATGAAGTGCGAAAGTGTGTTTGTTTGTTAGTTTGTTGGTTGTCCTTCAATCACGCCGCAACGGAACAACGGAACTGCGTGATTTTGTGCATGGTTGTATTTAAAGACCTGGAGAGTGACATAGGCTTATTTTTATCCCGGTAAATTAAAAAGTTCCCACAGGATTCAAAAAAAGTCTATCCACACGAAGCTAGTAACTTATAGCACATTTTTTTCATGCCGAAACAATAATATTATGTCGGTGTTACAGTCCGAAAATTCTCGGAATATTATTGGGTATGTTTCCCGTATTAATTGACTTCACAAAAGAGGGCGGTTTTCTATTTAACTAATAAGTAGATATGACGTACTTTGTATCATAATACAGAGAATAATGTTATAATCTCTAGGTAACTATTAAATAAATGTAATTCATATCCAGGCCTCGGTAGGGACGGCATACCGAACCAGTGGTAAATTAAAACTACCCGACTATTCAAAAGCACTTGTAAAAAGTTTACTTGAATAAAACATATTCTATTCTATTCTATTCTATTCCATACCTACTAACATTATAAATGCAAATGGTCCGTCTGTAACCTTTTCATGGTGCATCCAGTTGATCGATTTTGACGAAAAGTACAAATATAGTTTACACTAGCTGATTATCTAGTTAGTGTGAGTGGCACTGCCGTTCTAATAAGATATACCTACAAAAATAAAATAAAATAAATAAATGTTTAAAACGTTCATGTTAGGTATTGTTGACGTTAAAAGTTACGATAATATGATTATTGTCTCGTAATAGGTTGTATAGTTTATATTATGGTATGAGCTCATTATTCTCTATTACCGTCATAGTTCAACGGAATACGAAGCATTCTGAATGGCAAGTAGAGTCACAGACGCAGCTATAAAGACACTAGTTGTCCTACATTAAATATGTATATACCAAAATAAATTCTGATTTTACATATCTTGTACTAGCTGATGCCCGCGACTTCGCCCGCTTGGATTTAGGTTTTTAAAAATACCGTGGGAACTTTTGATTTTTCAGGACAAAAAGTAGTCCATCCATAGTAGCCCGGAGATGCATGGATGCAATCGATACCAAATTTCGTAAAAACATGTAAACGCATGATTCCTTAAAAATCCCGTGGTATCATATTCCCACTTCACTATTAATTATTTGAGCTTTCTATGAGCTAAAATAGTCAGTCCAATAAAAATTTTAGCTATGAGGATTTTATTTAAGTACGGAATAAAAGAACGGTCAAGAGCGAGTCGGACTCGCAGACGGAGGATTAAGATAGACAGACGGACGGACGTATGCGACGGACGGGTGAACAGCGGAGCCTTAGTAATAGGGCCGCATTGGAGCCCTTCGGGTAAGGTACCCTAAAAAGTTACTTATCTAATTTTACGTAACGAGCGAATCTTTTTGAATTCCTGAAAATATTTGAATAATTTTTAAAAGTATTTTTAAGAATCACGCGCAAATAACCATATCTCCATTTTACAGTGAATTGAAAATTATTTATTATAAACAGGACGCTCAACTTCGGAATAAAATTAAGAGTTTTTATTTTTAAGCCACTTTTTTACGAAGTAATTTTTATTAGGAAAATGGGAAACCTTTAAGTAACATTTTACGTTATGTTAATACAAGTATTAGAGATATTATTAAATGAAAAACCCACAGTTTGCAATTTATTAAGTTTATATCAGACGGACGGACAGTGAAAATTTTGTCATAGTTGGCACTCGGTTCGGTTATGGAACCCTAAAAAGGTTTTGTCTAAATAATAATACGACCATAGACTTACCTGAAGTACCCGAAGGCCTTTTCTAACTTCGTGCCCACCGGTTAGGTAAACATTAATAAAACAATTCAGTTTTCCATTTCATATTATGGAGGCAAAAATCAAACATTTATTTCATCCATCGTATGCCGACTAAATTTGTTTTAAGTAATTTTATATTCATTTGTACTTTGCTCCTTTTGTTTTCCCTATTGTGTTTGTAACGAATCGTTTTACCATAATAATTGAATACAGGTTATTGTTGATTGAAACCCCACGTAGTTTTTGCTCTGGATTTTCCTCTGATCCCAAAACGTAAATAGGTACATATACCTACTTACCTACTGACTTTATAAAATTATTATTATTTATTTATTTATTATTATTATAAATGCTTAGAGTTTTCTATCATAATATTCTGAAAGGTGTGTGAAGTTTACCAGTCCGCACATGGCCGGCGTGGTAGATTGGCCAAAACCCTTTTCACTCTGAGAGGAGATCCGTGCTCTGTAGTGAGCCAGCGATGGGTTGATCATGATGATGATGAAAAGAGATATAAGTAATCCACTCTACTTCCAGTAAGTTCCACGTGAGCCATTCATTTGCAATGAAGCCAACGAACCAACTATCGTAGGACTATACCCTATTATTTACGCCATATCAAAATACCCTGTAAAAGGTCTTTTGTTAAAGTTTAAATGATTTTTAAATCTCTACATTAGTATAAAATAAAGTCGCTTCCCGCTGTCTGTATGTATGTATGTATGTATGTATGTATGTATGTATGAACGCGTAGATCTTTTAAACTACGCAACGGATTTTAATGCGGTTTTCACCAACAGATAGGGTGATTCAAGAGGAAGCTATACCTAGTTTAATTCTCAAAAAGTTAGAGATCCCTAGAGAAATTGAAATAATGTCAATTAGGTCGGAAAAAAATCCTCTCATTTGAGTTTCCGATGCAATGACACCTCAATGACACCACATTAGTATCTACATTGCACCCATGCGAAGCCAGGGCGGGTCGCTAGTACTCTTATAATAATATGATTTCGAGTGTTAGTCCAATCGGCAACAAGATTCTACAAAAGGTGTACCTACCTATAACTACCTAGACCTATGTCCACAGCTGGACATGACACAGGTCTCTTGTAGGCACTTCATACGCCAAGGTATTGCGCCGTCTATATATTCCGTCTATAATACAGGGCAAGATAAAAGGCAGACGTAGACCTGGCCGTAGACGAATATCCTGGCTCAAGAACCTTCGCCAGTGGTTTAACATGAGTACAAGATCACTGTTTAGGGCAGCAGTAAACAAGATCCAGTTAGCCTTAATGATTGCCAACCTTCGGTAGGAGATGTCACTTGAAGAAGAATATATTCAGTGGCTCCCTGCGACTCGTTTGATTTTGTCAGTCCAGTCACAAAATACAATACTATACTTATTTTAGCGTTTAAACTATCGTGAGTGATTTCTATTATACAAATATCACACACCAGCTTTACATACCTGCGTCTTGAGAAATAACTTATGCGCGATTAGTATAAAAATAGAAAATGTAGGTACCTAAAACGTACAGATTTTATCATCATCATCATCATGATCAACCCATCCCCGGCTTACTACAGAGCACGGGTCTCCTCTCTGAATGAGAAGGGTTTTGGCCATAGTCTACCGCGCCGGCCATGTGCGGATTGGTAGACTTCACACACCTTTGAGAACATTATGGAGAACTCTCAGGCATGCAGGTTTCCTCACGATGTTTTCCTTCACCGTTAAAGCAAGTGATATTTAATTAATTAAAACGCACATAACTCCGAAAAGTTAGAGGTGCGTGCCCGGGATCGAACCCCGACCTCCGATTAGAAGGCGGACGTCCTAACCACTAGGCTATCACAGCTGCTAGATTTTATAGGTACACATAAACATAGATAATTTATAATTCAAAATCTAATCTGAAAAGAGAATAAACAAATTGGCGTCCTAAGAGAATTGCAACACACCAAACCTTTTGCATTTTATATTATTACAGGAAAAATGTAGGCTTTTTTATTTTATTGTACCGTATTATGTTATCGCACGTATAAATGGCTCGAATTACACGGTAATAGTGGTAATAGCCTATGATAATAACCTTACCCATCTGCACACAGATAAAATTATTACAGACGACCTCCCTGGCGCAGTGGTTTTACTAGTGGGAGGTCCCGGGCTCGAACCCTGGCAGGGATTTGGAATTTTTAATTTCTAAATTTCTGATCTAGTCTGGTGGGAGGCTTCGGCAGTGGCTAGTTACCACCCTACCGGCAAAGCCGTGCCGCCAAGCGATTTAAAATTCCGGTAGAAACCAAACGGAACGGAAACGGAGGCCGTGTAGAAACCAAAGTGGCATGTTTTTATAAAAAAAACTGCCATACCCCTTTTAGCCCGTTTCCATCTTAGACTGCATCGTCACTTACCACCAGGTGAGATTGCAGTCAAGGGTTAACACAAGTTACAGATACAAATCTGAGTAAAGAATAAAAGACTAGCTTATGCTTCACCCCCTTAGGGGTTGAATTTTCAAAAATCCTTTCTTAGCAGATGCCTACGTCATAATAGCTATCTGAATGCAAAATTTCAGCCCTATCCGTCCAGTAGTTTGAGCTGTGCGTTGATAGATCAGTCAGTCAGTTACTCAGTTAGTCACCTTTCCTTTTATATATTATTTAGATTAACTCTAGATAACCACGCCGTCTTGTTTCTATAAACAAGGTTTCAGTGACTTAATTTGGTTGAAAAAGGCTTTATAGATAATCCAATACAATCGGTTATCGATCAACAATTAGGTAGGTAAGTATTTTTCAGACTTATATTGAGCCTCAATAGCTCAACCGGTAAAGGAGTGGACTGAAAATTGAAAGGTCGACGACGGTTCAAACCCCGCCCGTTGCACTATTGTCGTACCTACTCCTAGCACAAGCCTGACGCTTAGTTGGAGAGGAAAGAGGAATATTAGTCATATATTCTTTTATAAAAATAAAAAAAAGACTTCAGCTGTAGTAGGTGTGAATTTTGAATTTTCGTACACTTTTAAAATTCTTAACCCTTGCTAAGTGGCTTTAGTAGACTCGCTTTGATGTTCGAGATTCAAAATGTCGAGTAGGTCATTAATTGTCAGTTGTAACCGGAGTACAGTGAGCGTGAAATATTTTACTAATTTTACAGAAAAACGGTATTTAAAGTTCCGTACCGAATATTTTTTATAATTTTTATGATAGTGTTCACTACACTTCAAAATTACCAAATAATTTTAAATATATATTGATATGTATTATTATATTGTATTATAAATTGCGTAACCGGTAGGAATCGAACCTGCATCTTCTGGGTTTGCGCCCGATGCCTTGACCACTTGGTGTTACTAAATTAACTTCATAATAATATTAATTCGAGATGAATATAGTTCATTCGAAATGACAATAAAGCATCATCTATGAGGTTTTAGTTAAATGGGTCATAGGTTAATGCTTTTGTTATATAAATTAGTATTTTGCGTGGGTGCACGCAGAGCTGTTTATTTTTGGAAATACAAACATTTGGTTTATTAGTTGATATTTGAATTTTTATGGGATCGCCTGTACCAATTTCCACATTCTGAGTTTACAAATAATAATATGTAGGTACCTATATTTGCATTTGCAAAAAGCAGTGATAGCCTAGTGGTTAGGACGTCCGCCTTCTAATCGGAGGTCGTGGGTTCGATCCCGGGCACGCACCTCTAACTTTTCGGAAGTATGTGCGTTTTAATTACATAATTAAATATTACTTGCTATAACGGTGAAGGAAAACATCGTGAGGAAACCTGCATGCCTGATGACCTATATTCGCATTTTGCTTTATATAAAAGAGCTTTGAAAGAAAAATCAGTAGGTAGGTACCTAAGCAAAACAAATCCAGTACAAAATTTTATACTACAAAAAAGTATCGAGATGAATTTTTTTTGTTCTGCGAGGTGATTCGCTAAGTCAGGTGTTTAGGGTTCCGTAAAGAAAAAAAGGAACCCTTATAGGATCACTTTGTTGTATGTCTGTCTGTCTGTCTGGCTGTCAAGAAACCTACAGGGTACTTCCCGTTGACCTAGAATCATGAAATTTGGCAGGTAGGTAGATCTTATAGCTGGCTTTAGGGGAAAAATCTGAAAACTTTGAATTTGGGTCACATCACACAAAAAAATTTAAATTGTGGTCATAAACTAATAATTAGTATTTTCAATTTTCGAAGTAAGATAACTATATCAAATGGGATATCATATGAAAGGGCTTCACGTGTGGATTCTAAAACAGATTTTTATTTATTTTTATGAAACATAGTTTTTGATTTATCGTGCAAAATTTCGAAAAAATGCGATTGTACTACGGAACCCTCGGTGAGCGAGCCTGACTCGCACTTGGCCGGGGTTTTCAAGTTTGCACTACTTAAATATGTATATTATGTGGTTGTCCTCCAGGCACAAACAATGTTGAGCAAGAGGATCGTCGTCGCCATCGCAGTCGTCGTTGCCGTGGTGTGTCTAGCCGAGGCGAGGGAGGAAGGCCCTCACGACATGGCCGATGCACTCCGCATGCTGCAGGAGCTGGACCGCCTGTATACCCAAGCTGCTAGACCGAGGTATGTATCCAATCCAAACCACAGCTTGCGGCGTCCACTAGACATAGGTATTTTCGAGAGCGGGCTTCCAAACGGTTCATGGTCCTGGCTGAAAATCAGCGCTGTATGTTGTTGTGTATCAAGGCATACAGCATAATGCTGAGCTAGAACCTTTTTTCGGTTTGTGCTACACATGATACAGTTTATTCCGGCGTTGCTTCTGCTTGAGGCGTGTTGGCTTTAATGCTCTAATGGAGGAGGCGTTGTTTTTGCATGCAGATTATGACGTAGACATCCGCTAAGAAAGGATTTTCAAAATTCAGCCCTTAAGGGGGTGATAACACAAACTGACATTTGTGCTGTCCAGCGGGCGAAGTCGCAGGCATAAGTTAGTTCCTTATAACACAATATTAGTACCTAGTAATAATAATAGGTAGGTATATCGTATACCTAGATTTTATCGTGATATATCACGATAAAATCTAGGCATACTTATTCTAATTTTTTCTAGTACCTACTTAGATCAAGCATTGTTCTTCACATGTAGTGATATCATGTTGATGGCACTTGATGGGAATTATCTATGGATTATGGTGTTATAATAGGTAAATTCCGTAACTATATGTACTATTATAGTATATATATCACATATAGATCAATATTATAACCCCCTATCATGGTTTGCCATCAGAGGGTAGATCACAGAGATAGATAAATATAGAGACGCTTTTGGATGCTAGCCAATATTAAAGTATCCTCATGAGGTTCTTAGTTGAGAGAGCTCTTTTCTTTTTTCAAACCAAGTTCAATCAAAAGTGTAGTAGGTATTATGTAGGTATCGCCTGAGTATAATTTTTTTAATGATATCCTTAACTGCTATCCTATTTCCATCACTGCAGGATTGAAAAGATGATAGGATTGCAGACTGCAGGATTGAAGACCTATAACGTTGTCTTTTCATGGGTATTTCGATTCCAAAATTTCATAAGTTCAGTAGCAAGAAATCAAATAAACGAAAGTAAGGAAAATAAAACTGTTTCAAAATATTCAAGTATTTTATACTTAGAGTTTGTGTGAGTAGCAAAAATGATTAAATAGGGCTCCGTTGAATAATTAAAAGTCTATTTGACTTGCCTTAGTTTAGCTTGCTTTTTATTTATCTTTTATTTACTCACGCCGGTAATATCCAAGTCGGGCATTCGTTCCCTCACCGCTAATCTTTTTAATGCCGAGTTCATATTTTATTTACACAATTATTTTTTTCAAGCCTTAAATTACTATAAAGTACTTTAAAGACTAGAAAGAAAAGTGAAAGAAAACGTAAGGAAACCTGCATGCCTCAGAGTTCTCCATAATGTTCTCAAAGGTTCCGCATCCAATTCCATCCGGTTCCAATCCGCATTTGGATGCCTGACGGCCTTTCATTCAGAGACCCGTGCTGAGTAGTGTGCTGGAAATGGATTTTCTTTTCTTCAAATCAAATCAAATCAGATCAAATTTTTTATTCAAAATAAGTACCAACCTAATTAATTAAACTTTTTGATGGTCGGTTGTCTTAGTTGATGGTCGGTTGTTGCATTTGTGAGATGATATTATAGTGGTGATGGTATTACACGAACTTAAAACTAAAGCTACGAGGGTTCCAAACGCGCCCAGGTCTGAAGAGCCCATAACAAACTCAGCAAATAAAATAAATACCAGCGGACAAAATCGAGGGTATACAAGGCTGGGAAGCTCTTCACAATAGTACAGAAATAGGTCTTAAAAACATAGCTACCTGGCTCGAGAGAAATTTAATGACATTAAATACACCTAAAACAAAATTTATAGCTTTTCATATATCTAAAAAAACGGAACCTCCCAACAATTTCAATATTAGACTTCACAGCACTACTTGTTACATTGAAGCTGTTGGTTGCTCCTGTCCCTTTGTTGAAAAAGTACAGACGATCAAGTACCTCGGTGTATATATTGATCAAAAGCTAAACTGGAAACATCATATTCAAGCCCTAAAAAGTAAGGTCCGAAAACTGCTTCATATCTTCAAAAAACTCAAATTCTTGAAGAACAAGAGTGTTTTAAAAATGGTCTACTTCGCATTATGTAACTCTGTTCTCACATACTGTATAACCTCGTGGGGAGGTGCAGCAAAAACCATTCTGAAAGAATTGGAATGTGTACAGAGAGCGTCTCTAAAGGTTTTATTCGGCAAGCCTCGTAGATATTCAACTTATAAACTACATACGGAAAACTATATATTGACAATCAGACAGCAATACTATTTACAAACTATTCTAAAGTTTCACCAAACCACAGAAGTACTTCATAAATACAACTTAGACAAAAACTCAAATAATCAATCAACTAAACGTACAATACTGTGGCCAAAACCAATAACAAAAACTTCATTTGCTCAGAGATTCTTTCGCTACACAGCACCTTTTCTCTACACAATCGCTAACAAACAACTCAATCTATTACGCAAATCTAAATATACATGTCGCAAACTATTATCTAATTGGCTCCTCCAAAAATCCTACGAGGAAACGGAAAACATCTTAAGGCATAACAAAACATAAAACGGAACTAAATTACGCATGTATACATAGCAATACCTATACAGGAATATAACATATCTAAATAAAATAATGTAAATAATGAAAAATATAATAAATTAAATACACTTAAACAATCCACCAGCATCTCAATGTTTTGCATATACTACCACATTTACTTTGTGTGCGTGGAGTCGTCACTCCGCTCACCTCTGGCACTATAGTTTCAACAGCTACCTACCTACTTCTATGAAGGAATGAACGAAATCTTTTGAATTAGATTAACTAAATTATATTGTTATCCTCTAAGTACAACTAAGTATATTCAACTGGCTTCCCGTAGCTCAGGGAATCCTAGTTCGGGGGCCAGGAATATCGACTATTAATGTTTTTTTTTTTTTTGTCTCTCTTTTATATCTACCTACATCTAATAAGAAAACTACTTATTTGTTTTAATGTTTAGTTGTTAACTGTAATCTGTTTATGTAGGTATTTATAAGTAAGTTATTCACATTAATTGTACCTACCTATTTATATTCGGGCGAAAGACTGGCTTCCCATAGCACAGGGAATCCTAGTTTGGGGGCCAGGAACTTTGCATTGCTACTACCAGGGTCATGTACTTATATATACCTTGTAAATTTTTATCAAATAAAGATTATTTATTATTATTATTATATAGGACAAAATCTAGTACAAGGTGAAAATATTATTTCGATCCCAGTTTGACATCGACGATATCGAGTTTCTAAAAAAACTGCTCTGTAATCTTTTCTAAAATTATACCTACTTGAACCTTTTGTTAAGGACTTTGTCTTAAATTAGATAGAGGTTGAATGCGACGTTATTTAACATAAACGCGTTCGCGAAGCCGTCCTATATTTTCCTTTAATTATCGCTAAGTAATACAGGTGTTATTTTAACGTTTTAACTTCCATATTACGTTCCATATTCACCCACTGCTGTTATATTATTTTCCCAAGCTTACTTACATCATCATCATCATCATCATCATCAACTGATAGACGTCCACAGCTGGATATAGGTCTCCTGTAGGAACTTCCACACGCCACGGTTTTGCGCTGCCTGAATGCAGCGGCTCCCTGCGACTCGTCTGATGTCGTCCGTCCACCTAGTGCGAGGTAGCCATTCCAGCACTTTGGGACCCTAACGGTTTTACGAACTATGTGCCCTGCCCATTGCCACTTCAGCTTCGCAACCCGTTGAGCTATATCGGTTACTCTAGTTCTCCTACGGATCTCCTCATTTCATTTGATCAAGTAGAGAAACTCCGAGCATAGCTCTCTCCATCGTATGCTGAGTGACTCTTAGTTTTCTTGCGAGGCCCATAGTTAGCGATCGATAATGTCATGACTGGCATCACGCACTGTTCGAAGACTTTGGTCTTCAAGCATTGAGAATTTTGGACAAGAAGACATCTCGAAGCTTCCTGAAAGCTTACTTACATAGCCAACTTTTATCTGTGGCTTTTCCCGTGCTACATTCGAATAAGCTCAAGTTTTTGAATATTATTATATTGAATGTGTGTTTTTAAGCTGACTGGATTTTAAAGTTACCTACACGGGCTCAAAGAATTGCATGTAAATTTTAAGCCTGCGTAATTTTAAAACTACACATCTTTACGGAAACCTGGAAAATCATAGACACAGACAGGTATTACTTAGTATTCCAGAACATGACACAAAATGCGAAACATACATTTGTTGGGAGTGCGCCACGAATGTACTCCTTAAAAGAACCGTGGCGTCGTTACGCGAAAGCTTACGCCAGAATCTAAAACTTCTGTCAATAAGAAAAACGACAAAACTGAATAAATTAAACCTTCACAGCATAAATCACATAATAATAGTCTTGCGTAGAGTATAAAGTCTACAGCTAAGTTTCCATTATGAAACACTTCCGTAGTGTAAATGGTTTTGTTATTCGATGTTGCAAAGCTAATTCCAACCACTTGTGGCTTCAAATGTAATAAACGAAGAAGAAAACGTAATACCTATTTACTTAGTTTTTACCAACATCAAAACCGGATAGAGGAAAAATAACTAAGAAGCATTTTTTTAAATAGATATAGCGAGCAAACGAGCAGGCGGGTCACCTGATGTTAAGTGTAATCACTTAACATCAGGTGACCCATGAACATTTGCAGCCCCAGAGGAACCGCCGATGCGTTGCCGGCTTGAAATTTGTTACAAATTTGTGACATTAATTGTTACAAAGAATTGAATACATAATTTGTTACAAAGAATTGAAATCAAATCAAATTGGAGAATTCTTAATTTTTAATGGTCGACTTGACTTCAAAACAGTTTACAAACTTTAGTTTTATAAATAATTATTACTAGATGATGCTCGCGAGTCGCGACTTCACCCGCGTGGGTTTACGTTTTTAAAACTCCTGTGGGATATGTCCTTCCCCGGGATACGAGCTATCTCTGTACCAAATTTCGTCAAAATCGGTTGAACGGTTGAGCCGTGAAAAGCTAGCAGACAGACAGACAGACAAACACACTTTCGCATTTATAATATTAGTATGGATTATTTTAAAGTCCTGACGGCTGGCTTAAATTTTGTGATCCGAAATGAAAATTGACAGACTGAATGAAATTGATAAACTTATTAGATATAAATATAGATTTAAGTCGTACCTAGTTTTAACTTTTAATATGCAATTGTTTACTGTCCCAAATAAAATAAAATAAAAAATAAAATAGCAAAGTTTGATGATGTGTGCTAATAAATCCTGGTTTTCAGGAAATCCCATCGAAAGAAGAGAAATCCATAGTCTTATTATAAATATATAAAAGGAAAAGGTGACTGACTGACTGACTGATTGATTGACTGACTGACTGACTGACTGATCTATCAACGCACAGCTCAAACTACTGGACGGATCGGGCTGAAATTTGGAATGCAGATAGCTCTTATGACGTAGGCATCCGCTAAGAAAGGATTTTTGAAAATTCAACCTCTAAGGGGGTGAAATAGGGGTTTGAAATTTGTGTAGTCCACGCGGACGAAGTCGCGAGCATAAGCTATTATAATATAAATATGAAAGTGTGTCTCTCTATTTATTCATAGGTATTAGTTTATTACCTTTTCACGACTCACTAAACCGATCTTGATGAAAGTCATATCCCGGTGACGGAAATAAAATAGCTATCTATCCCCTAAAAATCAAAGACTTTTTAAAAACTCACTTTTAAGCGGAAAAAGTCTTGGGTAACAGCAAGTAAAATAATTGTATTTTAGTCCTATCCATAGATTATTTATTGGTCTCGCTAATGGTCCTATCTTTATTCAACAAAACACGCCTACACCGTAAAACGGTTAATACCACAGTTGCTAAGTGCCAGCTTTTCTATTAACGTAGTTCCCAGGGGCATGCACGGGCATCACACAAAAGTCACGGATGTGAACTGTAATTTGCCCCTTGTCACTGCAACGTCACGGATAGATTACTGACTTGTGACCAGTTGCGAATGTGACAAAATTCTAATTATTTAGGGACCTTTGTCATTTCTATTCTAAGCCTTGATCATAATAATATACCTAGTCATTCGGGTTCCATAGATATAGAAATAACAGTGATCTATTTTATACACTACGCACTAGATTTCACGAACCGTACATTCATTTTGTTCAGTTGATCTGTATACAGTCTGTCAGTTTGTTTCATTATCATCATCATTGTCAATCGAAGGACGTCCACTTCTGGACACAGGTCCTTTGTAGGAACTTCTACATGACACGATCTTACACCGCTTCCATCCAGCGGCTCCCTCCATTCAAAACAACACGCCTACGGTTAATACCACAGTTTCTAAGTGCCAGCTTTTCTATTAACGTAGTTCCCAGGGGCATGCACGGGCATCACACAAAAGTCACGGACGTGAACTGTCATTTGCCCCCTGTCACTGCAACGTCACGGATAGATTACTGACTTGTGACTAGTTGCGGGGTAAGGGGGTGCGCTAACATCTTAGCACCCCAAATGTCAACCTCACCTGCACGTGGTGCCCCCTGCGAATCAGCGGACGAGGATATGACGACCGAAGAATGGCGGGATAACCATTACATATGGCTTGGCTTTAAATAATACAAAACAGAGACGGGCAGCAGCGTCACTGGTGCGAAATAGCCTACAGCCCTGCGCTGACCAACCCGCCTGCCCAGCGTGGTCAGTATGGGCACTACTTCTAATGAGCAGCGCCAATTTGGCGCGCTCTTGGAAAGGCCTATGTCCAGCAGTGGACGCAAACAGGCTGATGGATTGGGATTGGGATTGGGACTAGTTGCGAGTGAGACAGACCTCTAATTATTATTAAGGGACCTTTGTGTTTACTCTGCCTTTGTTATTTCTATTCCAAGCCTTGAGCATATAAGTTACGTGTAAGTAACCGGTTGAGTTTTCAGTTGACCATAAGGTAGTAAGTTAAGTTTGTAAAAGCACTCGTCCAATGGCCTCAAACTTCAGAGATGCAGGTCTGCTAGTTTGAATCTTGGATGTGGAGCTAAAGGCAATAAAGCATAAGTACGTACTTAATCCATACTAATATTATAAATGCGAAAGTGTGTCTGTATGTCTGTCTGTCTGTCTGTTAGGTTTCACGACCCAACAGTTTAACCAATTTTGATAAAATTTGGTACAGAGCTAGCTTATAACCCGGGGAAGGACATAGAAAATTATTATTTATCACATTATTATTTACATTATCCCAGAAGATCAAAGAGTTCCCATGAGATTTTAAAATCAACCTAAATCCACGCGGGCGTCATCTAGTACGGCTCATCCTTTCATTCGTATTCGACGAAATTTGGTGCAAAGATAGCTTGCAACCCGGGGAAGGACATAGGCATAGGAATTTTTATCCCGGAAAATCAAAGAGTTTCCAGGGGTTTCTAAAAATCGAAATCCTCTTGGGCATCATCTAAGTAGTATGTAATGAAATACAAAATATATTTTTTAAAGGTTAGTTATTATTACTCGTATTTTTACAGATGTCAGTGAAGCGAAAATATGGAGGATTCCATCTTAGAACTAGCTATATGTTTTTATAATAAAAATAAATACCGTCTCTAAAATAAAGAGATAGATTTATGATTTTCCAAGTTACCTTCGCTGAAAAGTAACAATCTTAGAGACCTTAAAAATAAACTTAAAACGTCTTCTCAGCATTAAGAAAATTAAATTACATAGAGCTGCTGTTTTATATAATTTTGATTTAGAGACGTATATTAGGGTAACTAAAATTAACGTGCTAACTGACATTCCCTGAGTGCTTAAGTGATTAAATTGTGATTTACTGCTGTGTGCTACAAAATCAACGCTGCGCTATAAGATGGAGAGAGCCATGCTTGAAGTTTCTTTATGTACATTGTCAAATCAGAAATTAACCAGAAGGAATCAGAGTAACCGACATAGCTCAATAGGTTGCGAAGCTGAAGTGGCAATGGCACATATATTTAGTTGGAAAAACCGATAGACATTGTAGTCCCTAGGTGCTAGAATGGTAATCTTGCACCGGAAAGTGCAGCGTTGGAAGACCCCCCACCATAGATGAACAGGCGACGTCAAACAAATCGCAATTCAGGCGGCGCAAGACCGTGGCGTGTGGAAGTACCTACTAGTGCCCTCTCAAGGAAGTCGTATTGTTACTGAATATACTTAATTATGTTTCTTTTTCAACACCGGGCTCTTGAAAATAATAAAAGTTTTACCTTTAAAACTTTAATACTTATAGTTGGAACACGAGAAATAGTACTGTTTGAACTATAATCTACTTTCTTGAAGTTCCTGTTGCAACTCAGGTGTCATTTGTTTATTTCTTTATACCACCTGTCGACTTTCCAGGTACTAAGGTGAAGTTTGAAAGAAACTCTACTCTACCATAACTTAACTACGGCTTAGCTTATTGCGTATAAAAACAACGGCTTACAAATCTTTACTAGTGCCTAAGTATAAGTATGAAAATTTAGCAGATTTTTTAAAACTATTTATGTAATTTTATTGACCAATATAATATATAATCATCATTTGGATAACTATAATATCTGTATTTAGAAATTAATCCTCTACGGACATCTTCTTTTTCTTCATACAAAGTAGCAATCTGTATATTTTTTTCTCTAAGACAATAAATGGGGATTGGCGCATGGAGATGTGATTTTTACTATCATGAAAAATATGTCAAAAAAAAAATTAAATGTGAAACATTAAGTTTTTTTTAAATAGGAGGTATATTTTTTAGTATATTCACAACCAACGCAAACGAAATCGCAGGATGAAATAAAAAATGTAAGTTTCTGAAAAACAGTAGGTAGTTACTATGGCACTGACTTTTTGTAGCTTAATAACTCTCGACTCTAGTATCATAAGGTCGGATGTGTACTTCCGACCAAACTCACTTTTTTACATAAAGGTAATGAGCATTTCGGGCTCTTTCTGCCAAGCTGACACCAGTATTTCTATCTCTTTTCGTTGCAAAGATAAATACATGCATAATGTCGTATCTGAACACATTCTAAAAATTTGGAGAACCATAATTATATTTTTTGACTTGCGTATGTATGCACCAAAGCAATGGAGAAAAATGATAGATGTATTTTGAGTTCGACCATTATGCTACGAAATAAGTTTATTTGTAATACTAGCTGGTACTGCAGTTACGCACTTCTGCTTCTAAAATATGTAATAATTTTGTTAGGTAAAATCACAACAGATGTTATGCTTCGAAGTTTTTGTATTAATATTTGGACTGTGAATCATTTAAGACTTTTTGCCTTGTAATATAAATAATTTTGCAATAAAATTCATGGAAGTAAGTTGAAATAAAGCTTTTTGTTTGTGACTACATTAAAGTTGATGTGATTAATAGGTAAGAGATCCATCCTATTTCACCAAAATTTTGGACTAAACTGCGGGAAAAAAGAAAAGAGCCAGAATAAAGCTGAAGACATTTTGAAAATGTAGACTAGAAAATCTTTTAGGACCACGAAAATCACACCATGGAAATCTAAACATATATTATAATAGAACCCCACTAAGCAAAAAACCGTGCATTTATGGTGTTTTTTATGAATCACAGTTCAAATCATCAGTTCAAAAATTTATTGCCCTAGTTTTTAAGGTAGCCTTAAAAAATTAGAGTACCTAATCAATTTTTTTCTTCTTTACCCGTCTTATAATCGACCGAATTTGATATTAATCGAGAGCAGAAATTATAAGGCACCTACAATCTGTGATGATAGTGATTCTAACGAAACATACCTAATTATAGGAAGCTTTAGATTATGTTAATTTAAATATAAATGTAGTATAAATTAATTTATTAATTAAACAACTAATAAAAGTGAAAGTAAAAAAATAAAAAAACTTAACTAAAACACGAAAGAAACAGTTTAAATAAGTATCTGTTAAAAAGAACAGTCGAAACAGAAGCAATGGAATTTTCAAGAAGGCAGAAAGTATTTTTTTTATTACAAAAGTGGCAATGCCGGATTTGACTAACAGTAAATCCTTATACCTGCGTAGTTTCTGCACCTTAAAAACGATTCATGATGCTACCAGCAGTGTTGCTACTTTAATGTGGTCTGAAAACATCAGCTGCAGTGGAAGGAATAAAACAGTATCTTGTCTTATTTCATTAATCTACTAGAGAAGAAACAAAGTATCCTCGAAATTGTTGAAGAATTGACTTTGTGGTCTGATAATTGTGTCGGTCATAATCGGAGCATGATAATCGTTATGGCTTACTTATGATTATTATAAGGATTACCACACTAAAAGATAATAAATCACAAGCTTTATGCTAAAATGCAAAATGTACCTACGTGGAGTAAGATGTCCATGCACAAATAGAAAAAAAGGGAACAGCTGAAAACAATGCAAATTACTAAACTAAGAGATTGGTCACAGTTTACAAGAACATGCGAAGGAAACAAAACTTTTTGATAAGTTTGATTTGGCACTACAACATATTTTTAAAGACCACATCCCTTTACAAAGGTGATATATCAGGACCGTTTGTTATATCAAAAAAAAAAAAAAAAAACGGCGGGGATTTTCAGATTTCGGAATATATTACCTGGCTACAACTAATGCAATAATGCTGGGTGTTATTATTTTATAAAAACTACTTTAAAGAAGACTTTTTTGTATTTCATTAGTATGTTATAGGTACATGTAAACTTAAAATTCTTCCCCGCTTTCGCCCAATATACGACATAATGAGAAACCATTATCCACGTTAAAATATAACCAACTTTTGCAGTAGGCACCTGCTGACCTCCATTCTTACTTTACGTACCTAATCATTATAAGGAAAATCAGGCTATGTTGGCATGTTTTAGATTTCTATATTGATGTAACCGTCATGTATGCAATTCCACAAAAAATGTTTGGCCCACTGTAGGTTTCTAATTACTTTGTAATTTTTTTTTCCAATTTTTGGCCGTTGTTTTTAAATTAATGGGCTTTATTTGTAAATTTGTAAATGTTATTTTCATTCATTCAGAAGTCACAAGGTTTACACGGATGCAATGGTCAGACTATCGGGCGAATGCAATTATTATGTTTCAGATCTAACTAATCAGTTTCAGAAAAATCAGATAGGTACATTGTTGCTATCTCACAAAACTCCTAAATAATTTTTGTGAGATAACTACTGTGATCTTTTGTCCGAATATTACTTATGTATAATCAGTTAAGACGTATTATGAAATATTAAGTAATAGATCCGACTTTTATTTCAAATTTGTAATAGTAAAAATTGCAGCCATAAAGTCGGTTTACAACTTATGCACACAATTTTTTAGCACAGTTACGAATATTACCAGCATAAAGTCGCATATCGTCCATTTTGAAGAAATTGTGAGTTTATATTTTATTTATTAATGATAAAGTATTTCTAATAATGGTTAATGATAGGTACAGTTAAGTGTTAAATATTACAAAAACAACTGAAATTGTATCTCTAGTAGTTAAGAAATTATGACCCGATTTCCCTAGCATTTTTGTTTTGGCTCTCCTGAAAAGTAGCAAAAATCCACATCCGACCTTATGATACTAGAGTCGAGATTACTAAGAATGCTATTTCACCGTTAAAGACTTTTTCTAACGCAATTTTATATTCAAATCGCTTAGAGCTTACTAATGGTGAAACACGTTATTACAAAATGTTTCTTACGTGACGAATTTATCGTACTTTCTACAGCTGGCGTAAGCTATAAGAAATAGCGGTTAATGCACACACAATTTTTTGTGCCGATCAATACGAGAAAAAGAAGAAAAAGGAACAATTTAAAGTACTTCTAATATAGCGAAATGACCCTTAACGGTAGAACGCGAAAGTGTGTCTGCCTGTCTGCTAGCTTTTCACGACCTATCCGTTAAGTAATTTTGGTGAAATTTGCTACAGAGATAGCTTGCATACCAAGGACCGAGTTATTTTTTGTCCCTAAAATTCAAAGATTTCACGGGATTATTGAAAAAAATTAAATACACATGTAGGTATGAATACGTGGGCGTCTGTTATTTGATTGCATTGCATTGCAGAGATAGATTCTGACCAGGAAGGGCAACTTTTTATCCCACATAATCAAATAGTTCCCACGGAATTTTAAAAAAAAATAAGAAGAAGAAAAGAAATTGACAGACCCAAATTATAGCTCAAACAAACAACTGTCTCTAGTGCGTAGATTTACTAGCCTAGCTTCTAGTGTAGCGAGATTTTGAATGTAAAGTAGTTGTCTCTAATTTTAAGAAATTTCCACAGGATCTATAAAACCAAAACAAGCCGGAAAAATTTAGCGGAAAAAATATACATAAAAATAGACTGATAGACAGACATCTTCTCTCTTTCCCATCGATCTCTAAAAGACGTGACCATTAATTTAGAATTCACAATTTCATTTTGTAGCCAATGCCTTGAACCGACGCTAACGTTTTAATAGCAAGCTTTTCAAACTTTCAGTGAATGCTTAAAAAACTGAAGCGTTCCTTTGTAAAGAATATCTTGGAAATGCGTATGGAATACCAAATTAATCGATGTGAAAAATAAGCACCATGTTTTACGTAGAAAGTTGCAAATAATACCATCAGTACCCATATTATAAATGCGAAAGTGTGTTTGTTTGTTGGTTTATTGGTTTGTTAGTTTGTTGGTTTGTAATCACGTCGCAACGGAGCAACGGATGGTCGTGATTTTTTGCATGGGTATTGTTAAAGACCTGAAGAGTGACATTGGCTACTTTTTATCTCGGGAGATGAAAGAGCATCAGCTAGTATTATAATAAGTACCATAATAATATTGTAAGATAGGTAATTTATAATTATTATCATCAATAATTGGCCACACACTTCACACAACTTTGAGAACTTTTTGGAGAACTCTCAGGCACGCAGGTTTCCTCATGATGTTTTCCTGTGCCGTTAAATGATATTTAAATTGCTTAAAACGTTCTTAACTCCGAAAAGTTAGAGGTGCCTGTCCGAGATCAAACCCCGGACCCCTCTAATAGGAGTCTGACGTCTTAACCTCTATTTATGGTATGTAATTAAAAGAGGTCTATGGTATGTAAAGAAAAGCTGTGATAGTGTGAAAGTGTGTTAGGACTTCCACCTTCTAATCAGAGGTGGGGGGTTCGATTCCGGGCACGCACCTCTAACTTTTCGGAGTCATGTGCGTTTCAAGTAATTAAATATCACTTTCTCTAACGGCGAAGGAAAACATCGTGAGGAAACCTGCATACCTGAGAGTTCTCCAGAATGTCCTCAAAGGTGTATGCAGTCTATCAATCTGCACATGGCCAGCGTGGTAGACTATGGCCAAAACCCTTCTCATTCTGAGAGGAGACCCGTGCTTTGTAGTGAGCCAGCGATGGGTTGATCATGATGATGATGATGAATTAAAAGAGGGTACATGTATGTAATTAAAAGAGGGTAGAGATTATTTTTGTTGTTTTATAATGGTAGTGATCGAAAGTACCAACCCATTCAATATCTTTTGATCCCAACGATGTGCTTATCGCAATTTCCGTGAGTGGCGGATGCTATTGCACTTAAGCAAAGATTACAGCTTCTTACACGAGGTAGGTAGATACGAGGCAGAAATTAATTATTCCACATACCTACCTACTTACTTTTATAAATAAAAGCATAAACATAATAACGGGTTTAATTAAATGGACGACGGAAATGGGCTATTTTTTATCCCAGGGGATTTTTAAAGCCTCATCTGTGTAACTGATTTTGACGTTTGGTACAGAGATAGCTTGAATCCGGGAGATAGACATCGGCTATTTTTATTTTTATGTACCAGAAAATCAAAAAGTTCCCACTGATTTCAAAAAATTCTAAATCCACGCGGATGAAATTGTGCAGGATATCAGGCAGGCTAGTACTTAATAAAATAACCTTTACTCATGTATGTACATACCTACTTTTTTGCTTATTTTTATTAATATTGACAAAATGGATTCATCAATGAATAGTAGGTACATAGTTGAAACCACAGGGACTAGAATATAAACGAGCCTTCGTGACGCCATAATAAACGGGGAGAATTGAGACGCGTGCTACAACCATCTGTTAGACGATGTGACGAAATTTCTGTTGTTTTCGTAATTTTTTATCATTTCTTTTCTTTCATATATCTTAGCGGACGATGGAGGCTATTTATCTCAAACAACAGTAAAATGCAAAGTAGTCTAAACATTTTATTTATTACGAGATATTGGTTTATCGAGTAATTGTATCTACTTACTGCAAATATCAAATTGGGTATTGCATTAGTTTATTTAAAAGCAATAAAAATTTTGCAATGATAAATTATTCAGCTAAACTATATGGCAAATATCATCTACAAAACTTTTTTTAACTATATTGAAAAACATGTATTAGAAAACGTGACGAAAAATTACTAAAGAGAACAAAATTGTAGACCTACAACTCTTTATAATTTTGCAAGTTTTTGCATTTTTTTAGGGGCAACATCCATAGCGTCCATAGCGACCTTTTGCAGTGATACAGCTGTAAAAAGATTGAGATGCGTCGCTGACTCGTGTATAAAATGCAAATGCAAAACAGCGTTTCCGCAGAGCGATTGAGTTCTCATTTTGTACGGACTCTATGTATATACTTAGACGGCCCTGTAGTACCAATGTAGATTAAGTAGGTGCCTTTGTACTTCATTTAATAAATCCGTCATGTGCTACACTAACGAGCGACACATAATCACCGATAAATAGGTATAACAGTATCGTGATTACTGACGGCTTTGCAATTTGCGTACACGTTAGATAAGATTGGATTGGAGTTTGAACAAGCAAACAACTTATATTGCTAATTACCTAGTTAAGCATTGCGTGACGGAAACTATGTAAAGTTTTATTTATAAGCTTCCTATTTATACTTTTAATGAATGTATATCAAACATTTTTAAGTAGGTGTAGTTCGCGACAGGTCGAGATAGCAATCACGGTATGAGGTCGTCACGTCACCTGCGCTCGCCCGCACCGGGTTAGCGCAGGGCCTGTGCGGGTGTGCGGGGCGTTTCCTCCCCGATTGCTATCTCGAGCTGTCGCGTAGATACGATAAGTATATTATAATGTACCTATACGATGATATTTCTAAGAAGTTGTGCAGATTCGTTCTATTTTTTGCGTGCTCTTATTTGTTTTGTAAAGCCGTCATTATGGTTCTACAATAAAAATATATAATTTTGATATTTTATTTTTCATTTTGGATTTTATTTCATTGAATTATTTTCTACGCTCGCGTTGGTCAATTAAAATAATTTTTGGACAAAAGCTATTTGTTAAGTAAAGCTCATTTTGTCAATCATGAGAGGTTGTTACATAAGGATATTTAGGTTTTTAAGGAAATTTTAGAGATTAAAAAAAAAAACATGTACAAATCATAATCTTGTCTATTCGCCGAACCATTAAAAATTGGTTGACTACCCTTAAAATCAGTATCGTCTTGGTCCCGTAGTGTTGTGAATAAAACTTATCATATCGTACCTTGGTCCCGTAGTGTTGTGAACGCATATCATATCGATATACCGATATATTGGCAGGATTGACCGCCGCGACGTTTCGGACGGCGACTTCAGCCCGGGCTCGTTAGATCGCGCGGTGCGGCTCCTGCAGCTGCAGAAACTAGACCGCATTTACTCCTACCACAATCGACCAAGGTACGATATCGATATTTCCACAAATGTAATTAATACCCCAGTTTTCTAATACATTTTGTTTGTTAGGCCGCGATTAAAAATGATTGAAATTAGGAACAATAGGATACATTTAAATTAGCATTGTGCCACGCGATAGCAGTGTTGCAGCTACGTTAGTTCATAAAGTAAGACAAAACTGCTTTTTCGTATCGTAGTCATCACGTGAATATCAGTACACATAGGATTTGAGATCATATTAATTTCCCGCCCAGCTTAACAAATTGATTAACTGTGGCTAATTCTATTACACAATCTATAAATGTACATATGTATTACTATCCTTTTCATAATGCTACCTGTACATAAGGACAAGGATTTAAACCTGCCAAGTTAGTTCAGGTTACAGATTGTGAGCAACAAAATTAGCAACATTATCCTGATAGATCGAACATCTGTCTAAAACCTTAAACTCTAGGATATCCACAAAGAAAGTAAAATTACTATCGATATAAATTAAGTTAGTGTCACGTCACTGTTATACATTTTTTGAACGTGTCGTAAAAGCGCATAATATAAAGAAGATCAATTTTAAAACATAAATTTATTGATTTTGATTTTAAAGTAAAGTTTATAGACATTACGCAAAAGAAAACTGACACCAATTAAAATCTAAAAGTAGATAAATTAATTATAGAAGTTTTGTACACATGGAAGCAACACCAATTAGAACATATTCAAACAATGTATCAAGTATTCGAAGTAAAACATTTAATCGATGCAAACTGCATCGGTTCACTAATTAAAACTATTTACCGTTCGCTAACGGGTGTTTCTACGAGATGTTTGAAAACTGTCTTTGAGCTTCATTTATAGGTGAATAAACAGCATATTTTAATTGGTAGACAGAATAAGTTACATTTATTGGTAGTTGTTACTGCAATTCAGGTTAGTTTCAGGTTAGATCTCTGTTCTGGTCTGGTGGGCTTCGGCCGTGGCTAGAGACCACCGCGCAAAGGATTGCCGCCAAGCGATTTAGGGTTCTGGTATGATATCGTGTAAGCCAAAGGGTTTTGAGTTTAATAAAAACTGTCATACCCTTTCAGGGTAGTGCTTCCATCTTAGACTGCATCATCACTTACCACTAGGTGAGATTGCAGTCAAGGGCTAACTAGTATTTGAATTTAAAAAAAGATTTAAGATGCCCATGAAACGATACGTTTTAACCATATATTAATTATTGGTTTCGCTACGCTCTGTTTTACCGTCAGTTTTATCACAGTCGCTGCTGGGTAACCTACTGATTACCGTGATAATATGTAGCCCTTCACCTCTAACTTTTAGTGAATTAAAATGCAGTTTTCACAAACGGTTTCATGTTTTAATTAATAATCAGCGATTAATTTAAATCTCCTTGTTAACAGATACGGCAAACGCTCCGATGCCACGTCGAACTGGGCCAAGGATCTTGAAGTAAGTATGGCATATAATCTTGGTGGAAGCCCCGTTTCCAAAATCTAAATATATAAAAGGAAAAGGTGGTCCTGACTGTAGACTGACTGATCTACCACACATCAATCAACACACAGCTCAAACTACTGGACGGATCGAGTTGAAATTTGGCATGCAGATAGCTATTATGATGTAGGCATCAGCTAAGAAAGCATTTTTGAAAATTCAATCCCCTAAGGGGGTGAAATAGGGGTTTGAAATTTGTGTAGTCTTAATTTTTTTAAGTCAACGTAATCTATATAGATAAAAGGAAAAGGTGACTAACTGACTGAATGATCTGTCAACGCACAGCTTAAACTACTGGACTGATCGGGTCGAAATTTGGCATGCACATAGCTATAATGATGTAGGCATCCGCTAAGAATGCATTTTTGAAAAATCAAGCCCTAAGGGGGTGAAATAGGGGTTTGAAATTTGTGTAGTCTTAAACTTTTTTAAGTCAACGTAAATATGCCCAATTCGACCGTCTAACTTCAAATAACTGTTGGTGTCTCTAGAAATAAATCAGACATAAAATTTTATTTAGATTTTTTTACAAGGAAACTGTTTTTCCAAGTTACTTTTAGAATTACATCAACTTTGCATAACACAAACGCCCGAAAATTAAGGACTATTTTTTCGGATCAAAGAAGTTCATTTTCTAAAGTACACTCAGCTATAAAACTGTGAAAGCGATGTAAATTTTTCACAACATCAAAATAAGGAATTACTTTACAACGTTATGCTTTCATCATCACTCTACTAACAGTCGAATACCTAGTTATGAGCTTTATATTGTTTGCCTATTTGCAGTCTTTAACAAACTTATGTAAGTGAGTAGGCAGGTAGATACATTTATAACTTCCAAAAGCCTGAGGCTTTAATTAACTTTTTAGAGTTCTGTGCACACAATTTAGTTAGATAATAAAATCCTACTTATGCAGGATTGAGTTTGATATTGGTAATAACATCGCTAAGTGCAATCCTAATAACTGTGAAGTTGTGAAGACTGTGAATCCTAATAATAACTGTGAAAGTTTAGATTTTAGTTAGGTACTCCTTCACGACTTGTGACGTGACTAAACCGATTTAACTGAAAGGAGACCGACTATCTCGGACCAACCATAGGTACATCGTTGGGTCCAGAAATTGATGAACCGTTACTACAAGTTCCAAATTGGTGTCATTTGTTAAATAAAAATATCTCCTTTAGACTGCTTTAGTTTTAGTTCGAGTGACAATTGCAGAATTAAAATAATATATCCATGGTTAGGTTGTGTTAGATAATGTGTTATTCGAACAATATTTTTGCAATTATCGATTAAGTAATAATAATTAAACGACTAGTGAACTGTTTAGATTGGTTTCCTTTAAGTACATAAAATAATCCAGCATTACATAGCAGCAACATCCTATTGTACACCAATACTGACAGAGTACTTAATCCTATTAGATTTTTAAAAACCTTCATCCACACGGACGAAGTTGCGTGTATCTTTTAGTAGTGGCAATAACCAAGAGACGTTTCGTAGCTACCTGACCAGTATAGTAATATTATTGTATTATAATTATTATTGTAACGATGGACTAAAATGACATCGACTGAATACAAATTACTATCTTTGATATTAATGAACACATTTATGACCAATATTTTCTAACTATGGAACATCTGTTTATTCGAAACGGATCTTCGAAACCATCCTCTAAATGTATTAAAAGGAAAAGGTGACTGACTGACTGATCTATCAACGCACAGCTCAAACTAATGGACGGATCGGGCCGAAATTTGGCAAGCACGATGTAGACATCCGCTAAGAAAGGATTTCTGAAAATTCAACCCGTGAGGAGGTAAAATAGGGGTTTGAAATTTATGAAATCCATGCGGACGAAGTCGCAGGCATTAGCTAGTTTTAATAGGTATGTACCTAGCTTCTGGGCCTGGAACTGTACTTCACACACGTTTGAGAATATAATGGAAAACTCTCATGCGCATGCACATTTCCACACAATGTTTTCTTTCACTGTTAATGTTAAAACAAGTGATCTTTAACTGCTTAAAACGGGTATAGCTTCGAAAAGTATGCCCGGGATCGACCCCGGATCTAACGGATAGGAGGCTGAAGTCTTGACCACTTGGCTATCGCTGCTTTTTTCGCATCGTCACTTAAGATAATGTTATCACAGTCTACGGGTCTTGAAGTAAAATAAAAAATACCTACTAGGTAAGTGGGTACTACACAGAGTTTTTCTTAAAAAGAATATTAATATATGTTAATTATGACCAATATTCCCCTTTCCCCTCCAACTAAGCGTAAGCCTGTGCTAGGATTAGGTACGACAATAGTGCAAGGCTGGGGTTTGAACCTCCGACTTTTCGGGATTCAGTCCGCTCCTTAACCGTTGAGCTAAGTTGTAGGACGTAGCGTCAGGTGGCTAGAGAAATCCTTCTTCACGACAACCGTTCATTGGATATTGCATTATGTTGCATATGAAAAGGGATTCATAAATCGCTTATGCGCTATTGAGCGACCACAATATGCGGCTCTATATTGCAATATTGCGTTCCGTCTGCCATTTAGATACGCCAGGATTATGCTTATGATAGCTATTATGACATTTTATTTAGTGGCATAATGTGTGTCTGGAACGCTGGCTTTTTGCGCTGGCTTACCAAGATTTTTATTACTTAGGTACTTATTAACAAAGTCAGTGTCTATTTATACCCGACCCGATGATATTACAATAAGTATACAACGTTACTTTTAGTTAACGCAAAAAACCTAAACTTCTTCTTCTTCCTTACCTTATCCCACGCTACGTGGGGTCGGCACAACATGTCTTCTTCTTCCACTCATTCCTGTCATTCGTCAACGTATTATCCACTTCTTTTTCACGCATATTATCCTCTTTCACGCAATCCATCCACCTTTTCTTTGGTCGTCCTCTCCTCTTTTTTCCTTCCACATGCATAGGTACTTAACATTCTTAACATACATAAAAACCTAAACACGTGTCAAATATTTTTAACATAAAGAAAAGAAGAAGAAGAAGAAGATACCTTTTTTTAAGCCTTTATTGTCTAATGCGTTAATTCCAATGATATCTCCTATTACAATATTTTTTAAATTTTTACATCATTTTTGATCATAAATTCGTCGTATTTGAAACAATATCAATTCATAAAAATATATCAGTTATATATTAACTCATACATCGCCATAATAAAATTACTTTTTAATGTCAAAATTTATGTTTATATGTTATATTTAAGTCCCTTATAATATATTCACTCACGCATTAGTCACCTCAATGGCGTAGGCCTCCCCCAAATCTCTCCAAAGCTCCCTATCTCGAGCTTTCCTCATCCAGTCCGGTCCTACATTTTGGGCAAAAATATCCCGCCATCTCTTTCTTTGTCGTCCTCTTTTCCTTTTTCTGTTTCTTGGAACCCACTCAGTCACCTTTTTTGTCCATCTCATCTTATTTTGTAAGTTGGATAAGATGAGATGGATAAGAATACCTACCTATGTACAAAATTTCAAAAATATTTAATGAAAATTTACGAAGTTATAAGCTTCTTGTGTTTTCCCCGAAAAACATGGTCACCCCAAATTTTTTCTGGAGACAGGAACCCTAAAACCATGAAAAGGTAACGGGCTGACATATTGGATTTATTAGTAGGTACTACTAAGTTTTAATAAAATCACGAATAGCTGGTAGATCAGTGTTTCCTGTCAATTATAATCCGGGTATCTTTAAAACAAGAGTGAATAGGCACCTTCTAGGCAAATGCGTTACATCTTAGGCCACATCATCACTTCCCATCAGGTGTGATCGTGGTCAAGCGTGCGCCTATAACGATTTAAAAAAAAAAAAGTACTCGTAGGTCGCAATTTACATAACATTACGTTAAAGTCATTAACGGGTTTTCATCGGTAATAGTTAACTGAATTATTTCCTTGCGTATCGTTAAATTAAATTGTGACTAATATTGTTAGAATCGGTTCGCTTCTCTTACAAAGCTAGCTTGCTTTGAAACGAGTGAATTTACTACTACACCCATATTAAACATTTTACTTCTGCTTGGCCAGACCAAGTTAGATTTTGTTAAAGATGATTGATCCAGTTACTAGCTGCCAAAATTGTGATTAATCCTATCTGTAATCAGATATTGATTAGTTGCTAAGCAATTCTGTTAAATGCTTGTTAAAAAACCGGTCAAGTGAGAGTCAGACTCGCGCACCGAGGGTTCCGTACTGCAGTTGTATTTTTCGACATTTTGCACGATAAATCAAAAATTACAATGCATAAAATAAAATAATAGGAAATTAGTATTGTAACACAATCTATATTACTAATACAATTTCTCATTATTCACATATTATTATTATTCATTATTAATAAATTCTTACCAAAAAAAACAATAATAATAGAAATAAGTTTGATATTAAGATTATTATGTCAAAATAGGTAGACTACAGGGTAGGTACCTACCTACTAATAAAACAATTATGTCCAGTAAGTTAGTAAAAATAAAAAGTCTACTTCTAGTGACTCTATATTTCTTAAAACCAGAACAAATAGATATGTATAATTTCACAAAAAAAATGATTAAAAACCTGTAATTACTTTGCGTAACACGCATTCCCATAGGTTATTGTGATATAATATATTAGATATTTAGATTGGCTTTATTAATTTCGACTTTCGATCCCTCGACGTCTCAAGAGGATGGAAAACACAAAAACTATTTAAACTTTTGCGATTAACTTACGTAGGATTATTAACCATAAACTTGTTCATTTTTACCTCAAATAAAGTTATAATTTTAGAGAATGGTTTACCTATCTTTTTTTTGTTTCTTGAAAATAGTTGTTTTGTAAAAAAAAAAACCGAAAGTTAGCGGTGCGTGCTCGGGATCGAACCCCCGACCTCCGATTATAAATCGGACGTCCTAACCTATCAGCTTCTAGCTTTGTTTTGCAGTTGAATCTAATTTTTTTTATTTATTTATTTAATCAGATACAAGTTAGCCCTTGACTGCAATCCCTCACCTGATGGTAAGTGACGATGCAGTCTAAGGTGGGAGCGGGCTGACCTGGAAGGAGTATGGCAGTTTTTATTAAACCTTTGGTTTCTACACGGCATCCTACCGGAACGCTAAATCGCTTGGCGGCACGGCTTTGCTGGTAGGGTGGTCTAACTAGCCACGGCCGAGGCCTCCCACCAGGCAAATGATTAAATAATACTTTTTTTTACAGAAGCCGGATATACCAGCCTGGTTGGCTTACGCCAGGAGATGAGGGGCGCAACGTCATGGAGTCAACATCAACTAAAACAAACTATCATATTCACGTCGCACACCATACCTCTAAAGATGTGGACAATGTTTTGTTTCCATCCTTTCATACTAAATCTATGTCACTAGCTATTAAGTATTTTATTAAGCCTCATTTATATGAAGAGAGTTTCTTGTCACTAAGGTGAAGTAGGTAGATAGGTAATTTTACCTTGGACTAGAAAAATTTGGTCTTCGCGTAAACTAATTCAATAGTTAGATATCTAATATTGTACGTTATAGGGAATAATCACTTAATCTGGACTGTTAAAAGTTTTTGATTTTTGTTTGAACATAAATAAAGAAATGCAATAACTTTCTTTTTAACCGACTTCCAAAAAGGAGGTGGTTCCAAAAAGAAGTAGATTTCTGGTGGGAGGCTTCGGCTGTGGCTAGTTACCACCCTACCGGCAGAACCGTGCCGCCAAGCGATTAAGCGTTCCGGAACGATGCCGGGTAAAAACCAAAGGGGTGTAGGTTTAATAAAAACTGCCATACCCCTCCCAGGTTAGCCTGCTTCCATCTTAGGCTGCATCATCATTTACCACCAGGTGAGATTGCAGTCAAGGGCTAACTTGTATCTGAATAAAATAAAATAAAAATTAGTCATTCTCTAACTCAGGCGAAATTGCTGAGTCTACAACACCGTCGTAAAACAAAACGTATCGGCCTTTTATCGGAAAAATATTTTGGAATATGCTCAGGAACTCCAAAATCTTGTTCCTCCTTCACCATTCTACCACGGAACAGCGAGAAAACGTGAGTGTTAGCATCCATAGACGTAGTCGACATCCAATCTAGAGACGCTAGAGACGTTAGCTCTCTATGCGTGTTCTATCGCTTTATAATGGGGAGTGCTCTGAAGAGCTTTTCGACCTCATTCCACCCTCATTTTTCTACAACCGCACCGCGCGCCACCGTAAGCAATTTCACCCTCACCATCTGGGTGTCTGGTGCACTTCGACCGTCCGTTGTACCAGATCCTTCTTTCAACACACATGCAAACTGTGGAATCAACTCCCATCGGCGGTGTTCCCATTAGATTACAAGATGGGGTTATTCAAGGGGCGGACCAACAAATTTCTAAAAGGCCAGGAATGCATCGGCAGTTCCTCTGGTGCAAATGTTCATGGGCGGCGGTAATCACTTAACATCAGGTGACCTGCCTGTTAGTTTGCTCGCTATATCTATTAAAAAAAAATCTCGCAAGAAACTATTTGCTCATAGTTTCGAACCAAAGGTTTAGAAACTGTCTAAAGATTTATCGTTTGCCTTTAGCAGCGTATTACTTTTCGCCACAAAACTATCTTCGTGTGAATGAGGCGTATAATATCATTGTCATTTGTATTATATTTTTATTTAAGTAATTTACTTTAAATAAATGTGCCAATTATTGTAATTGTAATAACGATTATAAAATTGTACCTATTGTGTCACTAAGTCTATTACTAGTCAATTGATATCTCATAGACTTTATACCTATTTATATATCTATGTACCTACTTACCATTGATAGATCTTAGTTTGTAACATCGAATGTTCCACCTTCAGTAATTAAATTAATCATTAAAATGTTATAAATACAGGCAATTGATAAAAAGTAATTTGAAATTGTTGTTGTCATTTTATTTTACCCTTTCCTCCAATTATTTTTGGAAATCTTAGGAATTAATTTAGCATCATAAAACCCAATGACGAAGATCTAGAAATCTTAGTAATTACCTGCAGCCAGAGATTATTGCAGCTCATGATGCTAGTTAGATTGTTGATAGTCTCTATGCCGTATGGTATGGGTTGATTTTTCAAACGCCATGTTATTAGTTAAAGATTTAAATGAGGAATGTTTTGATAGATTTCAAATATAAAAACTGCCGAAAGGGCAAGATTGATGATGATAATTGCTCCTCAATAAATAATTGAGGAGCTGGCGTACAAATATGTGTAATTACGTAGGTACGTGTATAATATATAAATAGACGACGCTAGAACGTTGCGTAAGTAGGCCATTCGGAGTCAATGCCACGTCGTAGGTGGGGCATTGATCCGAGTTTTGCACGCTATACATTGCGGGGTTGAAAAATAATAAATCACTAAAACTACTAAATGAGGCAAATGGTTATTGCTATTGGACTATGTTTAGGTAGCATAACAATAACGCTAAGTTTTTGCTAGCGTTCTGGTTATACCCTGTAGGTACAGTTCGTTACCTAGTTGTTTCACAATAGTTCATAACCCTTTGAAGAGGCATATAACGAACATTTACTCACCATGATTGCAAAACAACGCAAATAATCTCACTGGCACTGCTAAAGTCCTCTCTGTCTTAAACGAGTGTGCATAAGATTCTTTGGTCATTCATATGTAAAATCTTTTGTGTTCAGATCAATTCAACGTGATTTGTCACTGTGAATACCTTTTCTTGTTTTGTTTTACATATATTTCTGAAGATAAAAGAATGCTATATGGTTGGATAGGCTTAGTTGTCATAGTTTTGCTCAAGGTGTGACTAGGTGTACTGACCAGGAGCATTCAGTTGTAATGTAACATCTCGGATTCGAGCGTTACATCGGTGAATACCTACGCGTCAAGCTAGACTTGGTAGACTACACCGAGGTAGACCAGAATCTCATGAAAAATACGGAAATTAAATTCCAAAGTTAGCAACACTGGTCTCTGTGAATATCCTATGTATATAGTACTCTGTGTTGATTATTGTGGTGAATCTAAATATATAAAAGGAAAATGTGACTGACTGACTGACTAACTGATCTATCAACGCACAGCTCAAACTACTGGACGAATCGTGCTGCAATTTGGCATGCAGATAGCTATTATAACGTAGGCATCCGCTAAGAAAGGATTTTTGAAAATTCAATCCCTAAGGGTGTGAAATAGGAGTTTGGAATGATTCACCGCAGTAATTTATAGTCTATATACATAGGATACCTATTCGCCGAATAGGTACAGTGTTGCTAACTTTGGAATTTCATTTCCGTATTTAAGTATGGAACTAGAACATGTTCATATATCTTAGCAAATATAATGAATAACTTACCTTTAACTCTGCAAAACACCTACAGTAAAAGAGCGATTTTTATAAGAAATTGTAAGAGGCACTTCCTGGATCTAGGTGCCTCTTTGGATGCCTAGTCTACGTCTAGGAAGTGTTCCATGTAACGATATTTTATATGCACAAATATGCACTAATTAACAGCTTTTATTTTTATAACAGTTTTTTACCTAGATTTTATGAAATTTGTATAACGCGAACTCGCCATCCTCACATAAACTTTAACAGTTTCTAGAGAATGGCGAACTGTTTATTTTAAAATGTATTATTGAAATTTACGTGATCAATTAAAAAAAAATAAAAAAATTCATGAGATTCTGATCTACCTACACGTCCATTATGCACTTTTGTGAGGAAACCTTGATTTGTGAGAGTTCTCCTTTGTTGATGTGCGATGTTTGCCAATTCAGACTTGGCCAACACGACTATGGCCTGAACCCTTTTCATTCTAATAAGAGACCCGTTCTTAGTAGTGAGTCAGGGATGGGATGAGAAATAATGCTATAAATTCAGTTGAACAAAAATCTCTAATAAATTCACTGTACCTTACTCGATGCTTAAATAATATGAGATAGGCATATTAGTTCCCGCCTTAACATATCTTACTCGCTCTACCCTAAAGCGCTGTCTTTATCTAACACCACCACTAGTAGTTGCGAGTGAGCTCCACGAAGGTGGCCGCGTTCTAATCTGGTTATTCTTCAGTTAGATTACTGTTTAGCCTTTGCACCAGTCTACGCATTTAAAAGATGGTTTCAATAAATAAAACGCTAATATTTGTGTTATCCTTTATCCATTCTATTTAATCTGTGTCAGTACATCGAGGTATTATTAAATAAGTGACTAGCTTACGAGTAAGCACAGAAATTAATCAAAACTTTAAAACTTATACCTTGATACAATATGTCATCAAACTGTATTTTATTTTACATCGAAATTGACGAGAATCCTCCGCTCAAGCACCTATTTTCATACAACCGTACATTTATACGAAGATTATGAACTAGCCTTAAAATTACACTTCATAACTGCCGCACTCAGAGTCGCTAATCGTTACTTAAGATTGAGTTAAAACGAGACAGATTTATGTGAGAAATATAGCTCTGTCTCGTTTTAACTAAATTTAAGTAACGATTAAGCGACTCTGAGTGCGTCAGTTTGTATCTATTTAATTAATTACTATGTCAAAAACACAAGCCGTACATGTATGGTACCTAGGTAATAACTGAAAAAAAAAAACTTTTGAACTAGACTAGGACAGAATTTGGTTTATCGTGAAATTAAAAATAACATCGCTATCATAATCGAGAATTTCTTGACGTATTTCTACATGAAAATGGAGATAAAATCTAAGATAAAAAATAAGTTAAAGTAGCGAGCACTTTAGAAATATATACTTACTATAGAAGAAGAGCTAGCGTGCACTACGGAAGAATTCCGTGCGTTTTTTCCGCAAAATCTGTGAGCTATAGAACTACATAGAAGTGCGCGCACTGCGGAATTAACTCTGACCAGGATTTTGATAGATTAAAATTCAAATTTGCGGATTTTAAAACGCACTGCGACTCACCGCACCGTGGTGCGCGCTTGCTTTAAATATAATTGAATAGTAGTTTCTACAAAGTTTAACGTAGAATGTATTGTAGATATAATACTAGAAACAGATATTCTAATTTCTAATAAATATAACACAAAACATCTAAGAACAACTACAGTAAGTTCTACGTTACATACAATAGATACAGAAGAATAGATTAGACGGATGGAAATTCTGGGGCATCGCATTTATGCTAAGATCTACGTTTCATAATCACTAGAGGGTTAATACGAATATGATCTAAGAAGACATAGGACTAGAAAAACTATCATAATTAATAGGTATTCGGGCTTGGCAACTTGAAAATATTTACAAATTGTATATTACAATTAAAATAAAATGCTATGCTAAAATTAAATATTTTACAACCATTGTACTTACGCCGATATCTTATAATAGAAATGTAGATATTTTAAAACTAAATCTTATAAGTACATTATAGGATACAAGATATTTTCATAAGTTACTAATTTGGCGATTCTAGCTGATTCTAATGTATTTTTATTGTAATTTATGATTTTTATTCCAAACAAGGAAGTCCATCTAAAGTCGAAACTGATGCAAAATGAAAAAAAAAGTAAGCTAATTGGCAATCCTCTCAATTTCATTACATTGCTTTCAAACCAGGCTTCTAGTAGGTACTTATTGGTACAACAAGACACACATCAAAATAGTCACAGCACGTTATCTTTAACATTAAGTTTATCATTTCAAATATTACACAATACACTCCATTATTTACATTTAATTATTCTAAACAGGTATGAACAATTAGTGCAACATTACCGATCTAACAATCAACAATGAATGTGCTCTAGGAATTTGACATGAGTTCTTTTTACGGAAAATTTATAAAGTATTAACACTTCATTGAAATAATGGGAGTGAGTATTATAAAAATATGCTGAAGTCTTTGTGCCTTAAACATTATATAACAACAAAGTTTATAAAGAGCGATTACTATTTTGTGTTAAATTTGACACATCGGTTAGTCTATTGTGAACCTGAACTTTATCATCGATTTTGGATGTGTTCGGATCGGGGCCTTCTTTGAGTAGTTCCCAAATGTTATTTTTGTCTATTATTTCAAATCCACCCCTATTTTCAGGAGCAATATCAGGCTTTGGATGATTATTAAGAGATTTTGAAGTTTCAGAAATTGGTGTAGATGGTACTTTATGAATTTCTTTGTTGATAGATTTGAGCGGTTTTGCTACATATTTTTCAGTTAAAATAGCTCTTGTTTTTGTCTTATTAAGTATCACTTCTGGTTTTACTGTTTTATTATCATCATTATGCTTCTCATAGCTTTGATTAAGAAATATATTTGGCTTCTTCATTTGAGTTTTTGGTTTTGGTTTCTTTGTCCTGTAATGAATTGTTTTGATATTACTCTTTGTGATAGCCGCTATGTTGTGAGGAACTGCGGTAGTTTCTGGTTGAGTACTTATAAAAGTTGGTGTAGTGGTGTTAGTTATTTCCTTCTCTACATTGTTTATAGTTGTAATAAAAATTATTTCTTTTTTCTCAGTAGGTTCGAATTTCTGAGTTGTAAAGACAGGTGGATTTGTTGTGCTAATATTAATTATTTCTTGCATTATTTTTTTGTCTGTTATTTTATATAGACGCGAAATGTTTGTAATGTTCATATTGCCATCCAAAGGTTTTAACTTATCAAAAAATCTTTCATGTTTATCTCCATAAGTAGCTTTAAGTGTACCCTTTCGTCTAGGCAGTGGTTTCTTTCGCAATTCTGGTTTCTTTGGATATTTTGTGATTGAAGGCAATTTTTGAATTATTAGTTCTCCATTGACATTTCGAATTATTGGTTTTATATCATTGCTGGTTTCCTGATTTTCAGTATCGTTGAGGTATGTCATAGTTGGAATTATAATAGGATCGTCAACACGTTTAGTGAAATTGTTTGTCAAAATATTTGAATTGGTAGAGCTAATGCTATTTGAAGAAATGGTGGTTGAAATAATATTCGATGTTACAGCAATTAATTCAATTGTAGAAGGAGAAGTTTCTGTTACAGTTTCAGTAATTGGATCTTCTGAGATAGCTACAGTACTCTGGGAGACAAATTGTGTCGTAGGTTCTGTACTTATCCAGTCATCCATTTTGTTAACTTCACTGCTAATATTACTGACACTATGCATATTTTCATACTCTTTTCGAAATTCATAATCTCTGCTGCAAATGCGACCACATTCACAGATATTGTCGATACTTGCTCTAGAATTTAGACTCGCGAGTTGAGTTTTATCGAACCAAGTAATAAAGTCATCATCAGTAATACCACGTAGTAAAGGACTACCAGGTCTCGCATGGAAAAATGTTTCTACGGCTAAATCGGGTCTGCTCGAGGGATAGATTTTAGCAAATGCAGGTCGAAGACTCGTTATAACGAATTTTGATCTTGCCTCGTAGGTCACACAAACTGGACAGGTGGAGCTTATCTGTTAACAAAATATTGATGGTTAGTACTTAAAATAAGTGTAGGTACCTTTTAATAATTAATAGTGGATTGTAGATGTTAAGAAAGAATAACACAATAAAATCATAGAATAATTGTCTTCTTCTTCTTTTTTTTCCGAATGTGAAAAGAAAGAAATCGGTGGTAATTGTATATCCGCTGTACAACGTATATAACCCCACACTGTTAAGGGACATCTAGCATGTAGCCTAGTGTTGTAACAACGCATTTCAATCGATTTCAATCGTTAAGCATCGTCGATTAAAGTCGGTAACCAGATGAATGGCTGACTCTGGAGGTCCATATTTTGGCATTTTCGTTGCTTTATTGTCTCAGAAAGCACCCAATTATGATAACTAATATCTGTAAAATATTATATGCACTCTTAGAGTTGAAATCTCGTTCTCTTAGTTGAGTTCTCAAATGGATCTGGGAACCCACCTATTATTATACCAAGAAAAGTTCTAACATTATGAAGTTGGAAAGGGCGACAACCTCAGCAATGAGAAAAAACGTTTTAATTAGCTTCAAACTTACATTAGTAAAGAGAAACCAAACGGATTCGCCACGTGAGCCGTAATGTAAATCGGCGAACGTAGCACCGTCTAATACCACCGGGTTGACTGAATGTAGTTCATAGCCTGAGAAGAGCGATGATTCCAGGCGCAGTATACCGGATCGTTCTTTGCCTTTCCATCTAAAATAAAATAGAAATGATTTATTATATACAAATCCAACTGGTATTGGTATTAAAAGATAGGTACTTATATTAGTAATGGGTAAAAATTTTGGTTTGGCGCATATTTAATTAAAATGAATTTAGAGCTAAAGCAGATTTAGATTAAGACTTAAAAAATACAGAAGATTTAAACTAAGAATGCGTTGTCAACTTTTGCGTAATTTTTATTCACCTCTTTACCCCGTACCAAAAACTCCTTATTGAAAATTTGCCTAAAAGGAGTTAGCTCTACGATAAATTATCATGCTGCAGTGCATAGGTACACGTGGGAGTAATGTGGTATATATTAACAGGTTGTCCAAAAATATTAGGAGGTGAGCTGGAGGAAGAGCCAGTGGTAAGGTTTTTTTTCTGAGACACAATCACAAATGAATAGGAAAGCGAATTCAAAAACTATTTAAGATACAGTCCGCTATTTTTGGATTGAAGTATCTGCAGTGATCTAAGGTTTTCAACATACTTGTTAATTGGGACTACCCACGATGATCTCACATGGCTTATTTTTTATCGTCAAAATGGATGAAATTAGATAAAACTAAATCCACTTCTTATCTTTCTATTTCATCAGCATCATGATCAACTCATCGCCGGCTCCCTGCAGAGCACGGGTCTCCTCTCAGAGTGAGAAAGGTTTGGCCATAGTCTACCAGCCTGCCCATGTGCGTATTGTTAGACTTCACACACCTTGGGGAACATTATGGAGAACTCTCAGGCATGCAGGTTTCCTCAAGATCTTTTCCTTCACCGTTAAAGCAAGTGATATTTAATTACTTAAAACACACAATTAATCCGAAAAGTTAGAGGTCCGTGTCCGGAATCGAACCCGTGATCTCCGATTAGAAGGCGGACAGCTACAGCCACAGCTATCTTTCTATTTGCTATCTACTAATATTTGGTATAGATAAAAAAATAGGAACTGTTACTTACTTGAAGCAAGTTTTGATGATTAAAGTGGGCAAGTTCCCTTGCAAGTCCTCGATGCTGCTCCTCTCTGGGCGGATCTCTTCAATGATGCCAGCTCGGATGCTCAAAAGGGCGTTTGCTGGTTTTGGGGTGTAAGTTGAATACGATATGGTTCCCTATAAAGAAAACATGACGTGTTTGTACATAGTATTAAGCTCCTTGTTGTAGTTGTCTTCACGGTAGGTAGGTTATATTTATAACTAGTCCATTATCACATCACTATAGTCGCAATTGCTGTGATTAGGATAGGATAGGCTGACCAACATTGGATGGCTGTGGTCACGGGGCACCTAGAACTGCCACGCTAGACCTTTTATTTATTCATTTAGTACTAACATTACTAACATATTTATAAGGAAATATTGTTACTAACGCACTTGTTACTACTACTAACTCTGGTAAATGTTTTTTAACTCAATATGGAATCAGTCTGAAATAAAAGATAATTTATTTATTTATTGATGTATTTCAGCCAAGAGTAAGGTGACAGCCAACTTTAGGAAATTGCGATCGTCACAGCCCACAGGTGCTCGTTTTTCAAAAGTGCTTTGTAGTAAATGAGAAAGCTGAAGGAAAAGTAGGTCGGATATCAATTAGCTCCTGAGCAATCTGGTAAACTATCAAAATTAAGTATATAGAGTTAAAAAACTAAGAGTTCGCTCTAATAATAGACACAAGTTTCTAGAGATATGTACCTGCACAGTAGCGCATCCAGCACCAGTAGCGTAAACAAAGACCTTGGTTGGTAATCCAGGCAGTTGCAAAGGCCTGGGCGGAGTTTTCGCTCGGAGTTCTAGCGTATCTGTTAGTTCCATTCCTGCTGTTGCAAGGGACACTGTGAGAGCTCGATGCCTGAAATAATATTTTATGCAATTAATAAAAAGCCACGACAGCCTAGTGGTTAAGACTTCGGCTTTCTATTTGGGGATCAAGGGTTTCATAAAAGCAATTAAATATCACTTGCTTTAACGGTAAAGGAAAACCTTGAGCGGAAACCTACATTACTGATGTACTTAGGTTTCCGCTCAAAGTTTGGAACATTATGGAGAACTCTCAGGCATCATGCTTGAGCGTTCTCCATAATGTTTTCAAAGGTGTGTGAAGTCTGCAAATCCGTAATTGTCCAGCGTGGTGGATTACGGCTGCCTAAATCATTCTGAGAGGAATCCCGTGCTCTCATTCCTCACACGTGTAGTAATGGGTTAAGATGATGCAATTATTTTGGATCTTCTATCATCCTAAAGCAAGAGGAAACATATCTTCAACGGATCGAACGGTTTGCCGGATCAACAAATTCTTGAAAAATCGGCAGTGCATTGACGGTTCCTTTTGTGCTGCAAATTCTCATGGGCAGCGGTTATCATTTAACATCAGGTGACCTGGCACTGTACGCTGTTTATTTTTTTAAAAACACTCACCTATCATGAGCCAAAGCAGCATACTGTGCGGCTGCTTTAGTAGCACTGTAAGCTAGGCTTGGATGTCGTTGCAGAGTTGAAGCGCGATAGTACAGGAACCTCGCTGCTGCCTCTCCTTCCGCTAGAGCTCCTCTCGCACACGCTGCTAGAAGAACTCTGACTCCGGCCACGTATTGCTCCATTGTTACCGCTTCTGCAAACAAAGCGTACTCACCAATTAATCACTCAATTTGAGCTTCGGTAGCTCAATCGTTAAAGGAGCGGACTGAAATCCGAAAGATCGCCGGTTCAAACCCACCATTGCCCAATTATTGCACCTAGTCCTAGCACAAGCTTTACGCTTAGTTGCAAGGGAAAGGGGAATATTATTCATGACTCATGATTATCGTAGTTAAAAAAAAAGGATTTTATTAGCGCCAGTTTAAGTCATCTTATCTGAAATCTCATATAACTTAAAACATGAATACCTAATCTGACTTTAAGTTGGAAAAGAAAGTCTACAGTCGTCTTACAGTTCTATAAGTTCTTAAGTATGGGTTGCCTGGAAGAGATCACTTTAGTGATAAGGTCGCCCTTTGTTTTTTAAGTGTATCCTGTATTCTTACTCTCTGTAAATCTATTAACAATAAAGTTGTTTTAATTTTTTTTTTAATGAAAGTTCTAAACCTAGTCCTGACAGTCACACAGAAACTTTTTTCAACGATCAAAAGTTCTCTAAAATGATTTTATCTAAATTCATACAATTTTTTCGATTCAAACAAAACCACCGAATAGTCAAAAAGTGTGATTGTTAAAACTCAAAACTGTATAATATATAATATCTATCTCTCTATCTAGCTCGATTGGTGATTTTTAAATGATAGTAATAGTACGTAAATAGTTGCATAAAGTATAGTAAATTCATTAATAAAATAATCAATGTTTCTTTTTTTTACTAGATATTTACCGTAAGAAGTCGTTTTGATATTTCTTGAAGTTTCTTCTAAAAGCCAGTCTGCAGCATCTTTCCTTGGTGCTGGCCATCCAAATTCTCCTTCTTCAGTTGTTGATGCATTTCTGAGGATCACTAATGCTTCTGGTACGATAGGACTCCTGTAATAAAATCAGAATGTCTGTGGCATTAATTAATTGCACGACTTGAAAGAGTTGAAACATTTATGAATTTTAATTGCCTGATATAAAAATAAAAAATCACTTCAAACATTACTAATTTTATTTATGAAGGAAAGATAGGCACCTGATGAAACTTGAATATTGAAGCATAACATTTTTTTTAAAATGTGTTCTATAGTAGATATAAATATAATTATTTTTATACCTGGCTAAGACAAGGCCCAAGACAGTTGCAGCTAGGGCAGCCGGAGAAGTAAGGTTATACAGATTTTTCTCCAAATAGGTTTGAGCTTTCTTTGCTATATCTGCATCCAATTGGTTTTCAACTCCAACCTCCAACAATGTTACTAAAGTTTCAGCAGTTACTTCAATCGTTCTCTCCCACTCTATTTCTTGTTGAGTCATATTGCCGTCTCTATCATAATAGTAGTATTCGTTTACATCAATTTCTTTTTCAGAACTGTTAGATTGTTTGATTTCAACTGGATAGTAATCAACTTCTTTATCAGCGGGTAGTGGGGTAAAAGACCCATCAGGGTTTTGCCTTGATTGTATCCAATGTTTAATAGATTGTAGTAGATTCGGATCGACCGGATAGTATGATTGTATTTTGTTAAGAATTTCCAGGATCTTGATTGTTGATAAGTGACTGCTTACAGCGGGATGGTCGCTGAATGAATTGTCACTTTTGCGGAACGAGAGGAGAATTTGAACCTGTAAAAAATGAATGATGACTTAGGTTGTAATTCGATCTTTAAGTAACTATTTATGATGGCATTGCATGCATTGCATGCATTTGAAATTTAAGGGTCATTTTTATTTTCTTCTACATCTATTATAACTAAATCTATTACTTAGATCCTCTGTTAGTTCATCTTACATAGTGTACTCACATTTCTACTGCAATAGTTTCTCTCAACTCTACATAAACGAAATAATGTAACTAAGCCTGACGAGTTTAATCCAATGACTTATAAGGTCCAGTTGCGTGACTGGCAGTTAAAGTTACGTTACGGTTACGGCTAAACTGCCTGTCATGCAACTGGACAGTGATTTACTAATAAAGTTAAACAAATCACCTGTTCTGGCAACTTCTTCAAAATCCTCTCCCTTTCATTCTCATCAACCAAATGCGGGATATGTTCCAAAGCTAACAATGGAGCCAAACTAGCTGAAGCAGCTGATAATTGGGAATCTCTCCACACATCCGTCCATTGGTCAGAGGAATCTGTTTGGAGGCTGTATAGTGGAAGATGAAGACCGCCGGAGACGAGGAGTGTTCCACTCGCAGAACCAGGGACTACGCCGTGAGGAAGACCCAGTTCCAAGACTTGAGAGAAACCCGCTTCCTCGTTGAAATTCCATATTCTGTAAAATAAATATTTGATAAAAATAAATAAAATACGTGTTTTTGTAAAAAAATAATGTCATAAAAACGTGTAAAGTACATAAATAATCTACTTAGTTTGTGTAAAAAAAAAAAAAATTTGATAAATAAATTTTGCTAAAGTCCAGTAATAGATTCAAACATAGATTAATTATTGGTCTCGCTCCATGGATTCAAATGATGATTCGAAAACACTTGTAAAAAATTATTTGAATAAAAATCTTTTTATTCCTATTTTTGTTTATTATCGGGTGACTTTGCTCCCTTGTGTTTATGTATTAAATGAATTGTGAAACATAGCTAACCACCCATTTATCAAGTTCATTTACCTAAAATCAGCCTTATCTCCCCACAATGCACTAAATCCAACGTATTTGATCCTCATATCGGACGTCAGTGGCCACACCAGCAGTCTTCGTTCAGAAGGTGCGGCACCACGACCGACCGACAGTCGTCCTCCTTCCCACCACACCCACCACGCGCACCACGCGTTGGCACCAGCACATTCCTCGTCACTTTCTGTTTGCTCTGCACTCGCTAGATGGACGTCGTAGCCTATAAGCAAATATATTCGTTTGTCATTCGTTATTTATTTATTTTGGTGTATACAACAATATATAGATTACAAGGAGTAGCTTCACTTCAAAGATGTGAACCACTACAACTCTCGATGACTGCTCAGGATCTGGAGTTTGCACTTGAAATTCTTTGTTTAAAAGGTAACAGTAGCGGCATTGGAGAGGGATCCTTTTATGAATATGCCAGATCAGCTAAACTTGAGGCTATTAAGCAGTGTTATTTTTCTCTCAAACACAACTCGATACATGTCATCCGAAGGTAAAGCAGACAGGGCGGCGACACAGTGCATTGCGCAACTTGAATACCAGGTCAGCACCTAAATCTAGTGCCGAAACCTTGGTTTTCTTACCATGTTTGCCTTTAGCAATCCACACACGAGTCCTCTCAAACACGACTCGGTACATGTCATCTGAGGGTTCCCGTATAGCAGACAGGGCGACATGGGCAGCACCCTGAGCCCGCAGCTCCAGCACCAGGCCCGCTCGATTCCGCGGTGCAGCCACCCATTGCCACTCCCATGAACCACGGGATGAGACCGCGAGATGCTCTGAAATATGGTGAATTTATTTTTAGATTCATCATCATCATCATGGAACTATGAAACAGCTTAGCTTATTACAGTAGCCGGCAAGAAATATTGTACATCGACCTTTAGAATGGATTTCGGCTTTGTAGGCGGCTAGTCTAAATATATATAAAATGAAAAGGTGACTGACTGACTGACTGACTGATCTATCAACGCACAGCTCAAACTACTGGACGGATCGGGCTGAAATTTGACATGCAGATAGCTATTATGAGGTAGGCATTCGCTAAGAAAGGATTTTTGAAAATTCAGCCCTCGCCTAAGGGGGTGAAATTGGGGTTTGAAAAGTCTACGCTGACGAAGTCGCGAGCATAAGATAGTTGCATATAAATCTTCACTTTACTATGTTAATTCTTAGATAACCTTGTAAAAATTGAAATCACCGCTTTTGGCTTACTTTTTCAGATTATTTTATCACAAAAATAGCAACGTAGTTGAAGTGTAAGGAGAAAGAAAAGTAAAAGATGAAGGAAATAATACTTACTATATTATATAGAACGTACTAACCGTTAGCGCAAAAGTATGCACTCTGCGTGTCGCTTCTATGCAGCCCCTCCGGGAGCACCAGCACGCTGGCGGATCGGATGACAGAGCCGACTAGAGTCTCGTTGTTGAAAGACGTGTACGACACCGAACAGTTATCCGCGCTGTATCCAGTTACCTCCACTGAAACAGAAATAGGGAAGATTCTAACACGAGAAACTAAATAGAAATGGGGAAATACTTTGTCATTTTAGCCTCAAAGATGCATGGTAGTAATAGGGATATTCTTTGGCGTTTTAAGGTACTGCAAAGCCGCATTTTAATGTAATGTAAGAATTTGGCATAAAACCTGAGCTGTGCCAAAGATGTGATAGTCTATAGTGGTTAGGACATCCGCCTTATAATCGGAGGTCGGCGATTTGATCCCGGGCACGCACCTCCAACTTTTCGGAGCTATGTGCATTTTAATTAATTTAATATCACTTGCTTTAACGTGAAGGATATGATGATGTTGATTAATTAGGCCATATAACTCATACAAAAACCTTTAACTCAAAGAGATGAAATAATAAACAAGCCCTGCTAAAAATATACTTTATTGCCACTGTCTTGAAGTAAAGTAACATGGCACATTATTTCCTTAATATGAAACTGGCGGCAAGTGTTTATAGCATCACGAGTCGTAAAACGTGGTTATGTGAGAACGGATCCATCCTACAAGTAAACAAAGTACCAAGCTAACTTACTTAACGTTGGACAAGAATTATTGCAGTGTAACTTTCAACTTAGTAAGTAGGTATAAGATTTTTCACTCTAACCAGCCTTTTTAAAAGGGTTTAAGGATTACTATATACTACCTGCACCTAATCTCATTTAATAACGTGAATGAAAACTTTGTGAATCATTATTTTAGAGACAGAGAGTCGGACTATTTAGTAGATGGGCATAAATTTAAAAAAAACCTAGTTTTCCAATTTTATTCAAATCCAATAATCGATAATCAAAAAGTGTAATTTATTACCTATTTTGATTTTTTTTTGATATGATCTGATTTGATTTGATTTATTGCTAATAAGTTACTGCACTTATTAGCAATTACTAACCATTAATTTTAAGTTTGTTTGTACCTTAGGCACAAGATGAATAAACTAGTTTTCTTTATTTCTTTATTTCTTTATTTCTTTATTTATTTATTTCTTTATTTCTTTATTTCTTTATGTCTTTATTTCTTTATTTCTTTATTTCTTTATTTCTTTATTTTTTATTTTTTTATTTCTTTATTTCTTTCTTAAAGTGATTTTGTTAATTGTATTGTAGAGTAATCAAATATTTACATAATAACAAGGTAACATCATAGTCGTGGTTCTCTACAAATGGACAATTAAAATTCGCAAAAAGTATTGCACCATCTCAAAGTTAAGACGACGTCTTTTGAAAATTTGTTGGTGTTGGTGTGAAAATAAAATAAAGCGAAGAACCACAATAAATTCGAAGAGAGGAGGAAGTTTTTGACACAGTTAGAAGTTTGTAAGGGGAGAAATAGTGTAAGTGCCAATACGAGGTTACTTACCTACTACAAGCTACTTGTTCACACGAACGTTGAAAGAAGTAAAACTTTTGACATCAAATTTTAAGCTTGATCAAATTACTTTGCCTACTTCACCCACTGTGTTGAGTAGACATAACATGGTTGGTTACAATACTAATGGAACGAAAAACAGAAGACGATGTGTAACGACAGATTGGAAGACCCTTCACTAGGTAGAAGATAGTTTATAGGTGTAAGGTAGAAGAACAATTTCATGGCATTTCGAACCAGTAGTAAATTCACCACAATCGAATCTCTGACCTATCGAATAGTAGGCGTCTTAATCACTGAGCTATCACTAGTGACACACCCACGACACCCTACAATATAAGCGAATTTATATAATACTAGCTTATGCTCGCGACTTTGTACGCCTGGACTATATACATTTCAAAACCCCATTTAACCCACTAAGGGGTAGAGTTCCGAAAAATCCTTTCAAATTTCATGTCTCTAGAACCAGCGGTTTTAGCTGTGCGTTTATATTATATAAGTCAGTCAGTCAGTCAGGACTTTGAATTTTATATATGTATACAGATTATGTTCCCTATTAGATACTACTACCGGAACACCAACCTGTCCGCACACATTTGTTTGTGTGTGTGGACAGGTCGGTGTTATCCGTAGGACACAGGATTTGTGCTAGCTAGTTGAGCGGGACAAGGACAATGCCATGCGCAAGTATCATTAGTGCTTTTCACTCGCATGGTACAGTTCTTGCAATTCACGAAGGCTAGTGAACTTTACTTGTGGTAACGTCGTTTACATGGTCATTGCGTAAGTGAGCGTGCATGTCGGACCAATCAGTCGCCTGTCAAGCGCTGTCAAACGCACACATTTAGGGTACCTTACATATATATACCGATACGACTTAAACACAAGTACTAACTAAACTAAGTATAACAAGGTGAGAATCGAGTGACCATGCGATGATAAATTAACGAAGCAAGCGACACTCCCTTCTTTATGTAGTTATAGTTAGTAGGTATTCTGTGCTATTAGTACAGCAAACCAAAATTTAATTCAGGTGTTGATGGACATCCTCCCAAAACCGCAATCCATTGTGATAGCGGCTGTCATTTGCATAATTCACGGAATAACGTCATTAAACGTGATTGTGCTGACGTGTTCCGTATAAATGTTAATTTCGGATACTGGGTTACATAAACTAGATCTATAATTTTATCTATAATCTATAAAACGCTTTTATATTATATACCTACCTAAATAATTATAAATATATAACACAATCGAATAAGATGAGCTAGGGGCAAGAATAGCAGGAAAACAATAATTTTGCGAACAATTTATTTATATGCAGTTATTTCTATGTATATAAAAAGCTTTTAAAAATACTGTCAAAGGAAAAAGGTACTAACTACATTTCAATACTAAATTTTGATGAGCTATTTATTCTCAGCAAAAATCGCAAAATTAAATTAATTCGACCTTAAAATTATAGTTTACTAGCTGCCGAACTTCGTACCGCCTAACAGTTAATTCTTTTTCAGGATTTTTTTTAAATTTGTCTCTCCGTAAGAACCATCCCCGTACTTCAAGGAATATTATGAAAAAACAATTAGCGAAATCGGTTCAGCTGTTCTCGAGATTTGCGATCAGCAACACATTCAGCGATAGATTTTTATGTATAGAGATAAAGCAATTTACATTTACAAATGGTAATTAAGATTAAGCCTTTAGCATACTGACTATTTCTCCTGTGGTAATGAAACGTCGTAAAGCGTTAATCGTTTCGTTACTGCATAATATGAATACGTCCGTGTGGGTATGACTAAATTAATGTAAAGCAGTTAATTCTTCTTCGCCTAATACATAATAGGTTAACGTTAAAACGTTTTAAGTCCATAGATGGAAAGTCTTTAGAGATTCCTGAGTGTTTCTATTATGTCTATATCTGAACACAATGCATCGTAATGGCTTCGTAATAGAAGAAGCAACCGGGTAGGTATTTTCCAAGAGACTACGACTTCACATCAAGCTGTTGACAATATAAACTCGATCTTGGCAGGATATTTTCCACTAACAAATATATGAGAAAAATTGCTTCACAAGTTACAAGAAGTTTATCCAATAAAGAGTAAAATCGCTTGCGGAAACGCTACCGTGTTGTGAAATGAGATTTTGTACAACCTGAGCCATTTTTGCTGGAACATGTTAGACTTAGTTTGAAAATATTTTCAAAGGGCTTTGGGGATTACATTTTGATAAAAATGCAAACTGTGATCGAATATAAATTTGCATAGTTTAAGCCAATATAATATTTACAACTAAATAAGCAGAATTGAATAAAGACGACAGTAAACTTAAAGCGCAACACATACCGACAGAGCTGAGGTGTGCCTCTTTCTTGATAACAACAAAAACTAAGGCATAACAGATGCGGTGCGCGGGAAACCTAGGTGCAACCAATTGCGGCGTATGTCCTACATGTAACGTTTTCAGTATCAATATCAACTCAGCTTTACGTAGTTTTACATACGACTGAAATTGGTTATTTCAGCCGTATGTAACTACATACAGTTGACTTTTCATAATTATTATAATAAATAAATATATAAATTATCAAAAAAACCATCTATAGGACCCCAAAGAAGGCTGTAGCAAAACTGAATCCAACACATTCAACTCAATGTAGTGAAAGTCGGAACATTTCGAACAATTTTTTTTCCAGGTTGCAAGGTTTTCGTTTACAACTTGATGTCCTGTGTCATATTATTTTGAAAGCTTCATAGAACAGGATTTTTGGTTAGCTCTTCTAATATTTTGAAACCATTTTGAAACATATTATTCTTCAAGTGTTCTTTTATTACAGCTCTCGGTTACAATCAAAAGCTTTAAAAAAAGATAAATATCACAATTTCAGAGTTAATAACTCTAACTCAGTACTCCACGTTAGTTCATACTCATACAGGCAGTTACAAAGTCTTTTGTTACGCGAGTATTTTGTAAGGCATACAGTTTTGGAACTTTTGATTTAACAATTAGGAGCGACGCGAGCTCATGCCGAGAATTTGAATCGTGAACTTCATTAAAATATTTTGCTTCAAAGATTGCTCGGGTGAGGAACGCGTATAATTTTTCGGGCTTTGTCTTTGCTTTAATTTAAGTTAGGAAATCTTCTCGAGAAGGATAATCTTTGTTGTGCCGTGGAAGAGGTATTTTTTGGAATTAGTTACTTATTCATGTTATAATTAGGTACATAATTATTATTCTATTTGGAAATAATTTACAAATACGATTTACATAAAACCATGTGAGAGAGCTTAATTAATATGTACCTATCCTTGAAATGCCATTTTATAACTTAAGCTGCTCTTGGTTACAATCAAAAGCTTTAAAAAAGAAGAAATTAATTTAAAAGTCAATTTAAGTTACGCGTGTATTTTGTAAGGCATACAGTTTCGGAACTTTTGATTTAACAATTAGGAGCGACGCGAGCTCATGCCGAGAATTTGGATCGTGAACTTCATTAAAATATTTTGCTTCAAAGATTGCTCGGGTAAGGAACGCGTATAATTTTTCGGGCTTTGTCTTTGCTTTTATTTAAGTTAGGAAATCTTCTGGAGAAGGATTATCTTTGTTGTGCCGTGGAAGCAGAACTTTTTTTTGGAAATTTTTTTGGTTGTCACATTGTAAGATCTAGGTTAGATACTTTAAACGTTAAATTCGTAGGTAAGCAAACTGCAAAGATAATTATAAAGTTTTTTTGAACATACAATGAAAAATGACATTTTTATCCACTTTAATCTTTCTGTATACGTTAACTCTTTGCGTAGTATGTTTTTAGGCCATCATTCTGTTCATATTGTTTAAAATTCTATGCAGATACCTTAGCAGATTAGAAACCTGTTTTTCATGCAGAAAAAATTTCAACGTTGGTCCCCAGGAAGCAAACTTCAAACCGTTCTTTGGCTTGCCTCTTCCGGTATCAGCCCAACAAAAAATCAGCCTGCCTGTAGCAGCAGGCAGCAAAAGTTAGTTTGAAACCATCTGTAGTCCGCGACAGGTTGAGATGGCAATCGGGGAGGGAACGCCTCGCATACCCGCACAGCCCCTGCGCTAACTTGGTACGAGAGATCGCGGTAGACTTGCGGGTGTGCAGGGCGACCACCCGCCTCATACCCCGATTGCCATCTTGACCTGTCGCGTACTATAGCTATATTCTTACCAGTAATATTCTTCCTCCCAGGAGTATTAACAGCCACACGCACGACTAGTTGCGTGCCTCCACGAGGGCCAAGTCTCAGACGTTCAGTGACGTACAGAGCACCGGTACTTGCGAATGCTGCTCCTGCACTCAGAGCCAAAAGAGCGGTTACCTGGAAATAAAATAATGGAATTTGTAGCATCCTATGTGATCTGTGAAATAAGAGATTTAGCGGCTTTGTAGAGCGTTGTCGCTGTCACTCATACCTATGTGACGTTTTGTCGGTCTCAACGACAGATACAACGCTCTACAAAACCGCTATCTCTTTCTAAAGGTCGGTGTACATAATTTTCTGCCGCGTACCTACTGTATGCCAACTGTGTTCAGCCTAGTTAGTATCTGGTGTTAGTATCAATGCCCAACTAATCTATACTTACATAAAAATAATAGATAGGTACCTACCGTGACTAGCTGACTGACAAACAATGCACAGTCAGTATATGACTATTTATTAGAAGCTCTATTTTAAATTTCTAATTAACGGTGTTTATGCATTCATTTTAAGTATTTGAGCTTGGCCAGTTTTTGTATCAATAACTTTAACTTTAGGTAAGTCACTTAAGTACTTAATAGAGTTTTTTTAGGAAGTATCGTACGTAAATTCACTTACATCCGTTAAAATCTATAGGTAAGCAAATCTATACTAATATTATAAATACGAATGTGTGTCTGTCTGTCTGTCCGTCTGTCTGTCTGTCCGTCTGTCTGTCTGCTAGCTTTTCATGGCCCATCCGTTTTACCAATTTCGATGAAATTTGGTACAGAGATAGCTTGCGTCCCTGGGAAGGACATAGGTTACTTTTTAGCCCGAAAAATTAAAGAGCTCCCACGGAATTTTAAAAATCCACGCGAACCAAGTCGCGGGTATCATCTAGTATAATATAAACTCATTAACTCAAATAGCTTTGAGGTATAATCGAGGTATCCCGCTGATAATTGAAGCTGGCATGTCTGGCGATAATATGGACTGGATCCTACAACTCTCTCAGCCAATTCCGAGAAAGGATCTCTAGAGGATCGTAGACATGACTAGAAGATATTGAAGCGACTACACGATTCACTGAATTGAGTATAATAATTGTTCATTAATCGTAAGCAATATCCAGGTGAAGATACAACTTGTGTTCATGCTTGGATTTAATATTATACTTAGTAACAGCTATCTATTATTACGTTAATACAATATTAATATAACATAATATAATTATGTACAATCCATTCTAATATTATTGTTATTTATTTATTTATTATTTAATTAGAACGGCCATAAAGCCAATTACACTAATTAAACTACAAGTACAAACTAATATAAACATACTTACAAAAATTGTTAAAATTATAAATTTTAAAAAGCAAAATTAAAAATTTTCACAAAAGTGCAAGAGATCTGACCCTTGAGGTCAGCCCATTTGTCAGCAAATATGTCACAGCGAGGGGACTCCTTCAGCAGCGCGTTGAGCGCAGCCAAAGTGCGCGGTATGGGTGACGGAGCGCGCTACCGTGCGACTAAACGGACTTGCGAAAAATTTGGAGCGGTAGCGGAGATAGCTGTAATTAGAGGGTGCATAAACGCAGCAGAGCTTGTTGTGTAGTTCAGAGCAGTCGATCACACCCCTAAGAATCATGCAAATTGTACCAATTTGGTCGCAGTCTCTTCGGGTTTTGAGCGAGTGGAAACCCAAGTGCCCTTGGAGAAATTTTGTGGGATACATATAACATTATAATATTATAGGAATACATCGTTATTAACTATTTTACGTACTTACTCGAAAATTTCTTCTGTTACTTAGGGGTCTATGTATTTTTATTATAAAGTAGTAGGTACATTATTTTAGCATGCCAGGCTTCTTAGATGCTTTCTTATTTTATGTTCTTAATAGGTACTAGCTTATGCTCGCGACTTCGTCTGCGTGGACTACACAAATTTCAAACCCCTTAGAAGTTGAATTTTCAAAAAAAAAATTTGTGGATGCCTAGTCATAATAGCTATCTGCATGCCAAATTTCAGCCCGATTCGTCCAGGAGTTTGAGCTGTGCGTTGATAGATCAGTCAGTCAGTAAGTCAGTCAGTCAGTCAGTCAGTCAGTCAGTCAGTCAGTCAGTCAGTAAGTCAGTCAGTCACCTTTTAGGTATATCTTTAGATAAATGCGTTTGTTTGTCTGGTTACCTGTGAGTTTGTTTGTCTGTTACATTTTCACGGCCCATCCGTTTAACCGATTTTTATTAATTCTGGTACAGAGATTATCTTGCATCCCAGATGCATCCCAAAGATAGCCGCTATTTTTAAAACTCAGGTAGTACCTACCCACGGGATTACCAAAAACCTAAATCTACACGGACGAACTATTCTGGGAGTCAGACAATATTATCCTTCACATTATTTTAATGTATGTTTGGTTACAGCGAATCCCTTCGTTACGCATCCGGCAGACCGTGTCAAATACAAATATTTGCTACTAGGGGAGATAACACCCTAGCCGAATCATATTACTCTAAACTCAGAGGCCTTATCATGTTCTGTTGTCAGTTATATCCAGCTTTACCTTCAAGTTTCGAATATGATCATTATTATGTATTATTTAAGGTGAAATGGAAATGGCCGGCAGCTTCGAGATGTCTTCTTGTCCAAAATTCCTCAGTGCTTGAAGACCAAAGTCTTCGAACAGTGCGTGTTGCCAGTGATAACATATGGATCCGAGACATGGTCGCTTACTATGGGCCTCATAAGAAAGCTCAGAGTCACTCAGCGGGCGATGGAGAGAGCTATATGTTTCGAGTTTATCTATTAAATCAGAAATGAGGAGATCCTTAGGAGAACTAGAGTAACCGACATAGCTCAACGGGTTGCGTAGCTGAAGTGGCAATGGGCAGAACACATAGTTCGGAAAACCAATAGGCATTGGGGTCTCAAGGTGCAGGAATGGCGACCTCGTACCGGCCATTTCCATCATCATCATTATCATCAACCAATAGACGTCCACTGCTGGTCCCTACAAGCCATAGCGACCATGTCTCTCTAGCAACTATGCTAGAGAGACATGGTCGCTATGGCTCGGATCCATATGTTGTCACTGGCAACACGCACATCACTACCCCTAGTATAAATGCGAAAGTGTATTTGTTTGTTGGTTTTTTTTTGGTTTGTTGGTTTGTCCTTCAATCACATCGCAACGGAGCAACGGATCGACGTGATTTTTTGCATGGGTATAGTCAGTGGCGTGCAGGTCATAGAGGCATAAATGCACTGCTTACCCCAGTTGTAATAGCTTAATGCAAAGCTTATGACCTGCCAACTTAAACAGGTTCCTACCTAACTAATGCCTACCCTGGCTTCAAACCCTGTGCACGCCACTGGGTATAGTTTAAGACCCGGAAAGTGACATAGGCTACATTTATCCCGGAATATCAAAGAGATCCCACGGGATTTTTAAAACCTAAATCCATGCGTACGAAGTCGCGGGCATCAGCTAGTACAAGTTATGTAAAATCAGAATTTATTTTGGTAGATACATATGTAATGTTGGACAACTAGTGTCTTTATAGCTGCGTCTGTGACTCTACTTGCCATTCAGAATGCTTCGTATTCCGTTGAGCTATGACGGTAATAGAGAATAATGAGCACATACCATAATATAAACTATACAACCTATTACGAGACAATAATCATATCTTAACTTTAAACGTCAACAATACCTAACATGAACTTTTTAAACATAGAGTCACGTCCCAAGTCTAAAGTCATACAGTACTACTAGACACTGGTTAGCACGAACACCTGAGTCCTGAACAAATTCCGGAAGTTAGTATGTGCTTTATATAGCTGTTGAAATTTTAGTCCACCCCCAGAGAGACATTCCGACTACGGCAATGCAAACTAGTGCACAAGTTCGCTTGATTACAATTCGCTATTGTTTCGCGAAATTAAAAACTTTTATCAACTGTACAGTAAAGTTGATAAAAGTTTTTAATTTCTACGCTTTGTCATCTACCAAATGAACGAACTCTTTGTACTTAATTAGATACTGAATGAAACTGCTTAGGAGTATTGCGAAAGTTCTGAAAGCACCTAATTTGGAAAATAAATTTGACGAATAGTCTGTTTATTTGTACCTAACGAAACTTTTTGACGATGCTTCTAGAGTAGGTATCTATATCTATAGTTCGCGAAAGGTCGAGATGGCAATCGGGGTATGGGGCGAAGCGACGCCCCGTACACCCGCACGTAACCTTTCGAATACGGAAATCTAGACAAAAGTTCCAATCTTTCAATCCAAAATGGGAAAATTATACAAAATTACAAAACTGTTTAAAGTTTGGCAGCATTTAATCCTGGCGACAGAGTCCGGTGTAACTCTAATAGAATAGCAAACAGCTTCCCCGGGACACATTGTCTAACGATCTATTTGGCATGTGATCTCGGTGGAAATCCCCTATTGGAATTCGATGGACGACGCCGTTCCCAAACAAATCACTACGCACGTACACTCTTGAATGCATTTTAAATATTGGGATAGTGATAGGGTACTCTGTAACATGAAGATTTTGGTGCTAATGCCAATGCATTCATGAAAATATATTATATGCATTCATCATACAAAATGCATGCACGCAATCGTGCATGCATTTTGTAGATTATCATTTCTTGCATCAATCCGGGTATCTTTGAAAAAAGAGTGAATGGGCCATCTTCTAGGTAAACGCGTCCTATTTTTTTAATATGTTGCGACATATTTTTATTGATTGCAAGTTGTATAAGGCTAATAATTTAATTTTTTGATAATGTTTAATAACTTCATTTGATCTCTCTCTTAAAATATTTCTACACTATTAATTTAGTCGAATGTTATGGGCTCTTTAAATAGTACACTTCCATCTTTTTTGTACCAATTTTCTTGCAAATAATAAATAAATAATAAATAAATAAATAATCTTTATTTCACAGACATCAAGGCCCACAATATTATGTTAGTAACCATCTTAATCTATGTTAGTAACTATATTATAATATAATGTATGTTAGTAAGAAACTTATTCTATGTTAGTTAATATAATTAATATACTTATTAACTAATGCAGACATCCAGTGCGCCTTGAGAGCGCTGTCCTGTCTGTCTGCTATCACCTTCAGGATAATGTTAGGACTTCTCTCCAACCTACTTTTAATTGAGGCGATCCTTTTCCGTATGATTGCGAAGAAGCCGTCTACACAGTTATCCGCAAACATACCGGACGCGCTACAGTACCGAGGCAGTCCCAACATTATTCTGAAGATGTTATTATACTGGACTCGGAGGGCGTTTATAGATTTTTGGGTATAGTCAACCCACAGACTGCACGTGTAGAAGCTCTGACAAAAGGACTTGAACAAAGTGACCTTAACTTCTTTTGTGCAACGAGCAAATCTGCGAGCTATCATATTCCCTCTAACCGCCAACGCCCTCCGTTCCCTATCAATGTCACAATTATCTTTCATGTTTGCTGTAACCACATGACCCAGGTATGTGAACTTGGGCACCCTAACCAACTCTGCACCGTACAGTCTCACTGGAGGTACATAGCTGGGAGAAATGCTACCCGCCGCAAAGACCATGAGCATGCTTTTTTTTTTTACATTATATTTAAGTCCATGCTTTTCAGCATAGTCTTCGCACACCCGCAGCAAATCTCTCAGCGCGCAGACCGATGGGCTCAGCAGCACCATATCATCCGCGTAACTGATGTTATTAATCATCTGATTATCAATCGAACATCCCGCATGCATGCTGCTGAGCCCCTCGATCAGCTCATTCACGTACAGGCTGAAAAGCTTCGGTGAGCTCCTCCCACCTTGCCTGACTCCGCATTCCAGCCTATACGTGTCCGAGTATACCCCCGCCCACCTTACCTGGTTATCCTGCCTTGCATACCAGTGCCTAAAGATGCTGATGAGTTCCTGAGGCATGCCAGTGCGTCTGAGCTTGTCCCAGAGTATCGGGTAAGAAACCAGATCAAACGCTTTTGAGAGATCCAAGAAGCAGGCGTACACTGGTGTTTTCCTGCTCGTATAATACTTGACGGTCTCCTTTAGGGTCAACACGGCACTCTCCGTGGAAAGCCCTGCCCTGAACCCAAACTGTGCATCATGTAGGTCTAGGTATTGATCCAGTTTTCTATCCAGAAGTCCGTCAAGTACCTTGGCTGTTACGGTAGCTAATGAAATCGGCCTATAGTTCTTGATATCTGTAACGTCCCCCGTTCTGTCCTTCACAACTGGCACCACCACATTCCTCATCAATTCCTCTGGCAAGTATGAATGGACCACACATATGTTATACAACAGACATAAAACTCTAGGCAAGTGCACACCAGCATACTGAAGATGCTCAATGCTCAACCCATCATGTCCTGGCGATTTTCCACGAGTCATATACTTGACGATCCTTTTGACCTCTTCAGTTTTAAAAAAGGCCAAGGTGTGATTAGGTTCAGCATCGAGTCCCTCCACTGTGATGGCATCGTGTCCCTACACAATAATGATTATTTATTTATTTTTATTTATTTGAACTGGTTTAGGAATTAAAAGAATATATTATAAGTACCTACAAGACCTATAAGGATCGTACTCGTTACAGCAGCAGTTTAGGTAGGTATAATATACCTAGGTCATATACTAGCCACTGACAAAGAACGTGCTAGTGCTAGTTGATATCGTACCAGAAATAGCTAACTCCTGAACAAAGTTTAGTACGAACTTTAGCTCAAATACCAGCTGCTGAAATTTCACCTATTCCCCGGGAGAGACATTCCGAAAATGATAATGCATACTAGTTCACAAGTGTGTTTGATTAGGTACTGGTTCTATTTTGGCTAAATTGAAACCTCTATTGAGTAATATTGTACTTACAAAGAGACGATTATGTACTAGTGCCGTTTATCATCATCAAAATTGAAGACTTATTTAGTTGACGTTATTTCTAAGCTAGGTTCTATTATTTACTTATTGGGTACTAGCTTATGCTCGTGACTTCGTCCGCGTGGACTACACAAATTTCAAACCCCTATTTCATCCCCTTAGGGGTTGAATTTTGATAGATCAGTCAGTCAGTCAGTCACGTTTTCCTTTTAGATTAGATAGATTTAGATTAGGTTAAGAATAGTCTGTTTTAATCAGCAATGTAGGTATCTACAGGATTTGAAATGAGTGCTTCAAATGCGGCCCGAAAAAGATATATTTAATGTCCTTATTTCAAATATAAGTCAAATTTTTAGACTTATTGCTTGGGGTGTTAAGTTTTATTTTAGAACTAGCTTATGCCCGCGACTTCGTCCGCGTGGACTACACAAATTTCAAACCCCTATTTCACTCTCTTAGGGGTCGAATTTTCAAAAATCCTTTCTTAGCGGATCCCTATGTCATAATAGCTATCTGCATGCCAAATTTCAGCCCGATCCGTCCAGTAGTTTGAGCTGTGCGTTGATAGATCAGTCAGTCAGTCAGTCAGTCAGTCAGTCAGTCAGTCAGTCACCCTTTCCTTTTATATATTTAGATAAATATTTTTGTCCTCAGTTTAAAAGATTTCCTTTCCTTTAATCTTTTTAAATTTAATATCGATAACAAGAGGACTTAAATATAAATATTTTTCAATCGTTATTAAACTTTATGTTCAAGTGTTACGGTTTATAATAAACTGAAGTTGTTGAGATTATAAAACTTATTTCTACCTTCCGTAATAAGAAACACAGATTTATTATGTGTGCAAACCTGACCACTTGAGCGATGTCATTTTGCTCGTGAGCTGCCATCTATATCTACTATCAATAGTTTTAATGGTTGGAGAAACTTGAATCAAACACCTAATGAATAGTTATCCTAAGCTAAGTAAACGTCGAGTTTCGTGCAGGATGTACGTCCACATCAAAAAGGAGTGTCTGACGGACTATTTGGCAAAGGCTTCCGTTGGAAATCCTCATTTGCTCGATGGCTGTCGCTGTTTGCAAACAAATAGCCACAGTCGCTTTGAAATATATATACGTTGGCAGCATTTATTTTACATCCGTGCGATTGCTTGAAGTTGATTTCCTTTTGGGTGCTTGGGAAGAAACAAATGGGTTCGATCGAAACTCACACAGCTTTATTTGTACATAGAAAAAATCTGATGTTTTTATCATCAATTAGTGTTCTTTGAAAATAAGAAATTATACCGCTTGGACGAAATAAACCAAGTGCGAGTCCAACTCATGCACCGGTGATTGACAGAATGCGTGTAGTTATTTTTTTGTTTAAATTATCCCCAACTGCAAAAATAAGTTTGTAATCGCACAAAAATATGTTTTTATGTGATGTAAGTTGTAACTACAAATTAACGAATGTTGGAGTTTTCCTTCACTTGTGCTGTGAAATCTCGCCTTTTTCATGATTGTAGGTTTACAGAAAGTACAGGTTTTGATAACTCAACTGCTAAAGATTTACCTAGTACTGTTACAGGACTGAGCACAATGCAATCTTAATTGGTACGCACTAATCTGGACTTCACCGATGTCACAGACTTCATCATTAAAGAAGGCTGTGACATCGGCCTTTAGAATGACATTTCAGCTTTGTAGAGCGTTGTCTCTGTCACTCATGCCTATATGACGTTTTGTCGGTCTCAACGACAGAGACAACGGTCTACAAATCTCCTACTTTCGGCCACGTACTGTATTGTTAAGCCTTACTCAGTTATAGGTAGGTATATAGAATAGAGACTCTGCACGCTTCAGTGTACAGTAACCATTTTATGATTGTGATTTAGATAATAATTCTGACACCTTCACATATTAAATTATACCTCTAACCTAATTTCGTTTATCAAATACACCTACATCAGGTGGCGCAGAAACACCAGATAATAATTATCTCTGACTCAATATTCCTACAACGAGCAGTTATAAACTCTGTGTTAAAGCGTATAAGGTTTGATTTGCAACAAGGGTGTAAGGAATAAGACAGTTGGATTGTACAAAATGAATTCGCAAATATAATAGCAGGTAACGGAAATAATATAAGATTATATTTATCAAGGAAGCTCTGAATAAATACTGTTTATTGCGTTACAAGTACACAACCTTCCTTCATGTGCTTTAAATTATTAATTTATAATAGTAATAAAATGAGATATATATATATATTTGAATTTTCCGTGGCAACACCTGAAGCCCTATCAGTTTCCTTACTACAAAATAGGATCGCTGAAAGATATAGAAAGAGAAATACAGGTTCCTTACAATATCATCCCGAGTGACAGTGGCTATAACTTAAAAAAAGTTGGGTAGTCGTGTTTTTTGTTTGGTTTATGATAAGATTTGGGTTTGGTATTGAAAACAAAACACTTCAATTTTCAACAAATCATTAAATGTCTACAAGTATTAGTGTATAGTATTATTATCAATCTCCCTGGCGCAGTAGTAAGCACTGTGGTCTTATTAGTGGGAGGTCCCGGATTCGATTCCTGGCAGGGGTTTGGAATTTTGTAATTTCTAAATTTCTGGTCTGGTCTGGTCTGATGGGAGGCTTCGGCCGTGGCTAGTTACCACCCAACCGGTAAAGCCGTGCCGCCTAGCGTTCCGGTACGATGCCGTGTAGAAACCAAAGGGGCATGGGTTTAATAAAAACTGCCATACCCCTTCCAGGTCAGCCCGCTCCATCTTAGAATGCATCATCACTTACTACCAGGTGAGATTGCAGTCAAGGGCTAAGTTGTATCTGAATAAAATTCAAAAAAAAGAGTGAAAGGTAATACTTACGTCCATACAATTGTTGATGTTATTGGTGATCTTCACATCGACTTCCACCGTTTCCCCAACCTTCAATGCTGGTGGAAGGGAGAAATCCAGCTGTATTGGTCGAAAGACGTTTATAGTTCTTGGCGCAGAGAAGCGGAGACCACGGTTAGAAAGAGACAGAGCCCACAGAGACCAGCGGCCAGCTTCGGAAGGTGCTGCGATTGTCACACCATCTGTTGATAGTTGGGTTCTGTGGACAAAGGATATGAAGAATTAGCGAACAAAACGGTATGATTACGCTTCTGATCAAGATACTGTTTTTGGGGTCCTATACCCGAAGAATGCCAATAGGGCCCTTACGTTCCGAATGCCGATACGGGAGATCTGAACTCATTTTCAATCAAAACGACCTGAAATTGTACTAATATTGAGTTCAAAGTTCGTAATTTTGATTACTTACTGAATACAAATCTGAACTAACTTCCAAGCAAAATGGCTTAAAATAGAACAATTTTAAGTCCAAAATTCGTGATTTCGATCAAAACGGTACAGTTACAGTAAAGTTTCAACCGCTTTTGTAAATTAATATCTTTACTCCTATAAAATTTCGTGTAGGTAATTTTATCTTGGTCGCTCCTCAAATACTATAAAAGTTTCATGACAACAGCTACTTTGTGAATAAGAGCAAATAATATAGGTAGTTATATTATAAGCAATAGTGTTTAAAAATACTGTATACAGTTTTTTAGAACACTTTGTTACTCTACAGTCTATACTATAGAGTCTATAGCATTAATCCTAAACTACACTCCAGCTCGTCAATTTTTGTATAAAGTAACAAACTAACAAGCTCATCAAGGGATCACTGAAATCGTTGTACACGAATTACGCTAATTTCGTACATGCATGTAACAAGCCCGAACCAGTTACTGTATGATAATTAAAGTGAACAATGAAATGATTTTATCGAAAAACAATATTCGCAAACCAATTTGATGGCTTTAACTGACATGGTCGAAATAATGAACGCAATATTGAAAATGCTTTTTTGGCGAACTATTACGTCGCTGATTCCATTTTGTATCGTGGTAAAAAGCGCTTATTACTTATGGTTTATTTTAATTAACTAGGAGTCATTAACTTGAGCCATTATGGTTTATTGGTTGATGTGATAATATTGACATAATAATATTCAAAAGTTTTCGAGTATCGTTAAATTTTTATTAAACTTTATCATGCTTCGTTAGGAAGGGCTTTACGAATAAGTGGTATAGTCACTTGACGATTCAAAAGCACATACAAAAACTTATTTAAATAGATTTTTTTTCTAGTTTATCATCATAAAACTTTGCTATCACTGTTTGATTGACTCAATAGGTCTTTGTCAATGAATGTCTTCGTAAAAAAATTTAAATCCATTGTAGAATAATATTTATTTTATTATAGATGATTACTTTATGCTATAATCAAAACAATGACACGCTACGTAGCGATAGGCAGCCAAATTGCTGTAGGTACCTTCCATCATTTTATAATACGTCCGTATTTTATTTGTTGCCTAAATTAATTTGTGTCCCATGTTACTTTTCATTGCGCGTTTTACTTCTTCTTTACTTTAGTCGGTTCGTGTGAAAGTCCAGCAGTTTTCCAATGGACCATAATTCCATCAGACGTCACGTGGCTTTTTCATTTTCTCCAACATTTGCCCAATGAAAACATTCCGTCCGACGGCGTAGTTTGTCATTCAGTAGCGCATAACTTACAACCAACAGATGAGTGTGCAGGTTGTAGATTTATGGGAGCAACTTTTATATTTTACTTATAATATATTCCCTTTGTCAGTTACGTGTTCAATATGTTGCTTTAGGGTATAAAAATATATGGATATTACTGCAGAATTGAAGTAACGGAGTTGAATGATAAGAATTTATCATTAGTGAATTAATATTATTAGACTGTGATTAGACTTGTAAGAAAGTTTGAGTGGGCGATACCCAGCGGGCTTAAAAAGCATTTGTGTTTTCTTTAGACCTTGATTGTATATATTTTCATGCAATAGGTTCTTTAAATAATACTAACTCCATTGTTTTAGCATTTTAGCCCTGATATCTACGTAACTCCTTTCGTACATGCATTTGATAAAAAAAATAGATCGAAGAATACCGTAAATACCGTAAATACTTTGATTTCTGAAAGTCTGTTTTTTTTTTAAATTTATCTACGCCCTAAGTAAGAGCTCGGAAAACAGAAGTAGACTGGATCAAGTGCTAACGATAATGCCTCTGAAATCACCAATTACTGTCATCAGAAACTGGTCAACAAACTCTCGCAAAAGTGGATCTATCTGTCTATCTAATGATAATGCATGGTATCTTTGGCATATTCACCAAAGGCACCCTTTATAGCGTCTGAAACTCCAACGTATATGGCTTGAATATTTATTTTGCCGCTTTTGACTTTTTGCGTCAAGTTTTGGATGACGCTTGCGTTGCGTTAATAACTAGTGCGACGCGACGATGTCATGTGGTTGAAGGAACTCCGCCTTTTTCATATTTTTGTACTCAAGCAAAAGAAGGGGAAAACTCACGTATAGTTAAAGCACTTCCACATCCACAGTCGGTCATGCGAAGCCGGTGGTACGAGATGCGCGGGAGCATGTGACGCGGGCGCGCTTCGCTGTCTGTACAACACGCCGCCCCCGCAGGCGCCTCCCCCGACGAATAATGATACACCTGCTGATACGAACTCCGGGCCTGGCTGCTCTTCGTGTTCTGTTGGTCTGTGGGAAAGAGTATACCATTTACCATTTACCAGAAATGTAGCAATAAAAATACTGCTTACATTTGTATTGTGTATTCACAACATTTTATATAAGTATGACTCACATTTACATTATACAATGTGCCCCAGGGCTAACTGACCGCCCGGCCATTGAATATTTGGTAAAAGTTTTTACTAGTTTTTTTTTTTTTTTTTGTAGACTGCCTTATGATTAGAAATCTAGTTTAAGGTTATAATAACTAGCTGACTAGCTGATGCCCGCGACTTCGTACGCGTGGATTTAGGTTTTTAAAAATCCCGTGGGAACTCGTTGATTTTCCGGGATAAAAAGCAACCTATGTCACTCTCCAGGTCTTTAATTATACCATGATTGAAGAGCAAACCAATAAACCAACAAACCAACAAACAAACACACTTTCGCATTTATAATAAGGGTACCTACTGATACATAATGTAAATGTGAGCAGTCCTTTATTCCTACACCACGCTGTCACAGTGTCGACGAAAGGACAAAACGTTTGAAATAAAGCTCTAGAAAGCTCTTAATTTGAACTACAGTCGGGGAAAGCGTGGAAGCGTCTTTATATGACACAACTCTACCGCAATAAGTCTTTTGTCAATAACATAAAAGGAGTTCGATCAGGCGTGTCGTGGGACATATGGGATAATAGCAATATCCGGGTAAATTGAGTTCTGACAAACCGACTGTATGATGAATTGTATATTAATTTCAGCCCGACTTCTTTGTGGATGAAAGAACAATAGATAAGTAGGCATAATCTACATACATTAAAGGCAAAGCTGACTGACTGTCTGATCTATCAACGCACAGCTCAAGCTACTGGACGGATCGGGTTGAAAAGCATGCACATAGCTATTGTAACGTAGACATCCGCTAAGAATTTATTTTTTAAAAATTCAATCCCTAATAGGATAAAATAGGTGTTTGTTTGTGTAGTCCACATAAGCAGCATTATTAGCAGATAAACCTGGAAGCTGTACAATATATTGATCTGGTATCAGCTTGCAGTGAATCATGTCCCTACCTCGCAAAAGCCTGTCATTAATCAGTACCAGAATACGCTCTCACATAGATTGATAGGGGTGTTTTCTTACAAACATGAAATGTGGTAAAAGATTATTATTATTATATCCAAATATAATAGACTAGCTTAGCCCGCGACTTCATCGGCGTGGACTACACAAATTTCAAACCCTGTTTTACCCATTTAGCGATTCAATTTTCAAAAATCCTTTCTTAGCAGATGTCTACGTCATAATAGCTATCCACATGCCAAATTTCAGCCCGATTGGTCCAGTAGTTTGAGCTGTGCGTTGACAGTTCAGTCAGTCAGTCAGTGACCTTTTTCTTTTATATATGCAGATTTTATGGAAAAAAATCGTCGCTAATTGAGCAGGGGCACTGAAGTTCTAACAAAAAGTCTAACAATTAAATAAGTAAGCCTTTTACGGCAAAGCAAAACACCGTAGAAAGCTTACATAAACTCATTTTAATCCTAAAAAAATTCAGACATACTTCATATTTCATTTATTTATATCTCAAAAAAGTTACATAAGAGGAAAGTTTCTACCGACTGCGCCACATAAGGATGTGTCAGTCAAAAATGAGCGTTACGCATGCACTGATTTAATCTTGACCACTTTGACATGAATTCTTACGAAGCTGAACCACCCGAATCGTAGGTCAAACTTACCCATTAAGCTAACACCGCTTACCTTTATTAGTGTTTTATCGTTAGAAAGCAAGTACTTACGTCTGATGAACATCAAAACGTGTGTCGGGCGGTGCGCGCGCGCCGATCAGACACATCAGTGAGTCGGTCGGGGCGAGCACTCTTAGCTGAAGGGCTGCTCGTGGGTACCACCAACGTCTTTCTTCTATCGCTACTGCTACCTGAACGAAAACAACAATTTTAAGGTACTCCTTTTTACTAAGAGACATTGATCACCACTATCTCTACCCTCACTATTCATAAATGCGAAAGTGTGTTTGTTTGTTGGTTCAAGATTGGTTTTCATTAGCATTAATTTCCAAAATAAATAATTATATAAGTACTTGTGGGACTTCGTTATAACTTAAAACAGGTGCCCGAAGCACGCAGCCAGTACGCTGCAGTACCGGTATCCCGATCAAAAATGTTTGCGGTTGCAACCTCATTTTTGTTAACAACTTGACATCCACTATCATAGCATTGACAAAGCCCTACTATGCAGTGTGTAACCAGAACGTAGTAAAAACTTAGCGTTATTGTTATACTACCTTTACACAATCTAATACCAATAACCATTTGCTTCATTTTGCAGTTTTAGTGATTTAGTATTTTTCAAACCCGCAATGTATACCGTGCAAAACTGGGGTCGTCAATGCCCCACCTACGATACGACATTGAGTCGCAGTGGCCTACTTACGCAACGTTCGTTGACCTCTAGTGTTAGTCAGATGTTTAATTTGCAATATATCGTGAACTTTTACAAAATATAGGATATTTTATTTTATTTTAATTTTCGCGTTTTTTTTAAAGTATCATATCAGTAATCATCAGTACTATCACCTGTCTTCGTTTTTGCTATAATGTTACACTCTGTAGGTAATGTTCATGTAATAATTTAGTTCAACCAAAACACGAATTCGCAACTAAAGAATAAATAAAACGTAGGAACGTAAATTAATCGCGACGTCCCTTTTAATTAGCACTAATAGCACCTCCAGCAGGCTTATTCCAGAGGACCTTTTGCTCTGACAAATTTTATATTTAATCGCCGCCTCTCGCAATTAGAACAATTAGTTTACGTGTACCTACAATTACGAGGAACATAGCCTTTTCGACAAATGAAAACGTTTACAATTCATTTGTTCCTATATTAGTTAATTTTGTTTATTTTTTGGTCTTCTTTAGTATTAACTCAGATTTTACTGCTCCGTACCGGAAGGGTGCCAACGAGACCCTATTCCTAAGCCTTCGCTGTCCGTCCGTCTGTTTGTCTGTCAGTGGGCTCTCGTGTACCTTAATAGGTAGAAAAATAGAAATCTATTGCCGCTATAACAACAGATAATAATTTTTTTAAATGGTTTTCATGAAAATTTAAAAAAAAGTTTGGTTTCTTGTACGATGGTATGAATCCTTCGTGTGTAGCACTCACCGCTATGTTAGGAAAATTCAGTGCAAATATTCCTTACAATATATTACACTTTTGACATATTATGTCGTAGATGATCGCTGGTACTCTCACGGATGACGGATAGAACTCGGATGACGGAAGTGCAGTGCGTAATCGCCGTTATAAGTATTGCACTGGAACCATGTCTCATTAACATCGATATGACGTCATTTTGACGTCAGCCGAAATAAAAATATACCATCAGCTCGAAACTTCAGACTAGTGCTAACGTCACTAAAGTGTCGGCCACGCGCGTTAGCAATTTGCAGGACTTATACACGAAAACGCCCCATACTAGGTCTATAGCCGTTCTAGTTCTAGGATGTCCATTAGAATAAAATTAACATAATATTCGTAGTATTGCCAGACGTAACAGCTAAATGGGATTAGGGTTCATTCGACCATTCACGTTGAGTGGGTAATTATAGTGCAGGTGATTAGGAACAGAATTACCTACTTATTCACTCAGTTGGAAAGCAAAAAGTTGCTGAATAAAAATAGCTTCCCACTTGTTGAATGAGAATTTTGCATCCACAATATAATATAGAAAAAAATCTACGTAGGTATCTTTTATACGTAGCCTTCTATTGGAGATTTATAGAAATTAAAATTTAATGAAAATGTATAAAAAAGAAGAATATTATACAAGAAAATAGTTTATAGAGAAATGGTTTTTATTCATGAATCTTAGGTCTCTTCAAGACAACAGTTATGTTCGCAGTCACTGTTTTACAAAACACTCGCTTCGGCAAGGAGCAATTTTTTTTTAAATAATCGTTTATTATGCGAAAAAGTATTGGTACATATATAATAACTAAGTATAATAAAATTATTATTATAGTTTGCATTTTACAAATTTAAATGCCTTATCTTAATATACTTACAGTTTATAATATTTCGATTTTGTTAACCGAGTTACCCAGCGTAATAATTTTGGGTGAAGATTTACAAGCGCAGATTATGAATAGGAAAACAGAACTTTCAAAAAACTCTACGCGGACGAAGCCGAGAAGTCTCAGCTAGGAGAAAACAAAACTCATCTCACAAGATAATCAATAGTAGACCCTATTGCTCTGCAAATAAAGCTCACCTCCTTATGCAGCAGTCGCACGTGGAAGCTGGCAACGTCACTGACAGGCTCGCCTGCCTCCGTGACGTAATACACGAGCAGCGAGCTGACCGGCGCCATGTCAGCTGTCACGGGGAACCTGCGGGGAAATAGGTAAAGTTTATTGGGGTAAAGCTATATACATTAGCCGACAGGAAATATTGTACATCGACCTTTAGAAAGAGGTAGGTAGTGTTTTTGTAGAGCGCTGTCTCTGTCGTTGAGACCGACAAAACGTCACATAGGAATGAGTGACAAAGACAACGCTCTACAAAGCCGAAATCTCATTCTAAAGGTCGATCTACAATATTTCTTGCCGTCTACTGTCGGTATTATAGTGAATCCCGTGGGGGATTATTTAAAGAAAGGCAAAAATCTCTCCTGCCAGTTAAAGTATGTCGAGATGTTTTTACTAATTTTGTAATTTTAGTAATTTGTTCAATATTAATTGTTTGATATTTTCATTTCATTTCATTTTCATTTTTTTTTTTAATTTTTTTTTTTTTTTTTAAGAATATTAGCCATGTTAAATGACTAATATTCCCCTTTCCTCTCCAATTAAGCGTCAGGCTTGTGCTAGGAGTAGGTACGACAATAGTGCAACGGGCGGGGTTTGAACCGTTGACCTTTCGGTTTTCAGTCCACTCCTATACCGGTTGAGCTATTGAGGCTCTATATTAGGTAAAGTTAACAATATCACCGCGGGCACGACACGACAGCCGATATGCCCGTGTCACACGCTTGTTGTGGCATAAACACGTTTTGTGATACAAGTCATGTCTCCGTTGCCAGAAGAGGATTAATATTTTGAAAAAAAATATCTATTGAAATTTTTTTGTACAGGAAAAGCCTCACTACGTCAGTAACTGTTGATAGACGTAAATATTTATCTACAGCATTTAAAAAATTTCTGTTGATAATATGGTCAAACGTACAGCATCCTAAATTTCAACGTGTGATAAAGAGCGTGCGCGCTAGAGGTGTCCACGCCACGATGCGTACTGCGTGTCGATTACACTTTGCTCTGCAGGTTTGAATTATGCCGACTCGGCACTGCCTGTTTTGAGCACGAAATAGCTTGAATTATCCTGTAGACGCGGTATCCACTTAAGCCGAGCGGAAATGAGTTTACATCAAACCATCTGTGTACTGTGTGTGCTCTAAACCTAACTGAACGTATTTAATGAATAGTCTCTAAAATCCATACTAATATTATAAATGCGAAAGTGTGTCTGTCTGTCTGTCTGCTAGCTTTTCACGGCTCAACCGTTCAACCGATTTTGACGAAATTTGGTACAGAGATAGCTTGCATCCCGGGGAAGGACATAGGCTACTTTTTATCCCGGAAAATTGAAGAGTTCCCACAGGATTGTTAAAAACCTAAATCCACGCAGACGAAGTCGCAGGCATCAGCTAGTTCAGTATAAAAATAAAATAAATTTTTCCCTCTGCTCGCATGTTTTCAACAGAGTACAACGTGTTTTATTTAAAAAAAAACTCTATCAGATTTTATCGATAGACGACGTGAAAAAAATATCACGTCATTTATCTATAATTGGATCCGTTCGTATATCTTCACCCGTTTCCGCTTTCGTGGATACCGGGCCTAAGATTCGATATTGCTGTAATACAATTTGAATCAGTGTGAAGAAGCCCTACCGCATTAAAAATAAAGGCCATTACACACACCAATAAACGCAATCGCGTCGATAGCCATGGGATTAACCTGAATCGAATTTGCAGGGCGGTAATTATTCTTTGGGCCCACTCAATTTTCAATTCCCGCTTCCGTACCGTGTAATTAAATGGACCAAATTTGTATCGTTCTCGTTGCAAGTATGTACTATTTATAATCCAAGAGTTAGTGGATGATTTGTTTAAAGAGGACTCTCTCCAGTGCCAGTCCAAGCAAACTCGGCGCTCTAGGCAAAAGTAACTTTGCAATGAAATAAAACACAAATTCATCATCAAACAATAGACGTCCACTGCTGGACATAGGGTCTCTCGTAAGGACTTCCACACGCCACGGTGATGTGGTGTTTCGGTACGATGCCGAGTAGAAATCGATATGTAAACCTGTCTTACCCCTTCCCGTTACCCCACTTTCATCTTAAACTGCATCATTACTTACCACCAGGTGAGATTGCAGTCAAGGGCTTGTAATGGAATAAAAAAAACACTATCTCTTAGTCTATTTGGATCGTTCCCATCCCGAGTAGGTATTAATGATCCCCCTTTTTTAATAACCTCGTAAATCGTTTCGAGATTTATTGAATTCGGAACCACTCTAGCGACAAAGCGCTTCGTATTTTATTGCTTTTAAAATATGCGCGGAAACTTGGATATTGACTTAGTAGAAAGTTTAATCCGGTACTATATTTGATACCTTTAATAAAAACCGAATGGTAAATTTGTTTTTTTTGCTAGTTGAAAAAAAGTGGATTTCATTTTCTGTTGGGTGAACTTGCGCTTGACAGCAATCACAGTTACTCTAGTTCCATACTACAAAAGTAAAAAAGGAACCCTTATAGGATCACTTTGTTGTCTGTCTGTTAGCTGTCCATCTGTCCGTCTGCCTGTCGTGTCTGTCAAGAAAACCTATAGGGTACTTCCTGTTTACCTAGAATCATGAAATTTGGCAGGTAGGTAGTTCTTATAGCACAAGTAAAAAGGAATACATCCAAAAAGTGTGGATTTGTGGTAATATCACATAAAAAATTAAAATGTGTTAATGAACAATTTAATTAGTATTTTCAATTTTCAACGTAAGATAACTATATCAAATGGAGTATCATATGAAAGGGCTATACCTGTATATTCTAAAATAGTTCTTAATTTATTTTGATGCATAATAGTTTTTGATCTATCGTGTAAAATGTTGAAAAAAATACGCGAGTAGTTTTTTTTCCCCTTAAGTTTTCTGGTACAATGCCGTGCAGAAACCGTTTAGAGGTCCCATCTTAGACTGTATCAACACTTTTCATGTGAGATTTTAAGTATAAATGATGACTTTTCCCTTTTAACAGTTACGGCCTTCTGAAAATTAAGTTGAATTTATCCTCCATTAAGAATCATGTAAGTAGTATATACAATATTATTGTGAGTACCAGCCATACTTTTACTATTTACTAAGTACGTACGAGTCCTACACTATCCAAATATCCATTTATGCGACTATTACGAAACTATTCGTTTAACTTCGAAAGTAATTTAAGTTAAAGAGACGTCTTTAGGCGCGGGCCCAGACCGTAATGGGCCAAGTTCGGTTAAACCGCGATAAGTCATTGAATAACCTTCACGAATTGTGTGACTTATGTAGCCATACTTTATTTTTAAAAAAGTATGAAGAAAAAAGGCTAGAATGCGTAGAAAGGCTTGAAGCTACGGAAAACCCTAAAGATCAAAGTACTGAAAATTTTGACAGTAGGTACTTCATCTTACTTGTAATATTATTTATATTTTAAGAAAATTGTAGATAAAAATCCGAATAATTTTCCTTGGGTCGGATAGAAAGATAAAACGCTCCCAAGGGCTTGCAGTGTTCCGTGTCTTATGAATTATGTCTGCCTTAAAGCCATTTTACTGTAGCTTATTCCAGACCTTGAGGCTTTCCAGTTTTATTAAAAAAACCGGCCAAGTGCGAGTCAGGCTCGCGCAACGAGGATTCCGTTGTACAGTCGTATTTTTTCGACATTTTGCACGATAATTCAAAAACTATGATGCGTAAAAATAAATAAAAATCTGTTTTAGAATGTACAGGTGAAGACCTTTCATATGATACCCCCACTTGGTATATTTATCTTACTTCGAAAATTGAAAATACTAATTATTCAGTTCATGACCACAATTTTTTTTTTGTGTGATGTAACCACAAATTCAATGTTTTCAGATTTTTCCCCGAATGTCAGCTATAAGACCTACCTACCTGCCAAATTTCATGATTCTAGGTCAACGGGAAGTACCCTGTAGGTTTCTTGACAGACCGACAGACAGACAGACAACAAAGTGAGTCCTATAAGGGTTCCATTTTTCCTTTTGAGGTACGGAACCCTAAAAATTGTAATATCTAGGTACCTTTCAACATTAAGAAGTGTTAAATATTACAAAAAGTATTGTGACTTGTGTGTATTGTGACAGAGTTTTCAAAGAAAACAGATCCATGGCGCAACACAAAGTAGACAAAAGTAATTATTTCTCTATTTTTATATTTTAGTAAGTATTTGTAGCTAAAAGTTCCTTCTAAAAAGATCGTACCGCCGGTGGATCTGAAATTTGGTATAAAAATGTATTTTGACCTCTTAATCACAAAAATCATAACGAAAATGGGCTAACTTGTAATAAAACAAAAAAAACTTCAATTTACAACTACAAAAATACTTAGGACCAGAATTGTTTTCGAGCAAAATAAAACTAAGTACGGTGCAACACAAAAAATAGTCAAAATGATATTTATAGCTAAAAGTTTTTCATTACGCGAACAATATTGGCGCACAGCGCACTATATACGCAATGTCCCGTCGAGCCCAGGACAATTTGTATCATGTCAGCAAATGATACCCGCAGGACTCGAATAACGAATTACATTGATTCATTAGCGGGATGCGTAGTTAACTTGACATTGTGGATTAATTTTAAATTAATCGTTAACCGTTTTATGTTCTCTATAAGTACTGCAAATGATAATTAGGTAATTTTATAGATGTCAGACCGACAATCTATCTCTCTATACCTGAAACGACGAAAAAAATCATTAGAGTCGTGTTAGATCTGAACCCTGGCGCAGTGGTAAGCGCTGTTGTCTTATTAGTGGGAGGTCCCGGGTTCGATTAACAGTAGAGCTTTGAAATTTTATAATTTCTAAATTTCTGGGCTGGTCTGGTGGGAGGCTGCGGCCGTGGCTATTTACCACCCTACCGGCAAAGCCATGCTGCCAAGCGATTTGTTCTGGTACGATGCCGCGTAGAAACCAAAGGGGTGTGGGTTTGATAAAAACTATCACACCCCTTCTAGATTAGCCCGCCTCCATCTTAGACTCCATAATCACTTACCACCAGGTGAGATTGCAGTCAAAGGCTAACTTTTATCTAAATGAAATAAAATAAACTAGATTTGTGTTGGATTTCTAAGGTATACAGCATACAAAGCGCGAAAAAAGTGAGTGTTTCTTCCATGACGTTAAGAACAGGTACGCATAAAAGATGCCCCACCCCGAGTTTTTTTATTGATTGACTTATGATTAGAGAAGCCTAAAATACCACCTAAACCTCCAAAATACCTAACTAACCTAACTTCTACCTTAAATCACTTCTATAGAAATCATGCTTTAGGTGGCTCTATTCAAAAACTTTATACAGTACACGGCAGAAAATAATGTACATCGGCCTTTAGAGTGACATTTCGGTTTTGTAGAGCGTTGCCTCTGTCACTCATACCTATATGACATTTTTTCGGTTTCAACGACAGGTTGTCCCGCTCTACAAATCTCCTTCTCAAGGTCAATGTACCTACCCTTCATGCCGCGTACTATCCTACAATTCCTATAGCTTAATTCCTAGAGCATCCAACTAGCTCCTATGCAAACTAGATCTGTGACAATAAGCCCTCGTATAAAGTGCATGAAGGCAATTTGCTAATCGATCAAGTCCATTTCCAGGTCAATAGGTTTATCAGCCGTGTCAACTAGATGCAACGATGCAATTATTATGCGCTAATAGAGATTAGTGTTGGATAATATTGAAATTAGAACTGCTTCATCGTTATCAATCGATAGATGTCCAAAGCTTGGAATAGATCTCTTTCTCCCGTAGCTTTAGTTTTAAGTTTAAGTAATTAATTATATCACCGTTATAAGTCCCGCAAAATGCTATTGCGCTGGAACCATGTCTCATTAACATCGAAATGACGTCATTTTGACATCAGCCGAAATAAAAATAAATACATCAGCTCGAAACTTTAGTCTAGTGCTGACGTCACTAAAAAGCCGGCCACGCGTATTAGCAATTTGCAGGACTTACCTATACTGTGACTTATGTTTTTATTTTACGTGCCAATGGCGGGTCAGACGATTGCTTCATTTTATGGTCAAAGACATCAACTTTTTTATACTAGTTATTAGTTATTTTTGTAGTTATGGTTAAAATATATGTGACAATTCAATTTTTCCAGCTACGAGTACAATAAAAATAATCACATCGAGCATATAAACAAAATATATCGTCCAATACGTCCGCGTCAGGACGGAAACAAGATTATGGGTGTGATGAATGGGTCCCGCGGGTCATAACGTACCATTGCATTCGTTTTGTTTTTATACGCTTCCTGCCTCGTTAGCGGGTTCATCCATAAATGTATTATATTCTCCGAATAAAGCATACGAAATAAATTTTCACAGCCATTTACTTTGTGTTTTAAAATCATTGAAATATCTGGGAATCCCGCATAATTTTGACTATTCTACCATCCAAATATATCTTTTTTCGGAATTTTACAATATATATTTTATTTTTACAATATTTATAAAAAATATCGTTCACGCATGGGTATTGGGTATGCCTATCCGACAGTCTGACATTATTGTTTCTTTGCATAACAAGATCTAGCTTTTGCTTAAATAAGTATCAGTTTTAGGTCACCAGATGGTATCTACAAAAACTGATAAATTAATATCAGCATTATCTATGATTTTAAATACCCCGTCACTATCTGTAAACTATTGAAATTCGATGAAACTAATAAAAAAATCATCTTTTCTAATGCAGAAAATATAAACGGTCGATTCTTGCCCTGAATCTTGATATTTAAAGAAAATTCCTATGAAACTCCTATGAGTTACGACATAATGTATATTGAAGATACTAATACAACATAAAAATTAGATTATCTTTGTATCTTTCATTCAGGCATCCAGTCTGTGTTGATTCAACTATCTCTACTATCTCTCTCTTATCTGGGAACTGCCACAGAGTCAAGACATGTTTTGTACATCGCTTCTATTAGCAAAGTAACAGCGAGTTTGTGCCACAATAAGTAGTGTTTAATTTCAAAACCACAAGCATATAACCTAACCAGCCACAGTCGCACTCACAAAAGTACCTATAACCACGAATTTTATAACATAAAGTTTCTTTTACACTTCCATTCAATCTAGAACAATATTTGTTCCACTCAAGAATAAAGGGAAGTACAAAGAACCGACTCTTGGAACTGCAGTTCCAAGTGATAATAGAAGCCAAACTTTTTGACGCGAAAGTCCTATTGGGACGGAAGGAAGTTGCAAAACATTCCGAGACTTGAGAGATTGTTACTGTAGTTGTTCGATTAGAATGGACATTGTCTTGGTATTGGAGATTCTTGTCAAGGAAATAAGACCAGGCATTTGTCAAGCCCAAGTAAAACAATCGGAAAGGGTTGCATCGTAAAACGGGAAATCAGAATTTTGGACTTTTACGAACAGGGATCGGACATGATGATAAACTGAATATATTTTGTGAAATGACAAAATATTACAAGATTCTTGTTATTACAATGTAATTAATAAAAACAAAACACGACTTATGCCAGATAATAAGATACTATTACTTGAGATGATAGACTCAAAAGTAATACGGAATGAATGCGGAAAACTACGGAAGCCATCATTTTGACAAATAATGCATAAAAATGACTTCTCACGCGCCTTTTTTTTACTTTATGTGTCTTTCATCCTACCTACGATTTTAGTTCTCAATAAAGGTGAGAGGTGAACCGTACTTTTAACATGACCATTGACTCATGAAGTTAAAATGGCACAAATGGCAGAAGTCATTTTTTACCATTTTACAGACTATACCTACAGATATTTTGACCTTTCAAAAATGGGTGTGAAAATTGATAATACGAACATAGGAAACTGTCACTAATGCCATCACAATCGTATTTAAAACTGAAGCCATTTTTGTAAGAGAGTTTGAGTTGGTCATTTGTTAATAAGATTATCTCTAAACATGAAAATAGCGCTGCACAATTAAAAGAGACTTTTTCAAGCAGGTTAAAACTAAAATGAATCCAGCTTTTAATTTAATTTACCAAAGCATAAAATTTACATCTCAATTAGGGAAAAGCTTCCTCTAGGAGGAACGTGGTGGCATTTTTCTCTAAAGATGCTCTTAATTACCCACGGTAGAGCTTATTTATCGTCGCGTTTTATGCGACCGTTACTCTGGCAATGCAATTTTCAGGGACTAATTATCGAACGCTGTAAAAGTAAAGTTTTACGGGCTACAATTATTTATTCCTCTTTTGTTTATGGTGTGGATGGGAGAGCGTGGGAATTGAGTGGGTAGTCTATTTTGCAAATTTATATTCTTGGGTGGTTCATTTTTATGTTGCGTTTGTAATACAAAAGTGTTTATTTATTTTCGTATGACAATAAAGTCGGATATCCGCGGACGTCCAATAGGTGTTAAGGCACTCAAGGTTACGTCTGCGACTTATGTCTAATAGTTTGCACAGTTCAGTATTATCCAGATACCTATAAGTAGCGGCTGTCAGCCAAGTACGTAAGATGCGCCCGATAATTTGTTTCAGGCTTAGAGCGGTCACGCATTCACCCGATCCACATCCGTGAAAATACGGGTATAAAAATATATATACGGGATATGTCATAAGCTATACAATGATTACTTCAGGACGTATTTTCACGGAATCAGATCGGATGAGTGCGTAACCGTCCTTAAGGCTGTCCATAGGCAGGTACGCAGGTACAACAACTTTTCAGTCATCATCATCAAGAACCCATCGCCGCGCCGCGCCGGCCCATTACTGTCGGGTCTCCTCTCCGAATAAAACGAGAACTTTTCAGTACTTACGTATAATTGAATCGGCACAGATCGGTGTTTTCTGCGGGGTTGGGTGCCGGCACCGCAGCCCAGTGCACCGCGCGGCCGCCGCTCGTGACTGCTGCCAGCAGCCGCTGCCGGCAGCCGCATGATGACCACACGCTCGCGCTTGCTATACCACCAGCCTAAATAGACAACCGAAAAAAAATTTTTTTACACAACTGCCCAAAAAAGGAGAGTAAATTTCTCTAAATACGTCTTCAAACAGCTGAACCGATTTCGCTAATTCTTTTTTTAATAATATTCCTTGAAGTACGAGGATGGTTCTTAGGGAGAGAAAAATTTAAAAATTTTGAATTGACTGTTAGGCGGAACGAAGTTCGCCAGGGCAGCTAGTTCTAAATAAACTCGTATTAGGAATTTATTTGTGTAGCTGTTGTCCGTCCCAAGAATGCAAGCTATCTCACTGTACCAAAGTTACAAAAAAAACGGTTAAATTAAAATTAAATTAAATGGATGGGCCGTGATAAGGTAGCAAACAGACACACTTTCGCATTTATAATATTATGGATGTATGACAAACCGGCTTTACTCACGTATTAATTAGTCGAGACGCTAGCCCGACTAGTTTCAACTTTCAACCCATCTGGGGTCCTTTTTCACAGGGACTCAGTTCGCGCACGCGTCGCAGTTGAGTCGGGCTAACGTCGACTAAATGCGCGAGTAAAGCCGCTATACATGTGTATCTAATGGAAATTACTCACGATAGTTTAAACGCTAAAATAGTATGGTCCATGTGTTTCTTTGTTGTCTTCTAGTTTAGTAAAAAATTGTTTAAATCTTACCTGTAGAGGCGTAGGCAGATTTTCAACCAGGAGGTAGCATTTGGAGGTTGAGTTCCATCGTCGGATGCGTTCACGAGCCAACACGTAGTGGGTCTCTATCTCTTTCCCCTCCACGGCTACCAGCTCTGCCTGTGAACAAAATCATACAGTTAAAATATTTCTTAATAGTTAAATCCATACTTCCATACTAATATTATAAATGCGAAAGTGTGTCTGTCTGTCTGTCTGTGTGTGTGTCTGCTTTCCTTTCACGGCCCATTCATTCAACTGATTTGGACGACATTTGGCACAGAAGTAGCTTGCATCCCAGGGAAGGACATAGCCTACTATTTATCCCGGAAAATCGAAGAGTTCCCACGGGAGTTTCAAAAACCTAAATCCACGCGGACAAAGTCGCGGGCATCATCTGGTACATTGATAAGTTAATAAAATAAAATCAGTTTCTTAAATATCGTACTTAAACGCGGCTGAGCTGATTTAGTAATAAGATTTTTCCTAAAGGGAAGATATAATATTCAGGATAATAACGTTCAATAAGTGTGGAGTAGTAGTTTTATTGGTCGACTACATCTGTATTTATCACTTATTGAAAGTCTTTTGGGAGGACTCGTAAATATTGAAGTGCTTAGTGCCATTTACATTAACCGATCCGATATCAATTCATGTACAGTAAATAAAATTGTGCACCATGTTCATACAACAAAAAGAAAAGTCCAGACTTAATCACAGACTGAGTCACCAAAACTCAGCCCAAATCATTGGACCTAGAAAGCTGTATCTGATATATTTTGTAAGGGGATTTTACAGGTGCCCTATATGCCAGCCCCATTGTTAGAAATTAAATTAAAATCAAACTACATACCTAATACTATATACAATAACAATTTACGCCCCGACAAGTCACGAATGCCTAAAATTGCTTTATACAACGTCATACTACAATTTACATTAATTCTTGACAGGGCCTGGTATAACCTAATAATACCAGGAGTGCTACATCAGGTTCCTACGGTCTAGCAGAGCAGACTAAGTTATGAATAATTATAAGTTAGTGTAGGTATATCACAATATTATAAAAAATGTCTTGTTAAATACTGGAAAGAAGATTTTCGAGTCTCGAATATAGATTCAATGTTGAAATCGTTGTCGGATCGGATAATTTAAAAACGGCCTTATTTCAAGAGTCGCGTGCTTTTTACTGATACGGGGTTTTATTATATTTTATTTTTATGTTTATTAGCTCTTCCTTCTCTATCGAGAGCCTGCCGCTTAGAGGGCACCGAATATTTGGACGAAATGAATTCGTAAAATCCCATTTTTGGGAGCCTTATGAAGTCTTTACTTTCGTTGTATTTTTCTTTTATGCATTCACATTTTTAGGGTTCTGTATATCAAAAGGAAAAACGGAACCATTATAGGATCAGTTTGTTGTCTGTCTGTTGTCTGTCAAGAAACCTATAGTGTACGTCCCTGAGTCTGTCTGCAAGCTTTTCACGGCCCAACCGTTCAACCGATTTTGATGAAACTTGGTACAAAGGTAGCTTACATCCCGGGGAAGGACATATGCTACTTTTGTATCCCGGAAAATTAAAGAGTTCCCGCGGGATTTTTATAAAACCTCAATCCACGCGGACGAAGTCACGGGCATCATGTAGTTTACTATAAAATAAATATTGTTAGATTAAAAATTGGTTATAGGGCAGACCAACAAGAATTCTGAAAGATCCGTGGCTCACTTGAGAATACAACTACAAACTGTAACTTAGCTACCACAAAATATCTTTGCTGAAATATCTAGCAAGAATTTATGGTTTGGTTTATTCGCAATACATTATTTTTTTCTAGAGTACGCGTATAACATTTTATACCTTTCTGGGGCCTGGTTTATATCTTCGTTGGATTCAGTTTTATTCATGAATCGTATTTATGTTTTTGGACAAAATAATAATTTCAGTGGGTATTACCTACAGGAAAAAGAAAATAAAGAAAGGTAATAAACATGAGCTTGTGAAATATGAATGAAGTTGCGAATAGATATTATACTATCTAATCGCAACTTTAAAAAAATCATAATCCATGTTTTAAATACGATCTGATGACGACCTCCCTGGCGCAGTGGTGAGCGCTGTGGTCTTAATAGTGGGAGGTCCCGGGTTCGATTCCTGGCAGGGGTTTGGAATTTTATAATTTCTAAATTTCTGGTATGGTCTGGTGGGAGGCTTCGACCGTGGCTAGTTACCACCCTACCGGCAAAGCCGTGCCGCCAAGCGGTATGGAGATGGTCGATGGAGTATCGATGAGAATAATATGGATCAGTCGCAGGGACCTGCTATATTCAGGCAGTGCAAGACCGTGGCATGTGGAAGTCCCTACAAGGGACCTACGTGCGATGATGATGATGGATTAGCTGTGATCCATAGAAATAGAAATAGAAATAGAAATAGTGTTTATTTGCTTGGATAACATCATCATCATCATTATCAACCAATAGACGTCCACTGCTGGACATAGGTCTCATGTAGTGACTTCCACACGCCACGGTCTTGCGCCGCCTGGATCCAGCGGCTCCCTGCGACTCGTCTGATATCGTCCGTCCACCTAGTGGGGGGGTCTTCCAACGCTGCGCCTTCTGGTGCAAGGTCGCCATTCCAGCACCTTGGGACCCCAACGTCTATCGGTTGTACGAACTATGCGCCCTGCCTATTGCCATTTCAGCTTCGCAACCCGTTGAGCTATGTCGGTTACTCTAGTTCTCCTACGGATTTCCTCATTCCTGATTTGATCACGTAGAGAAACTCCAAGCATAGCTCTCTCCATCGCCCGCTGAGTGACTCTGAGCTTTCTTATGAGGCCCATTAGTTAGCGATCATGTCTCGGATCCATATGTCATCACTGGCAACACGCACTGTTCGAAGACTTTGGTCTTCAAGAACTGAGGAATTTAGGACAAGAAGACATCTCGAAGCTTCCTGAACGCTGCCCAACCGAGTTGGATTCGGCGGTTGACCTCTTTCTCGAAATTGGACCATGGATAATATAGGTAAGTATAACTACCCCTTTCCTTTTCAACTAAGGGTAAAGCTTATGTTAGGAGTAGGGACAACAATAGAGCAACGGGTGGGTATTGAAAAGGAATTAAACCAATCCGTTTTCAGTCAACCCTGTAAGCGTTGAAGTATTGAAGCTTTTATAGTCTTACTAGATGATGCCCGCGACTTCATCTGCGTGGATTTAGGTTTTTTAAAATCCCGTGGGTTTTTTTAAAGTAGCGTATGTGCATCCCTGTAATACAAGCTATACCTCTGTACCAAATAAATGATGTCTGCGACTTCATTTAGATGGATTTAATTTTTTTTAAATCTCTTGGGAACTCTTTGATTTTCGGGACAAAAATAGCCTATGTTCATCCCGGGGATAAATCTATCTCCGTACCAAATTTCGTTAAAAGTGAGTGAAAAGTTAACAGACAGACAGACCGACAGTCAAACACACTTTCGTATTTACAATGTAAGTAAGTATGGATTTACCATGCAATTTATTTAGTAAAATATACCTACAGAACAAAACAGATTATTATGAAAATTCGTGGTCCATCTTTTCTCAAAAGCAAATAGGTACCTCGTCGGAAACGGTTTCGGTGCCAAATTTACTGGAAGCCCACTTCAAAAGAAATCTCGTTGGGAAAGGGAGCACGAAATTGCACGAGGCGACGGTCACTCGTCCCCAAAATAAAGCCTTGGACAAATGAACCGCGCCAACAGGTAACAAACAGGTAAACAGTGTGGCGCGACAGAAACCGCACGACAGGATGTCACACTGAAACGCGTATGCGTGTACGATTTGTATTATAAAGAAGTGTTGACTGGTCGATTGCAGAAAAGCTACATCAATCATTGCTACAATCTCAATTGTTGTAATTTTCTGCATTTATGATATATTTACTACAAGAATGCAGTTTAGCCAATAGCGAGAGAGTGTAGGCCCATCGGAGGTATAGTGATCGTCACACTGTAGCTCTGACAAATTACGGCGACAGGCAAGCTTGTCGATTCCAGAAAAACTGCATCAATCATTATTGCTATCTAAATTGTTGTAATTGGCTGAATTTATAGCATTTTTGTTGCAACAATGGATTGGAGCATATAGCAAAAGAGTGTCAGCCAATCACCTTCTTGCGATTGTCACAACTATTGGCTTTCCTAGCACTGTAGTTTGACAGCTGCACATGACACTGAACATCAAGTTACCTGTTACGAGCAACAAAGAGTTGCAGCCCGCAAAAGTTTTCGGTTGAAATAACACGTCTAGTGCGTAACACTATATAGTAGAGGTCGTTGTATTACAACTACTAGGAGCCGTGTTGAATACGTTTCCATCAAGCCGCACTGCCGACGCCGTCCCGCGTTGTGTTTTTATAAGCCTTTAAAAAAGCCGTCCATAGTTTGTTGACTCTGCTTAGCATTCGGACGGTGCGCTTATTTGAGTTATAGTTCTTTGCGATAAAATGAAAATAGTTTCTTTAAACTTAAATAACTTCTTAGGAAAATAAATAATACTTAGATAAGCTATTTTCCGAGTTATATATTTAGTCTAATCAAAACCCTTCTTTTGCAGAAACATAATAAATGCAATGATGATAAAAACTAGCATGACAATAAGTTAGATACTATGCACTTTTTCGTTAATGCAATTAATAATATTATGTTAATTTTGGTTTATAATATTTTTAATATTGTATTTACTGCAAACAGTTATATTATATTTTTTGTAAGGTTTTAAATAATTCAATCTTCCGAATTTAAGTTCGTTCCTTTTCATTCATTCATTCCTGATCGTTCAGCTACTGTGACTCAAAATTATCTATTTAAGAAAGGTAGCACAAAATTGCATCGTAGCCAATCGTCTCTAACTAAAAGTCGTTCCCATTCTGTTGATTTAGCGTGGAGCTCGTGTTAGATTTGTCTTTTTTTGTGATGAAACGAAAATATATTTTGTTTCTAACTGAAAATTAAGTTACGGACAGTGCTCTTTTATAGAATCAAGGTCCGTATCTTATTTTACTAAACCATACAGAAATTATTCAAAGCATATAATAATTTATATCTAAGTAACGTAACTTTAGTCTTAAACTGTAACGCTTTGCAAGTACGCCTATTTTTATAATAACGCGCAGGTACTTACAAAAGTTTACTTAGTCATCTGTGCCGTCATTTTAGCTCCATGATTAGCTCACGCGTCTTTATCATCCTACCCAATCTTCATTTTAGGTAAAAAGAAATTTAAAAAAACAAAGTAGCTGAAGGAAAGATAACCATCATGAGCAACAAAATTTATAATATACTTCAAAAGATTTTGCTAATACGACATGATAACACGAATCTTGAACGAACAACTTTTTACGAAAAAAATATTAAAACATAGGATGAGGGCTGACGTCGAAAAAGTCACCAAGCAGCTCATTAGCGGGAAGCTTATCAACATTTCTAAACCATTTTCCTTGTGGAATAAAGCCTTTGTCAAACCAAACGCGCAACGGCAGCAACGCGTAAAGCGATTGACGCGTACGACGGACAAGCTGTGACTAATGAGACAATAAATACATACAATCAAAATAAAATGTATACCTAGCACCGATTGGAAGCTCCTTATATCAGACGCGAGCGGCCGACTCCATTCGTTTTCATGGTTAGAACTTAAAATTAAGTATTATTTTTACCGCATCACTAAGCCTAGCTTATTATAGCAGTGGTTAGGTCATGCGCCCCCTAATCAGAGGTCGAGGGTCCAATCTCGGGCACGCACCTCCAGCTTGTCGGAGTTATGTGGGTTTTGACGGCGAAGGAAATGCTCGTGAGGTGAATCTGCATGCCGAGAGTTCTCCATAATGTTCTTAAAGGTGTGTGAAGTCTGCTAATCCGCGCTTGACCAGCATAGCAGACTATGTCCCGATCAGTGTCGGTTTTTTGGTCCGCGACAAAGAGTTTTGAGCGCGCGAACGTGAACTCACGCAGAAATCACGTCGTCGTCCATAGTCACGAACAAGACTGTGAAGGCGGAAGGTGTCACGGCGTGAAATAACGATGCGACTTTACGTGAGAGTGTAGAGCCGGCTTAAAAATATAATTTTATAGAAGTCGTTGGGTATCGCTGAATTCACTCGTTCAGTATGTCATCCTTGGTGCCACAGTCTTGCGTTGTGTTTGACCATGGCTTGAGAGTTTGTTTTTTTCTCGAACTCCCGGTCGTCGTGCTATTATGCAGGAAATGGGAATAACTTACAGCTCATTGATTTTCTATTGTTCGTTTACTGTGCCCTTAAAGCGCTTGTCTGGGATTTAATAGATTTACTTTTTTTACACCTCAAAGTAGTAGGTAAGGACCTGCTTTAGTAGCACTACGCACTTGATACGATAAATTCCGAAAGTTAAATTACAATATATTTTTTATTAGATGATGCCCGCGACTTCTTCCGCGTGGGTTTAGGTTTTTAAAAAGCCCGTGGGAACTCTTTCATTTTCCGGGATAAAAAACAGCCTATGTCCTTCCCCGGGATACAAGCTGTCGCTATACCAAATTTTGACAAAATCGATTGAACAAAGTGAAAGGCTAGCGGACAGACAGACATATACATTTTCGCATTTATAATATTAGTATGGAATTATGGATATGGGAGCTATAATTCAGGTGCCGTTGATTTCGTTATAGTTATGTAATACTTAAAGCGTGCACCGGAAAGCGCAGTGATGGAAGAGCCCCCACAAGGTAGACGGACGACATCAGGCGAGTCGCAGGGAGCCGCTGGATTCAGGAGGTGCAAGACCGTAGCGTGAAGAATTCCCTACAAAAGACCTATGTCCGTCTATCAGTTCATGATAATGATGATGTAATCCTGAACCTAGCCTGTAATATTGTGATTACCAACTAGCGTTAACTAAATTTTACGCTGCTGTTTACGTATTTTTTGTTTCCCCTATTTGAATGAAGTCTCGTTGAATTACGATCCTTCTTTTTTTAAGTCTGTTAAAAAGCCAGTTTATGCAAATTAATATCTAGGATGGCCACTTTTATGAGACTACGTTTTATACAACAAAGTTGGTAGTAATGTAGGTATTCGCGTTTTCAGAGCTTCTGCAATATGGAATCCTTTGTGCGAACTGCACACTGGGGAATATTCTGTGCCCACGTTGCTAACTAGTTGCGTTGTGGTCTAGCAAACTGTTGCTAGTTGCGTTGTTTTACTCAGAAATGTGTTTTGCAACTAAAATTAATTATAATGACGATCTCCCTGTGTGAGGGTTGTTGATATTGATATAAATGATAATGAAACAGCGCCTGTTCCGATATGTTACTTTTTTTTAAATCATACATCTCTGGATTCTAGCATTTTGATCTATGCTACTAATAGATTCTTTCTTTCTTTTTTTACTTCAAAAAAGTAATCGTCTTTTTAAAAATTAAATATTTAGCAAAGGCCATGTAGCTTACAAATCTTTGTCTCACTTTCTTTATAAATTTCATTAATATCCTCATCTCCTCCGTAAGTGAAACTCTTAAGTAAATCTTTTAGATCAATCTCATTAGACTGACGACACTTTACGAAGTATAATAAAGTTTACTGTTTTTTAAAAACTTCATCCTCCTCCCGGGATAAGATTTAAGGATAAATAACTCGATTAAAAGCTGTTGTTTGCCAAGATTAAAGTTTTAAAGGTATTTTGTGCGAAATTTAAAGGAGCTACGAATTTTTTGGATTTGAACTACTTTGATACAAAATTAGAAGAGCACAATGACAAGCAAACTTATAACTTTGAGCCTCAATAGCTCAACTGGTAAAGGAGTGGACTGAAACCGAAAGGTCGACGGTTCAAACCCCGCCCGTTGCACTATTGTCGTACCTACTTCTAGCACAAGCTTCACGCTTAGTTGGAGAGGAAAGGGGAATATTAGTCATTTAACATGGCTAATATTCTTTAAAAAAAAAAAAATCTAATAGACTAAGAGCCAGCGCGTGTCAGACCTTCTTTATTTTATAAAAGCTGAAAGTTTCTCTGCGTATTGTCCCCAACACTGGAAAGAACGTTTGTTTGGATCATGGTGGCTTTGGGAGATAACCTTTTTGACAACCTTTTGAAACCTTTTGACCTTTTTGGAAAGATTTTTTACACCTTTATTACCTGTTATCTCCCATGATCCAAACAAACATCCAAACAAAAGTTCCTCCCAGAAAACGCAGAAAAACTTTCAGCTTTTATAAAATAACGAAGGTCTGGCACGCGCTGGCTCTCTATAATGGTATGTCTGCACCTTTATTTTTGTTAAGTGCGTTGACCTGACAAACTAGAGTACCTAACGAAATTGTTATAATTGTTATATTAGATATACATCAATAATTTTCGTTACCCTAACTAGCGTAAACTTCTATTATAATATTAATTTTAGTTACAATATACGTTTCTGCTCAGCTAGCAACAGTTTTCTAGACCGCAGCAAAACTAGTTAGCGACATACAGAATATTCCCTTAGGAGCAATTTCACAAAGCATTCGTACTTCAGAAAGACAGTAATATAGATACACCAAGGATATTAACTAGCGACAGATTGGATAATGCACCAAAAAGGTATCATGCTTATTAAAATGAACAATTTAGCTTTTATAGTGTCTGGCGCTGATTCTGTTGTTTTTCGCTAAACTAAATTTAGAGTGGGTATCTGTATCCTTTTCTTTTTAATATTGATAAAAAAGGACGGTACATGAATTTTACATTTAAATACTCTAAATTTTAGTGCACGCTACAAATTTAATGGCCATGGCGCATAGCGATGCCGCCAAGCAATTTAGCTTTCCGTTACGATGCCGTGTAGAAACCAAAGGGCTATGGGTTTAATAAAAACTGCCATACCCCTTCCAGGTTAGCCCGCTACCATCTTAGACTGCATCATCACCTTCCACCATGTGAGATTGCAGACAAGGGCTAACTTGTATCTGAATGAAAAAAAATATTAGAAATCAGGCGACATTTTAGGTAGATGATACAATGAATAATAGCCTGAATAAACTGATAACATACATCTGCTTAGGTCGTGTAACTTATCATGTCGTCATATTATAATATGATAGCTTGCATCCTGGAAACGGATGGCTACTTTTAATCCTGGTCAATCAATCTGGTCAATGAACTTTTAATCCTGGGTACTTTTAATCCTGGTCTATCAAATAGTTCCCACGGGATTTTTAAACACCGAAACTTATGCGGCTAAAGTCCTAGGAATTAATTACTTTTTTTAATGATGTTCTTTCTTTGGGGTTTCAAGTCCCCTCCCCCTCTACCACACATACCTAAGTTTGAAGAATTATTGAGAGACTAGCTTATGCCCGCGACTTCGTCCGCGTGGACTACGCAATTTCAAACCCCAATTTTCAAAATTTCTTAGCGGAGGTCTACGTCATAATAGCTATCTGCATGCCGAATTTCAGCCCGATCCGTCCAGTAGTTTGAGCTGTGCGTTGATAGATATGCCAGTCAGTCAGTCACCTTTTCCTTTTATATATATAAGATGTAAAAGATATGAAGCTTTAAAGCTCCGCTTCGCAACTATAGCTAAAACTTGCCGCGTTGAAATTACCAGCGTATGTAAAGTTGGAAACTTTATGCATGGTCGCAATAAAATACAGTTATTGCAGTTCTACGAGTGAAATCTGCTCTTTATTCTATGCCATTGAAGTAGAAATACTGTAAAGTCCTACATAAATACACGAACATTTTATTATGTCGCAAGTTTTATATAAAATACACGGAGATTTTATAATGTCGCAAGTTATATGATAAAAGTGAAGTGGCAATGGGCAGGGCACATAGTTCGTAAAACCGATAGACGTTGGAGTTCCAAGGTGCTGGAATGGCGACCTCGCACCGAAGGCGCAGCGTTGGAAGACTTCCCACTAGGTGGACGGACGACATCAGACGAGTCGCAGGGAGCCGCTGGTTTCAGGCGGCGCAAGACCGTGGCGTGTGTAAGTCCCTACAAGAGACCGATAGACGTCCAGCAGTGGAAGTGGTTGATGATGACGATATGATACAAAGTCTCTAGACTCCTACGAATAAGGCAATATTCGTAACTTTGTAAATCCACCCAGATAACTTATTAGATAACTTATTAACTGTTAGAAAAATAAAAAAGTATAAATTTAATAAGTACCTACCGATTTTGAAAGTTAGACCATTCTTCTATATAACTGCGTTTTAAAATTTGTAAGTAAATAATATCTAGATTCTATAGACATATAAAAGGAAAAGCTGACTGACTGACTGATCTATCAGCGCACAGCTCGAACTACTGGCTGGATTGGGCTTTTTGGAATGCAGGCAAATATTATGTCGTAAACGTCCGCTAACAAAAGGATATTTCAAAATTCAACCCCTAAGGAGGTAAAGTAGGGGTTTGAAATTTGTGTAGTCCACGCGAATGAAGTCCCGGGGATAAGCTAGTTATATAATATGTCTACAAGCACATTCCGTTTAGATAGCGCAAGTACCTAATAGTTGGTCTTCGACCTATACTGAAATTATAGGACAAAAGACATAGATTGAGTTTTCAAAATGGCGGCGGAAACGAAACTTAAACTCTGAGAGCCCGTGGAAAATTTTGAAGTGGAGCTTGATAGTTTTAAGATACTTGATAAGTTTATTGTTTACGTGGTTTATTCATTTATTTCAGTATAAGTAATTGTTCTGCTACTTACCAGATATATAAAATTGTGTCGCTATATTCACATGTCATTGCAAGGAAGTCATAATTATCTTAATATATAAAACAGCTACTCGATTAGGGTAGAATGACAGCTATAATGTCACGATCGCAATCACCCCTGATTGGTTTACTCTCGCTCACTATTGGCTACAATGCATTGTTGCAACCAAAAATAGCACAAATTCAGCCAATCACAACAATTGAGATTTTAATAATGATTGATGCAAGTTTTACAGTTTTACAGGGAAAGTAGTCCCCTTACTGAAGGAAGGTAGGAAGGTAGAACCAAAAGGATATATATTACAAACTTTCAGATTTTATCAAGCACCTCATAAATATTTCCCACGGGCTCCCAGGCTATTGCATTGCGTTTGTTGGTCTCGAGCCAAGCAGAGCGGCACTGCGGAACTCGAATTCATTTCCTTTATTAATTTTGTTAACATAAAGAAGGAATGTTCAGTGGGTATTTTGGATTTGAATCGGCAGGTAATTTATCTAAATATATAAAAGGAAAAGGTGACTGACTGACTGACTGACTGACTGACTGATCTATCAACGCACATGTCAAACTACTGGACGGATCGAGCTTCATGCAAGCTATTATGACGTAGGCATCCGCTAAGAAAGGATTTTTGAAAATTCAACCCCTAAGGGTGTGAAATAGGGGTTTGAAATTTGTGTAGTCCACGCGGAATAAGTCGCGACTAGGTTGGACGGTTTCAATGTCTATAACGAACACAGGTAGAAACATTTTTTGTGTTTTATATAATATAGAGATTTAGATATTGTACTTTGTCTCGCTCACTCATATTGGTAAGATACAGCGATGCCCAGCCATGCACCAATGAAATGAGTTTCATCACTACATTAAAAAAGTTGCATACAAAACACAAGATAAAATTGTACTAATGAGCACTGTCTATTATTCAAAATTTGCAAACAAAGTTTGTGTTAACCTTGCGCTGAGTGCTAATTTTCTGCGAAACTTTAAAAAGTAAACGAGCGAAAGCCCGCAGTTAGTAATTTATGAAACGACTCATAAAGTCATCCGCAGCTACGCAAATTTACTTAACTCATAATTTTCCTAATAAATCAGCTCTAAGATGGTCATTAGCAATTTTGGAGTTATTTCGCAGTAAGTTGATGTTAAGGTGACGCAGGACGCTCGACCAAACCTATTTGCTTTTCACTTGACAATGTATGAGAAAGGTGAGAGGCACGATGATTTTCAGCGAAATCAAGGGTTTAGGAAAAGTATTTTTGAGAAAAAACTACTGAGTTTATGTTTGCAAAGTATAGTTATTTCAACTAATGAATAAATAAACTATGTCTAATGTTAAATTTCTTTAGAATTTTCATACTCCTAATCTTACTTATTTACGCCCAAAGTTGTCATAAATTTAGTGTTAAAATATGAATCTCTTGAGGCTCGTAACTTTAAAATCAATATTATTTTCAATGTTTGATATAACAATAAACCTAGATAATGACGAGATAAATCGACTTAATACTTAGTTTTGAGCGTACAATATCAAATAATGTAGTAATTACCCTCCTACGTTTGTATGAAGAAAGCTCCGTCCTGAGCCCTCTTAACTCTTGCTCGAGCAGCTCTTTATTCTAAAGCTACGTCCATACCAATCAGATAGCTATTAAGAAACTACACACTCGCTTCCCGCTGATCGCCAACTCGTTTAAGTTTCTAGTTCTACTCGTTTCTCGTTCATCGTCGGCGGCCGGACCACGGGGGTAAAATAGTGTGTGTGTAAAAGTGAAGATTGGCAGACTTCGCACACGTTTGAAAACACTATGGAGAGCTCTCAGGCATGCACTGTTTCGTTACGATGTTTTTCTTCACCGTTAAAATAAGTGATAAATAATAACTTAAAAACCTATACGTGTAACCAAAATAAAAGTTATTTTTTTATTTATTTTACACTTTATTGCACACAACACAAAGTAAACATTGAAAAAACACAATACAGGATCTTAATCTAATAGCTGTAGCATGCAAAGGCGGCCTTATCGCTAAAGCGATCTCTTCCAGGCAACCTTTGACGAAAGGAATCACAAAAGCACGGGTTGGTGCGGCAGCCAAAAATGGCCCTAGGTATATTATATTATTATAAATTAGACTACATACACAGTATATTCTAATAATACACAAATATATATAAATATATATACCTATATACATATCTCTATAATATACTACATAATTCTGTTTACATAGATAAATAATAGTTCTTCAAACGATTTTTGAAGGAGTTTAAGGATTTCGCCTGACGTATTTCAGCTGGGAGTGAATTCCAGAGTTTGACACTGTTACTGGTGAAAGAGTTACCATAGTATACCGTGCAGCTGTGTGGAGTCATAAGTCAAAGTTGTTTATTTATTAACAAATTCGAAGAAAATTTACGATAAGCTCCATCGGAGAAATAAATTGTTGCAAAATGGAGTCTAAAATCCCGAGAATAGGAGGCTCTTAAAAATAAGGCCACTAAGACGGGATTAAGAAAAGTAGGTCATTTCTTAAAAGATGCTCCATCATCCCTAATTCAAGGAAAATTCATTTAAATTGATGACAAGCACTTGACTGCGATGCCACATTATGGCTAGTCGCGGCCATAGCCTCCGACCAGACCAGATCAGCTGAACCCAGTAAAAAAATTAATATTTCCAAAATTAACGCAGTCAGAAATTCAACCCGAGTCACCAACGTCTTGAATTGCTTAAACCATAAGTCAATCCATCCAAACATCCTGTATGGATAGATTGACCTGCATTCATCAGCCTGTATGCGTCCACTGCTGGACATAAGACTCTTGAAGAAGACCACCATAGACGGCCCTCCGTCTTCCTCATCTACTCCCTTCTCGCCATCTTTTTAAGGCTGTCGTCGTTCGAGCGGACTAGAGGTACAGGTATTCCCACACGGGCCATTTACTCCCATCAGTACAGTGGCGTGCAGCTCATAGAAGCATAAACGCACTGCTTACCCTCATTGTGAGAAATCAATGCTTATTTTTCATTATAACCTGCCGTAAAATAAGTTCATACCTAAATGCATACCCTGTCTTGTTCTCCTGTGCACGCCACTGCATCAGTATACATATATACTGATGGGGGCTGATGGTCGTTCCCCAAGCTCGTCATCAACCAGACGATCCAAAACCGAGTATTGAACCTCCAGTCTGAAAGCAGGGTTTGGCAGTTGATAGAAGGGAATTCTTTCCTCAATTGCATGATCCCCGACCTCCATACTGCGCTTTCCGGTACGCAGTCAACACTCTAGAACGCATTTATACCAAGGCCTATCGACTAAGTCAATATCCAAAACCTCAAAAATTACCATTTATAAAATATTAGCTGATGCCCGCGATTTCGCCCGCGTGGAACTAGGTTTTTCAAAAATCCCGTGGGAACTCTTTGATTTTCCGGGATAAAAATGCCTATGTCACTCTCCAGGTCTTTATCTATACCCATGCAAAAAATCAAGTGAATCCGTTGCACTGTTACGACGTGATTGAAGGACAAACCAACAAACAAACACACTTTCGCATTTATAATAAGGGTACTGATAAAAGCTTTATTGATTTTTATTTTTTATTATTTATTTTATTAAATAAACGCTAATAGCTCTCCATTCCCAACTTATTTGCTGATCAGACCAAATCACAAGCCAACACTGAAATACGCAGTTTTGGCAACGAAAACGTACATCATTCACTTTAAGTAAATCTATTATCGAATGGTCTCCAGACTGTTTGAACACGATCAACTTGGATTATTGTCATTCAATAAGATTTAGACTATTGTTTGAACTGCCATTTGGACGGCGTATATTTTTTGTAAATATAATTTTTTTAGTAATAAGTTTTTTCTCTATGTACCTACCTATACCTATCTTCTATATAATATAAAAATGAATCGCTACATGTGTTGTTCATCGCAAATCTCGAGAACAGCTGAACCGATTTCGCTAATTCTTTTTTTATGTACGAAGTTCGCCGGGTCCGCTAGTACTATAGTTTTCTTTTGTATTTAAGTTGTGAACACACTTTCGATTTATAATATGGGTAGTGATAGGCTATGTAGGTAAATCTGTGTTGAGTGTTAGATGTAATTTGTTCTGCTCAGATATTTTTTTATGATATTTAAATTTAAAAGCCTTTCAGTGAAAGGTCGTAAACGGGGCGGGGGGAAACGATCCGACTTTATCTGAGCATAATTTTTCACGTCAATGGAACTCGGTGGCGCACTGAAAAATGTGCGCGGATAAAAATACAAAAGGGCGTTTCCTGAAACAGTTACAAAAGAACGCCGAGATGAATAACGATCACAATAATTGTAACAATGCGTCACAGAAGTGGGGCAATCATACGATTTTCCTATTATTAATAACAAGAAATAACTGTTATATCGATGGTAAACGATTTATCATTCACGCTTGTTGAAGAGGCGAAGAGGATGGGATGATGTTGAGATTATTAGATAGGTACTTTCATGAAATTGTAAGTTGATTGCCTACTTTGTCAAATACCTAGTTCTATCAAAAAAATAAGTAGAGGTTTTAAATAAGGTGCCCAACGTTATTGGAGTCGCATGCCAGTATGGCCAAAACTTTTCTTTAGATTTAACTAGCTGATGCCCGCGACTTCGTCCGCGTGGAATTAGGTTTTTTTAAATCCCGTGGGAACTCTTTAATTTTCCGGGATAAAAAGTAGCCTATGTCACTCTCCAGGTCTTTATGTATACCCATGCAAAAAATCACGGTAATCCGTTGCACCGTTGCGACGTGATTGAAGGACAAACCAACAAACAAACACAATTTCGCATTTATAATAAGTAAAGTAAAGTAAAAGTAAAATATGCTTTATTGTACACCAAAACAAAAACAATAGACATATAACAAATACAGCATGTACAATAGGCGGCCTTATCGCTAAAATAGCGATCTCTTCCAGGCAACCTTAGGGTAGAGGATATTATAAAAATTAAAGAAAGCGGAAGGGGTGTACTAATTAAATAAAGTAAATACACATAATATACGTATGTATATATATATATAAATGAAAATACAACAGTAAATAAGAGAGGAATAGACGACAGATAAGTGGACTAAAAGTAAAAATAAATAAACACATCAAATGGAGGATAAATAAAATAGCTTCAATTTACAATAAGGGTACTGATATTGACAAAAAAATAATTCCCTATTCCGAATGTGCGTTTTAAGTACATAATTAAATATCACTTGCTTGAACGGCGAAGGAAAACATCGAAGCCTGCAAGCCTTAGAGTTCTCTATACTGTTCTCAAAGGTGTGTGAATTCTGCCAATTCGCACTTGCCCAGCGTGGTCAATAGAGGGCAAAAGAGGGCTAGGTCTTGTAAATTAGTAATTACAGTTCATTTATGTAATTGGTAATAAAATGATGCTGCGACTTCGTGCCAGTGATTTTAAGTTTTCAAAAATCCCGTGGGAAACCTCTTCGATATTCCGATATCAAAAGTACAGCTAGTCTCTCTCGAGTACTACTTATCAACGTTAGTGAGAGTAAAATATTGTAACTAAGGCTACTGGCAAAGGTTCTTTAGCCAGTATGTTCTACGGCCAGGCCTACGTTTGCTCTTTATCTTACCTTGTAGTTATCACTACCTCACTATTATAAATGTGAAAGTGTGTTTGTTTGTTGGTGTGTTGGTTTGTTGGTTTGTCCTTCAATTACGTCGCAACGATGCAACGGATTGACGTGATTTTTTGCATGGGTATAGTCAAAGACCTGGAAAGTGACATAGGCTACTTTTTATCCCGGAAAATCAACGAGTTCCCTCAGGATTTTTAAAAAGCTAAATCCACGCGAATGAAGTCGCTTGTCAGGTTGTACCTACCTATTACCTAATAAGTTTTTACAAATCATTATGTCTAAACTATATTCTAGCCTGACGGAATTACTCCCATGGTCGAGCAGGGATTAACTCTAACGTCCCTAAATATCGCCATTTATATTCTATGTCGGTGCCTCGATTACTATCCTGGAGTACCTCTCGAAGTTTCACAACTCCCAAGTCCTATTAATGAGGGCGATTTAACTAAATTAGGTTTGAGGCGCAAATGGCCAATTCCGAATGATCAGGATGGGATTGATCCGAACTAAGCACTCTTTGGTGATACGGATCATTGGACGAGATTTGATTCCGAAGTTCGAAATTATTCGTTGATTACAGTTTGATGACATTTCGATTTAAGGTTGGAGTTGATTTTTCTGAAAATTTAAGGAAGAGGGCCAGGTCTTGTAAATTACAGTATCATCTATGTAATCTAAATATATAAAAGGATTAGGTGACTGACTGACTGACTGACTGACTGACTGACTGACTGACTGACTGACTGACTGATCTATCAACGCACTGCTCAAACTACTGGACGGATCGGACTGAAATTTGGCATGCAGATAGTTATTATGACGTAGGCATCCGCTAAGAAAGGATTTTTGATAATTCAACCCCTAATGAGGTGAAATAGGGGTTTGAAATTTGTGTAGTCCATGCGGACAAAGTCGCGAGCATAAGCTAGTAGGTGCTAAAATGATGCCTGCGACTTCATACGTGTGGTTTCAAGTTTTCAAAAATCCCGTGCGAAAACTCTTTGATTTTTCGATTTAAAAAGTACAGCTAGTTTATCTACACTATCTACACTAATATTATAAAGAGGAAAACTTTGTTTGTTTGTTTGTTTGTTTGTTTGTTTGTTTGTACTGAATAGGCTCAAAAACTACTGGACCGATTTTAAAAATTCTTTCACCATTCGAAAGCTACATTATCCACGAGTAACATAGGCTATATTTTATTTTGGAAAAAAATAGGGTTCCGTAAGATATTTGGGTTTTTCGGACACAAGGTGTAAAAAATCAACCAGAAAAGTTACTTATTTTGCGTACGCTGCCTAAACTATAAAAGATAGAACCATAAAATGTTCTAATTAATTGTAGATCTTATAAATATCTACAAAAAAGTCCGCGACACACTATACCCATCTATGTCGAGTGAGGCACAGCAACCATTTTTTTATTTAAAAATCTTGAATTTTTTTTGGACTACATTTAAACGCGTTTATTTTACTCATGCTATTAATCCTTATCAAAATAAATTATTTCATCACTAAGAACAGTTTATGGAGATAATATTTGGTCTTTGAATGATTAAAATTGGACGTTTGGTTTTGAAGTTATGGCGAAATTAAAATATTACGATTTCTGCTGCACGGCCCGATGTCGTTAAGTTTGTTTGTAGGGGGTAATCTTTAGAACTACTGAACCGATTTTAAAAATTCTTTCACCAGTAGAAAGCTACATTATTCCTGAGTGACATAGGCTATACGGGATCTTTAAAAACCTAAATCTACGCGGGCGAAGCCGCGGGGATCAGCTATATCCAATATAATATTAAATATACAAAATGAAAAGCTGACTCACTGACTGACTGACTAACTGATTGATTGACTGATCTATCTACGCACAGCTCAAGCTACTAGACTGATCGGGCTGAAATCTGGCATGCAGATAGCTATTATGACGTCGACATCAGCTTAGAAAGGATTTTTGAAAATAAAACCCCTAAGGGGGTAAATAGGGATTTGAAATGCGTGTATATTCCACGCGGACGAAGTCGCGGGAATAAGCTAGTTCCTTATAAATTGGTTAAACGGGTGAGCCTTTATGATCCCGTGGGAACTTTTTCATTTTCCGAGATAAAAAGTAGCATAATATGTCCGTCTTCGGAATGTAAGCTAACTCTTTACCAAATTTCATCAAATTCATTTAAACTGTTGGGCAGTGAACAGCAAGAAGACAGACAGACAGACATACACACGTTCGCATTTATAATACTAAGCATGGAAATATGGATACACGAATACTAAAAAACCAGCATTATCATTTCAGTTAATATGCTACCTCAAAGCAAACTTTCAGTTATTTATGCGGCATTCATAACTAATAAGAAATACGAAAAGCTCATGAAATCTGTTAGCACTGTTGAATTCATTCATAGCAATCAACTTTATTTAATCAGCGAAAATGCATCTAGCATTAATTTTTCAAAATGTTCCATTAAAATAACCGCATCCATTTTTATCAGACAAAATATTATGGACTAAGAGCCAGTGCATGTCCGACCTTCGCTATTCTATAAAAGCTGCAAGTTTCTCTGCGTATTGTCCCCAACACAGGGAGGAACGATCAGCGAATATGAAGTTTGGATCATAGTGGCTTTGGGAGATAAAAGGTAATAAAGATGTAAAAAATCTTACTGGTCAGACCACATGCAAATTCACTAAAGAAATTGATTTTGAACTGAATTTCAGCTTAGCTAAAGCCATGTCCCCACTAAGCAAATAGTGAGCGACTGACGTACGACTGGCGTATCGGTCACTTACTCAATGTGAGGGGAGGTAAACGGTAAGACCGCACATATCGTTCGCTGCGAATCAGCCGCTCACTAAATGGAATGGCAAGCAAAACGCCGCAAACTGCGTACATTATGCACTGCATGGACAGTGGACACTCCATTTAAAAATTATAGGGAGGCAAACTGGAAGCAAACAGTTAGCCGCTCACTGGCCCCCTAATGGGGACATGCCCTAACACATCTATTTGGTGTATCTTAAACTTCAATTAATGATCCGCTGGTCAGACCACAGTCTGCAGATTCACTAAATGAATTGATTTTAAACTGAATTTCAGCTTAGCTAACTCTTCGAGACACGCTTCACTTCGCGATGAGTACAAATTGGATCCCGCCGAAACTAAGTTGAGGATTAGTATTGATTTAAGTTAGGAAGTGTAAAGTTTGGACACATTTGCAAATAGATAGAGTTAATGTTTGTGATTGACCAATGTGAACTGATTGGGACTAATAGACAAAGAATGTGTAAAACATGCTATTATGCCAGCCACACTGACACAATCCGGTATTTGACAACTAGTCAAAATAAGTCACTTTTATCAAACGTCAAAACGCACGCTAAGTAGGTAGGTATGCGAGATTCTATGAAATAACGGTATGTGACGTCACAATTATTGACGCGCTTTATTTAGTCTAATCGATAATTTAAAATGATCATCCCACATAAAACTAACAAAGGACGTGGATTTTACGTATTTTGGAAGACCCTCTATTTAATAATAACTGAGAAATAATTTATTTTTGACATAGTTTTATTTTTATTTTTATTTTTTATTTTTATTTATTCGGATCAACAAACAGTAGCACGCAGTGCTTGGATAAAAAACAGTAATAAAATAACTTAGTAATAATATACGTGCTACCCACTACGTCAACCACATAATTATTATTATTAATTAATATACTTACATGTGTAAAAATATATAAATGTAGTATAAAATATAAATAAAGAATATATTAGTACCATACCATCTATCTAAATTCTAATTATCCTACAGGCTTAGTGTAATATAGCAATATTATTCCTAAGATAATTCATGACCAGCTTCTTGAAAGAGCCCACTCGAGAGGAAAAAATGTCAATATTTCCGAAGCATGCATTGTATGACTGTGTCATTCTGTATAGTGGTGATCTCTCACCAGAATTTGTACGGCATCTTGAAGTAGCAAAAAGTTTGTGTGTTAGAGTGCTGCGTACATGACTTCTGGCAGGAATTCTATAACAAAGTTTACGAGTCAAAGGAATACAATCATATTTATTATGACACAGATCATACAATAGCATAGCTTCAAGTTGTTTGCGCCTCGACTGCAAGTCAAGTATATTGTATTTTTCAAGAAGCTGGTCATAAGGAAGGTAGCTTCTCGTACATTTATAATGCATCCTCCGTAGAAATTTTCTCTGTACATTTTCTAATCTCTTAACATATTTATTATAATAGGGATTCCAGATACAAACAGCATATTCAAGTTGTGAGCGAACCAGTGATTTATACAAATGTAGATATGTATCAACTCTCCTGAAATTAGTACCGGTCCGCATTATAAATCCATACATTTTAAAAGCTTTATTTACAATGGTTTGTATATGCGTGTCTAAGTGTAACTTACTATCCAATATTATTCCTAGATCTTTAATATTACTAACCTTCTCTAGACTTTCTCCACAGAGCGAATATGTATAGTCGCTAGCGGATCTCTTTTTAGTAAAAGTAATATGCTTACATTTATTTAGGCTAAGATTAAGTTTATTTTCTGTACAATATTTAGTAAATCTATTTAAATCAGCCTGAAGATGGTCATGATTATCTCGTAATTCAATTGTTTTAAATATTTTAAGATCATCTGCATATAGTAGAAAATTACTATGCTTAAAGCATTTATGAATATCGTTTATGAATATAATAAATAAAAGAGGTCCAAGAATTGACCCTTGTGGAACTCCAGAAGTAATCATAACCAATTTTGATTGATGGCCACTGATAATAACTCTTTGAGTACGATTTGATATGTACGATTTAAACCATCGCCAAAGATCACCACGTATACCGTTATAAGCTAATTTTTCTAATAAGCGTTTATGATCTACTCTATCAAAAGCTTTTTGAAAGTCTGTATAAATGCAGTCTGTTTGCCTATTGTTATCTAAATTTTCAAATAACTGTGAAGCAAAAACAAGAAGATTGGTTACTGTTGAGCGTTTCTGCACGAATCCGTGTTGTTGTGGAATTATAATATTATGTAGCAATGGATAAATGGAATCGTGTACAAGCCGCTCAAAGAGCTTTGAAAGTACAGGCAAGATAGAGATGGGTCGGTAATTTTCTACATTCTTTTTGGATCCGCCTTTATGTACAGGTACTATGCGAGCCATTTTCCATTTTTCTGGAAATATGCCTTGCTTAAGACACATACTGAATAAGATATGCAGTGGCTTGTAAATTGTAGTAGCAGTGGTTTTGAAAAATATTGGAGGTATATCATCCAACCCAGATCCCTTCGTTACATCCAACTTGTTTAGAGCCTTCATTACATTTTCAGCCGTGATAACAGTTTGACTGATAATGTCACATACTATTTCATCTTTACCAGTGCATTCAATATTATCTATGTCGAAGTCATTCGTAAGAGTAGATGGAACAAAAACCGAGTAAAAAAAGTCAGAAAATAAATTACATGCATCGATCGGGTTATTAGCTATATTATTTTTATAAAATACATTATAAGGTATGCGGGAATTGTTTTTTACATTAGAAAAGTATGTCCAAAAATAGCGTGTATTGACTTTAATACTATCTTCTACTATGTTCATGTATTCACTGTAACGACGTTTTGATTCTTTTTTAAAACGAAGTCTAAGTATACAGAACACCTCATAGTCTGACACATTATTATATTTTTTCCATTTAATCCAAGCCCTTTTTTTATCTTTAAATATATGTATTAAGGATGAATTAAACCATACTGGGAAGCTCTTTGCCTTTATAATTTTAGATGGGATATACTTACGTATGAATCCATAGATTATTTCATAGAATAAACTGACGGCTTGATCAGCAGATTTGTTTTTAAAATGTATTTCCCAGTTGGTGTTAAGTATCTCTTCATTAATAATTGAGTACTCAGCTTGTTTAAAACAGAAGTATGTATGTGTATTTAAAGGAATATGTGGTCTATTAGCAAAGGGCAATAGTGCATAGAAAGGTGGATGATGACCATCAGGTGGCACCAAGGCAGTAAGTGCTTTTGATACATTACAATCATTGTTACTGGATAGAAATAGATCTAAAATATGATTATTATAATTTTCAAAACAATTATATTGTGATAGATTCAATGTAGTCATGAATTGACAAAGATATTGACTAGTTAAACAATTACTATTAGTTAAATGCGGTTCCATATGCGCGCCGTGTCGAATCCAATTTATTGTCGGCATGTTATAGTCGCCAGCAAGGTGTATATTATCGCCAAGCAGCAAAATTTCTTGTAAGTAATTAAAATAAGATAGGTATACATCATGGGTCTGATTCGGCGGAATATATGTTACACCAAATATGTGGCGGCCAGCTGTAGTGAGTAACTCGACTAGCAAATAATCAATAATTGGTGGCACAGCAAGCATAGCGGCCGACTGTGATATTGGCAGCGTAAGAAGCGTGGCAGCCAGCGAGCGACGCACCGCGATCATAACTCCACCGCCATCCCGCCGCCCTGTCGCCTTTCGGTTCCTATCACAACGGTATACGTGATATCTCGAGTCAATGAGTTCATTGTCAAATATGTCATCAGTTAGCCATGTTTCAGTCAGGAGTATTAAATCGTAGTCATACATAAGTATATTCATATAAAGCGTGTGGAGCTTAGTCCGTAATCCACGACAGTTCTGATAATACACTGAAAGAACTTTATCCATTAAAACTACCTACTGTATGCTAATAAAATAAAAATAACTAGACTTTTGAATCGCATTAACTTACTAAACAATTTTATTATTTTTAGACACCAAGTGACACGCATATTAAGAATAATTTCATGGTAACTACAATGCAATTGTTTATTAATAGTTGATATTTTATAATTATAAGTAACATAAATATAACATTTACAAATAGTATGGTTTATTTTACGGAGAATGAGATTAGAATACATTATATTAGCTAAAAAATAAGAAAATGAACATGTTTTTACTAACGTTGTCATACAAAAAACGCTATACCTGCAATAAAGTATAAATACAAGGTAATAAGTATGTTTACTGGCGACAATCGATAATAATTGCAGTAAGGTAGGTATGTTTTCAAATTTACGCCTACAATGCATACAAAACCAGTAATAGGTAAACCTTATTGCATAGTAATTAAGGTCTGTAATCGCATGATGATCGAGACGAAGTGCACAAAAAATGTCTATGTTGTTTATTCGATAATAACTAGGTTTCCATTCTGTCAGCGCCTCGACTTTTGAATTTAGTAATATCTCCAGTGGATCGGATAGCAAATGTTGGCGAGGTATCATTTTCCCGGACGAGGATAGTTGCATTTTTGACCCACACGTACTTATATTTGAGCCTTTTAGCCTCCTCACGGCACTCGCGAAAAAGTCGTTTGTTCTTAAGAGTAAGATGCTCATTCATATAGATAATTTGCGACTGACCTTGAATACCTATCTGCTCGCTACGTACTCCGCGAGCCTTTCGGAAAGCACTCAGAATGTTGTCACGCAGAATCCTAGTGGTAAATTTGACAATTATGTTTTTAGGCTGGCGATTGTTTTGTTGATTTGCATGTGGGACTCGATGAATCGAGATTACATCTTTGTTCGAGATTGGGTAGTTAATAGCCGAGCCTATAGCATCTAGGATTGAAAGTAGATTTTCATTCCGTTTGTCAGGTACGTTACAAATCTCAATATTGCATTGCCTCGCCTGTTGTTCTAGGGAGTCGATTTTATGTTCCAGGGAAGAAACGAGATTACCTGTTCCTAGCGCGTCCTTCTTAAATTCTTCAAGGTCACGTACCTTTTTTTCAATATGAACATGCTGCTCTGATTGAAATTGGGCCGATGATTGCAGTTCGGCGATGTCCTTAGTTACACTGGCCAGACTACTCTTCAAGTTAGCTTGCTCGGTCCGTAGTGATTGCATTTCAAGCTGTACTTCAGATAAAGCACTTTTGATATCGCCACTGATTCTATTTAAGCTGTCGTCAATTTCTTTGCGCCATATTTGTAGCATATTCTGGAGATCATTTGTAAAGCTACGCAAGTCAAATTCGGGACGAGTCATCTGTCGTTCGATGAGTTTGGATGACGTGTTCGTTTCCTCAGCAGGCGGAATAACTGAATTACGTACCGGAGTGTTATCACGGCTTCCTTTGTGTCTGCGAGAAACGTTGCTGCAGGAGGGACATTTCCAGGAGGCCAAATAGTCCTTAGTTAGCGTCGTATATTGTTGTGGGTTAATATTCAGACACTCACAGTGATAGCCTGATTTACAGTAATAGCACTTCATAAGGTACTGTTCTGTCAGAGGACGTCCACAACCACTACTGCACTCCATATTTCCAGACACAGATTTTGAGCCTCAACACACTAACGAGACTATTTATTTTAGTTAAATACCTTATTCGGCGGTACCTACTATTACGAATCTTTTAATTGCCAAATAACGATAATACGCACAGGAATAACGATAGCTTTTAAGCACTACACTACGACACGTATTAAGTAGATGACAAGAAGTAGCCCATGTCCTCCTCAATTTCACCAAAATCGGTTGAAAGGATGGGCCGTGAAAGGCTAGCCTACAGACAGACAGACATACAGACGGACAGACAGGCAATACTTTCGAATTTATAATATTTAGGATTTGTCCTTTGATTAAAAAGCTAACCAATGCGAATCAAATTCTACACATAAAAATCGCGGTTGGCAACCAATATCTCTGGTTTTATATAAAGCATTAAATTTTAAAAGCTCTGGAAAAGCTTTACTTTCCTATTTTTTCTCTTTTCGCGGATACCGATGATACAGCAGATTAATTGCTAGAGTGCAATAGAAAAATCGGAGCGCTTTCAAAAATTTATAGTCTCTGCCTGAAAATATATTAGCCTTTTATTTTTTGTAGCACTTTTGAACGTTAGAAATTGAATATTGTAGTCAATTTAATACTAATATGTGAGAACTAATCTGAAATTATATTTTAATGCCCTTTGGAACAGGGTCATTGCACTTTTTGGAAACTATAGCTGCAGCCGAAGCCTCCCATGAGATCAGAAGCTCAGTGCAGCTTTTGTCTGTCCATACATGACTTATAACCAGCGCTCTGATCGTGGAAACCTTTAAAGATTGGTAGCATTGCATGCATGAGGTCCATAAACACATAATTGTAAAACGTCCATTTTCACTTACGTGACGTTTTAATGTGTTTTGATGCTCGAATTCTAACGTACGAGATGTGTAAAATCTAACCTATCCTTTTTGTGTTAGGGTCTTGTGGAATGCTTTAGCTACGGCTATTTTTCAAAAAATTGGCAACAACGTTAGGTACTTTAGCACCAAATTATTTGAAAACGGAAAAGGAAACGCAAGGGTGAATGTGAACGTAACTATGGGACGGATATACCTAGATAATTTTTCGTCCCTGAAAACCAAAAAGTTTCCTTGGGATTTAGCAAAACCTAAATCCACGTGGGAGAAGTTGCAGGCATCATCTATTTAATGCAGATATAGCTTGAAACCCGGAGAGGAAGGACATAGGCTATTTTTAACCGACTTCCTTTATAAAGGAAAACAAAGTTGCCATGGAATTTTTAAAAACTTAAACCCATGAATGAAGTCACGGGCATCACTTAGTTTATTTCAAACTAGCTGACCCGCCCCGGCTTCGCTCGGGTGGAATTTTAAAAATCGACGTGGGGGTTGAATTTTCAAAAATCCTGAAACAGGTATCTATTTCTTTACTTGTGACCGAAAACCCAAATACAAATTTTCATGCAAATAACTTGCAAAAATGGAGGACTTTCATACAAACTTTTATCCCCTATTTAACCCCTTTGGTAGTAGAATTTTCGAAAATCGTGAAATACGTATTTTTTTTTATTTTTAACCAAAAACTTAAATACTTATTTTCATCGATGTAACTTTAAAAATGACGGACTTTCCTACAAACTTCAATCCCCATTTAATTTCAAATAACTTACTCACCAAATTCTATAATTTCCCTTTATTAGTAGTTACTTAGTACCTACCATAGATCATAGCGAGACCAATAATTAATCTATGGTACCTACCTACTGCAAATAGGTGACCGTAGTCTTTTCACATTTATTTACCTATCTAAAGTATGAACGTGATTTGAAAGGCTAGCTCAGCAAATCCAATCAGCGTCAATTAATGAAATTAGTCTAGCATGGCCGCTGACTGTGCTAGACTTGTGTATTTCTTGCTAACAAGTAACATCTCCTATACTTACCTATTCAATAAACTAGTATGTAGTTCGTGCCCGCGACTTTGTCCGCGTGGATCAACAACAAGGAATAATAATAATAGGAACAAGGAATATATTTTCGTCTCGTCCGTCAATCCTTCTGTATACTTACACAATCATTTAAAAGATAAACTATTAAGAGCTGTAAGGTTAAATCTTAGTATAATATAGATATTATCACTACACAGAATCGTATTATCTAAATTTTGAAAAATACATTTTCAGGAATATGAAAGCGTGAAAAAAAATAGGTCCCGCAAATTGCTAATGCGCGTGGCTGCCATTTTAGTGAAGTCAGGACTAGACTGAAGTTTCGAGCTGATGGCATATTATTACTTAAATATACGTCAAATGACATCAAAATGACGTCATTTCGATGTTAATGGGTCATGGTTCCAGCGCAATAGCAATTTGCGGGACTATAACAGTTAAAAAAAAGTACCGTTTAAGAAATAGTTAAAGAAAAAAATTGGCAATCAACTTGGCTACCGCGAAACCCTATTTGAACTTTTCTGACACTTTACAATAGGGGTCTATGTAATAAAGAACCTACGCGCAAGAGTTTTCAGTTCACTTTCTACTTTTATACCTGGTAGGTATTTAGATAAAATATTCAGTGCGTAAAACAGTACGTAACACGCTCCATCAGAGAGGCGACATCTTTCGCATAGTGACAGAATAAATCACAAGCTAGTTATCAGCTATCTGCCCGGATCTGCAATCTCGTTCACAGCGTATTTGCATGATGACTATGTCATAACCACTTCGACCAAGTAATTGCTTCCTCGGGTTCCACTGAATGACGTTACGAAGACGGGGTTGAAAATTGATTGAAGTGCATTTTTCACTAGAATACCTATACCAGTAGGTACGTTAAGGTAAGAGCCGCGTTACCTCGTATAAAATGAGAAATAATTTTTAGTTAAATAAATTTTTACAAGTGCTTTTGAATCGTCAAATGGATCTACTACTGAATGGAATGTTCTTGATAGCTAGAAATAAGAAAGATACGAAAGTAAAAACTAAAAACTGATTAGAGGCAGATGCATTTTGAACGATAACATCGATAACAACCTGCATTTTTGAGAGTTCTCTATTATATTTTCAAAGGTATTTGAAGTCTCTCTGCACTTAGCCAGCGTGGTGGATGGCCTAAACCCTTCTCATTCTGAGAGGAAACCAATGCTCAGAAAAGCACCCACGATTGCTTAAGGTAATGATGAGTTTGATAAAATTTTAAAAACCTATACTAGATTAGAGCGATTCCATCAGACTGTATTGTTAGCCATCGAATAGAAAAATAAATTCAATTGCCTTACAATAAAATACTATACTTGCAATAAAATAAAGTCGTTTTTCCGATAGCGCTGTAAAATATAAGTCGCTACTGAGTAGTAAACTTGATTACAATAAAACTTAGAAAATATAAAATCGTTCGATTCTAGTTTCAAAGTAAAAGTGCATTAACGAACGCTAGTCATTTTGTAAAAAAAGCAATAACTTGTCCAGTTAACTTTATGTAACATAGCGTCATTTTTTCCTTATTATTTGCCCTTTGTTACGTCATCATTAACAAGCTTTAAAGTTGGAAACTCTCGATGTTGAGTTAAAAGTTAAAACAAATATTAGTTTCACAGAATTTTCATCAAAGCCTCCATATTTTTTGCTAGCAGCGATTTTCAGATAAGGACAAAAACGACTTTCTATTAGAGAAGGACCATTTCACAGATAGCATATGAAAAAACACGAAAAAAGCCTTTTCATATCATTTAACAATTGCTACCTTACTTAAAGTAGCATGTGAAATGTGAATATTCACGATGAAAAATCAAAATACTGAAACATATCAAAACTCCATGACATTTTTTAACTGAAACCTGAACTTTTCATACTTTAGGCCCGGGGTCATTTAACGCGCATATGGACATCGACCCGAGCTGAAGAGCGCGCGAGCTAGAACAATCATGTCCCTGTGTGTTAGAAAGGGTAAACAATAATTAGGTAGTTCAATTATTATGAATGTAGCAAAACAATCGCTTGCTAAGTTTCACGAAAAGCAATTCCCGAAAAGTTTCGTGAAAACCAACCTACAAAATATCAGTGCTATTAATAATATCTTGATCATAATTGTTAGTTATATTAATATAGCAAACGATTCCGTGAAAAATAGCATGTGAAATCACTGTTAAGAGAAAAATTATAATTTCACCTTTAGCAATCATGCTCATCGCTACTTTCCATTATACGAAAAATCTCTTAAAGGCCTTTTTGCATAGTCTTTATCCTTATGAATATTATAAAATGCAAAGTCTGTCTGTTGGTGTATTTGCTTATTCCTTGAGAGCCCATTAGTAGATTTAGTGGAAAGGCTGAGCAAGGCAAAAAGGCGGGATTTTCCGCCTAAGTTATGTTGCGGCGTTTTACATGACTAATCAGAATAAGAAGCTCGAGAATAAGAATAATTATCTTCATTTCTTCTCCACTCTCATTTGAATTCTGTTCGCTATCTACAGTTACATTTTTAAGAAATAGAAATAGTGTTTATTTGCCAGAATGTGGTACAATTTGGTCCAGAAATTACCCCCGACAAACAAACTTTACCTCTTTATAATGTTAGTATACTAAGATATATGTATGATGGAATCTATATCGCACCCGTGCGAAGCTAAGATAGCTCGTAAAATACAGGACGTAACCAGAACGCTAGCAAAAACGAAGACAGGTGACTAGTACTGATATGATACCACAAAAAACGTGAAAAAAATATAAAAAATCCTATATTTTGTAGAAGTTCATGATTTATTGCAGCTAAAACATCTGACTGACGCTAGAGGTCACCGAACGTTGCATAAGAGGCCATTCGGAGTCAATGCCAATGCCGCGTCGCAGCTGGGGCATTGACCCGAGTTTTGCACAATATACATTGCGTGTTAAGAAAATACTAAATCACTAAAACTACAAATTGAGGCAAATGGTTATTGATATTGGATTGTGTTTAGGTAGTATAACAATAACGCTAAGTTTTTACTAGCGTTCTGGTTACACCCTGTATAAAACTTACTTGTAAGTTGATGAAAGGAGCGTCAGCCATGACTGTCGGCACGATGAATCCACCCTCGCCGGTGGACATATCGATATCCTGGCTGTAGATATCCGTCTTATCGTCATAAAGCTTCACCCGGACTCGAACCTTTTTCTCCGTGCTCATGGCTTCAACCTATGGAAAATAACAAGCGGTGAGTATTGTGATTTTGAGAGCAATTGCTGAGTTTTTTGCCGCCTCTTCTCAGAAAACCTACACTCTGAACAGACGCGGTGGTAGAATCACAGACTTTGAAATTTACTGTCAAACTGTGCCTGTCCTTTTTATATTAGGTATACATAAGTAAGAAAAAGATGCGAAAACTCTTAATAAATAAATGTGAAATCTGAGATTTTACACGAGAAATTGATATAATAGCTAGATAATAAATACCTAACTAATCGCCAGATAAACTTTAAGTGGCGAATAGGTTTGCCGTATTGACATATTTCCTACGCAATACTCAAAATCCCTCATATAAAAGTTATTTGATGATTGAAAAGTTAGCCCTTAAATGCAGGGTATTAACTCTAATAGTCCAATAAACAATTCACATTAAGCCCCTTGAGATAGGTAGGCACTCCGTATCTTGGCTGATAATATTTAATTACAGCTGTTCCATATCAAGGGGTCTTGCGTCGAGTCAGCAGTTAAGCCAGGTCGGGACTTACTGACTTAATAAAGCCTTGAGCTAAAACAATATCAGCCCTGTTTTGACGAGAACATGAACTTGTATTAAAATTTCCCATATTTTACCACTTGCTCAGGTCAGGAAAATCAAAGAGGTTCCAAGAAATTAATAAAGAACCTAAATCCACGTGGACCAAATCGTGGAGTTATCTAGTTTATAATAATTGTACTCGTAACAATAATGAGTTCATCATAATAATAATTAAATTTAGTGCAGTTTACTACACAATAATGGTAATACATCTAATCCAAATTATACTAGCAACTAATATCATAAATTAAGTTCAACCGCAGTTGCTGAACAGGTTTTAGATACCTATTCACTAATAATAATTAATTAGCTAAAATTATATCAGTTCACAATAATTGGTTAGGTAAATTTAAGGGGACTCAGTTCAGTGCTTTCTTCATACAAACGTAGGAGGGAAATTACAACAATATTCGATATTGTGCGCACAAAACTAAGATTTATATCGATTTATTTCGTGATTATCTAGGTTTATTGATATATAAAACATTGAAAAAAATATTGATTTACAAGTTACGAGGCTCAAAAGATTCCTATTTTAACACTAATTGACATTAATGACAACTTTGGATGTAAATAAATAAGATTAGGGATATGAAAATTCTAAATCAATTTATCATTAGACGTAGTTTATTTATTCACTACTTGAAATAACTTTACTTTGCAAACATAAATTCAGCAGTTTTTTCTCAAAAATACTTTTCCTAAACCCTTTTCGCGCGCTTGATTTCAGTGAAAATCATCGTGCCTCTCAACTTTCTCATACAATGTCAAGTGAAAAGCAAACATGTTACCCACGTGCGCTGCCAATTTCGGTCGAGCGTCCTGCGTCACCTTAAGGGTTGTTAGATTGAATTAGTTCAATTGCACGCACCATGTCGCCATTCCATGATTATTACAGTAATTAGATTAGGCTAGCTATAACTTTCACAATTATCAATGCGAAAGTGTGTTTGTTTGTTGGTTTATTGGTTTGTTGGTTTGTCCTTTAATCACGTCGCAACGGTGCAACGGATTGACGTGATTTTTGAACGGGTATAGATGGACGGAACCTGGAAAGTGACATAAGCTACTTTTTATTCCGGAAAATCAAAGAGTTCCCACGGGATTTTCAACGCGGACGAAGTTGCAGGAATAAGCTAGTTAATAATATAACTATTCAATGTTGCTACTGAGCTTATGATTGATGATTTCATCGCCAAAGATAGCTTGTCTGATGCTTGGGCGTAATACTATTATTATAGTTACATTTTATCTAATTAATTATTATCTGAGTCTTCTTCCATTATTTCTTTACTATATATACGAGTACCTAGAGCTTTATGTAATTAACGGTTGCTCTTCTTTGATAGTGATACTTAATTCTTCATGTAGGTAATTAGTATTTTCTCATCAATCATGCCGTTGTTTTATCATAGGTAAGTACTGACTAAATATTTGTGTGTTTGTTAATATTACAAAAAAATGGTATAAAATAATAGGTATGCCTTCAATAATTCACTGACTGTGCCGACGAGCTTTAAAATATTACGTTTATGGGCACTTTATCAGCTTTATAACTTTTATATTGTGGAGCACAATACGCCGCCGCGCTGGAAGGAAAAACTTCATTTTGGAAAAATATGTAATGATTGCGGACAAAGTACTACAAGTAGGTAAGTACGTGTTTATTTTTATAACTAGTTTTAAGCCACATCTTTCTTTACGTAAAATTAACTTAAAGGCCAGTTCAGAATAAAACATAGAAATTTAAAACAAGAGTGAATAGGCACGTTCTAGGCAAACGCGTTCCATCTTAGGCCACATCGTCACTTTCCAGGTGTGATCGTGGTCAAGCGTGCGCCTGTAACGAATTAAAAAGAAAAGTACCTTATTTCCCTTAGATTTCGTACAGGCACGGTGAGCGAACTGAAAGCCTATGCCTAAGCTGTGATCGCAATCGCAAATTGTTGTGATTGGCTGAATTTATGGTACATATTCCTGTTGCAACTTTGCATTTAAAAAAAATATAGTGAGTGTTAAAAATTAAACACAAAGATTGTCCTTCACCTTTCACACCTAAGGGAGACCGCCCACCGTGACTCTTTGACTTGACAGCGATACAGTAGTGATACTGCTGCGAAACGGTCGCGATAAAGAAGCGATGTGTCTGCTTTGCCCAGGATTCTGTATGGCTACTGTCGCGATTCACAATCGCGTTTATAGTTTATAATCTCGTTTATAGTGTATATTTCCGGGCAGTTAGTCCCGTCTGACACGATGCGAGTGCGAGCTTGCTCAGGTATTGTTTCACGCGCTCATGCACTGAGTACGGATGTAGCACTCACACTAATGCAGATGGCGAATACAGGCTGCGGTGCGGCGCGCGGGCTTGTGTGTACCGCTCCCTCGCGTGGCGCGCCCCACTGCCGTCTAAAAATGCTATTGCGACGCGTCTTGCGGTTAACTTCAAGAACGACTATTTAATTGGCGCAGACTTTACGCGCGGCTGTACTGCTAATCCGCTACAAAAAATCGCCGTGAGTGATGTCTCTAATTGATAAGACGTAGCATATACCTAACAATAAGTAACAAAATTAAACTGAAAACAATAGCAATTAAATCAAAGTATCGCGACGAAGCATCCAATTACGCGGCGCTTCAATTAGCTCGGATTATACATGACTTACAAATTGTTCGAGACTATTTTGATTAGTCCCTTAGGCTATTAGCTTTACTATTCTGAACTTTAGCATTAAAGGTTAAACGATATAAAGCTATATATTAAACCTTAGTAGATAGAGATTAGAAGAATAGAGCTCGTTCGTTACATACGACGTTACAACATTGAACTAAAAAATTTGTAACGTGCAGAAATGTCTCTTTTTTTGTTTGACACAATTATTATAATGTGTCAAAAAAAAGAGACACACTCATGTGTGGCTACTGCATACCCACCTTAGAGCTAGGGCGCACCACGGTAAATTTCCTTTTTTTCCCCCGCAAAATCTGTGAACTATAGAACTATATGGAAGCGTGCGCACTTCGGAATTAATTCCGCTCCGGATTTTGATACATTTAAATTCAAATTTACGGATTTCAAAACGCACCGCAACTCACCGCACCGTGGTGCGCGCTACCTCCTACTCCATACAAAAATAAAGGTAGGTGTATACTGTATAGTGCATTTTGAGCACTCACTCCCCATTTTGGCTCTGTGTCAACAGTCTTATCAAAAGGACGATTTTAGTCCTTAATCTAAGGGTGAACCGTATTTTTAACATAACAGTCAACACACAAAGAAAAAATGATGAGTGAGAACTTAAAGCATTATACATTGGAAAATTTCTAGCCGTTGCTTTTTGCCTCTTCAGACTGCGCTAATGTACCTTGAGCCTAACGTAGCAACAAAGTGGATAGTAAAAGTTTATGTTAAACGGAGCTTAGTACTTACACGACCAACAAAAGGCAGTCCAGGTTTGTACCTCCGCCGCATGCTGTCAGCAAACTTGAGTTCGACGTAGTGTTGCTCTGCAGCAGAGGTCGCAGGGGTGGTGCTGCCCAGCCCAGTTCCCACAGTGAGGTCGACGCGTGCGGAGCCGCCACCGCAGTGCGCTTCTATCCTCCACGTGCCTGAGCGAGCTCCAGCCGCTAAAATCGCGCTTAGCTTGCGGACACCTATTAACGAGAAAGTTGATTTACACATCATCGTCATCTCAAACAATTGCCGGTCCGCTACTGAGTACAGGTTTTCTTTAAGAATGATAAAAAGTTTAGGCCATAGTCTACCAAGCTGGATAAATATGGATTGGCAGACTTCACACATCTTTGAGAATATTAGGCAAGTATAGACACCACTCAGGAGTATGGAGGCGGTATAATAGGGTATTGGACTGTAGTAATAAAATGTCGTGGTTTTTTGTATAGCAGTAGTTTATGGGTCTAGAATTCATTATTAAAGAAAATAATAAAAAAAAAATCATGATTTATATTCATTTTTAAAATAATTAATTATTAACGTCACTCTGTGCGGAAAGCGATTAATGACGTCATACGGCGTAAACGAAAAATATATTTAAATTTTTTTACATAAAAAATATTTTTTTGCAGAAATTACTTTATTTTTAAGTTATAAAATCGTCCTTAAAAACCACTTCATTAATTTACCTCCGAAAGTGAAAAACTAAGTGTAAATTGAAGAAACTAATTAACTCTGTGACCGTGATATAGAATCAGAAAAAGCAGAACTTTGGCCTACTTTTTGCCAACATCACTTGACAGTAGCAGCGGCCCACTCACAAAGTTTTTGCTTGCGGATATGACACATGACTTCCAAGAGGGTTCACTGATGTAATTAATCAAACCTCGAAACCCGACGAGAGTAGCCGCGCGGAACGTGTATTCATTAATATAATTATTAAAACAAGCGATGGCTGCACGTTTTAAAGATAAATTTTACTTTTTTTAGGGTTCCGTACCTCAAAAAGAAAAAGGGAACCCTTATAGGATCACTTTGTTGTCTGTCTGTCGGGCTGTCAAGAAACCTACAGGGTACTTCCCGTTGACTTAGAATCATGAAATTTGATAGGTAGGTAGGTCTTAATAGCAGACATAAGGGGAAAAATCTGAAAACCGTGAATTTAGGGTTATATCACACAATCACGTCATGAACTAATAATATAGTATTTTCAATTTTCGAAGTAAGATAACTATATTGAATGGAGTGTCATATGAAAGGGCTTTATCTGTGCTTTCTAAAATTCTTAAACAGATTTTTATTTATTTTTATGCATCATAGTTTTTGAATTATCGTGCAAAATGTCGAAAAAATATGACTGTAGTACGGAACCCTCGGTGCGCGAGCCTGACCCGCACTTGGCCGGTATTTTTTTAAATGGTTAGCAAATGAGTAGCCGAGTCACCTGATGTTAAGTGATTACCGCCGCCCATAAAAATTTGAGGTACCAGAGGAACCACCAATACGTTGCCGGAAAAATATACCTAAATGTTTTTAAAACTCTGCAAAAATTTTCATAAACGAAACATGTACATCTACGCCCACATTTCCTTAAAATATCTCGACCCCGATGGCTTTTACAGGCGGGCTTAAAGTTTTTGCCCCGACAAAATGACACGTGACTTTAAAGAGGGTCCCCGAATGTCATTAATCAAATCCCAAGTCATGGTGACGTCGCATGGCAATGGAAAATGTAGTATCTGCATATTCATCTGTGCGCGGATTTAGGTTTTTGAAAATCCCGTGGGAAGTCTTTGATTTTCCGGGATAAAAAGTAGCTTATCAGTCACTGTCCAGGTCCTGAAATACCCATGCAAAAATCACGTCGATCCGTTGCTCCGTTGCGACGTGATTGAAGAGCAAACCAACAAACCAATAAACCAACAAACAAACACACTTTCGCATTTATAATAGGTATGGGTAGTGATACCACAGATCATTATGATTATTGTAATTTCGAAAAAAAACTTTTTCTTCTTCTTCCTGACCTTATGCCACGCTACGTTGGGTTGGCACAAATGTCTGCTTTTTTTCTAATATATTTAAATATGTAAAATGAAAAGGTGACTGACTGACTGACTGACCTATCAACGCACAGCTCAAACTACTGGACAGATCGGGCTGAAATTTGGCATGCAGATAGCTATTATTATGTAGACATCTAGTAAGAAAGGATTTTTGGAAATTCAACCCCTAAGACGGTAAAATAGGAGTTCGAAATTTATGTAGTCCAAGCGGACGAAGTCGCGGGCATATTAAGCTAGTACTAAATAAAAAAGAAAATGTCAAGCGTCGTTAACTCGTTAAAAATTTGGTTAGGGCCAAATTATGAGGCAATATCCCAAAAGGTTTCCCGTGTTAACACGCCAGGGGGCTCGCGCCATATCAGGTGAAACTACTTGATCCTTTTGCTTACGTAAAAGAATTTCCGTGTCCCGCCGCCGTGACGCCTTTTGATAAATCTGCGACCCTATAAACAAATGCCGGAAGCTGGGGAATATTTTACTCCGTGACACAGCACCGACGAATCTATTTTCGGAAGCCAAATTCGTATTGAAAACGATTTTTAACATGTCAAGCATATATGCATAACAAGCAAGATTTTTCAAGAGTCGGGCTCAAGGTAAGTTTAGTTTCGGAAATATTTTTTTCTAAATTGACTTTGATAAGACATGCCTATTACTCTCTGGGCGAAGTTGTACCGAAACCAATTGGTTTTATAATCTGGTAGGAATAAGAATGCGAATATGAAATTTGGTACAGAGATAGCTTGCAGGTCACTTTTTATCCCTGAAAATCAAACAGTTTTCACGGGAGTTTTACAAAACCTAAAGCCCTGGGCATAATCTAGTACTTAATAACTTTAGGGTTAGGCTAGATAAATTCCAATACATTTTCAGTCATAAGTCAACAGGGCGTATAAAGCAAACCCAATCTATCAAAATTTGACACGGGTTATCGTGCCGATGACATGGTAAGGCTTTTATAGGACCAACTCTACAGAGCGCTACGTTTCTTGAAAATTTGATGAATTTATTTCTATTTTTGACGATGAATCGGTGTCTATGTATAACTAAAACATATCAAAGAGGTGTCTATGACTAGTAACAAAATATCTATGCAATTGTTTTAGTAAGAGCAATAATATGGACAAGAAAAGAGTAACTGCTGAGTTTCTTGCCAGCTCTTGTCTGTAGAATCAAATTTCCGAACCATTGATAGAATCCTGATAAATATCATAAGTGGCACAAGGTGTCATACATAAAAAATTATACATTATACAAGTATGAATAATAATGTATGAGCAGCTTAACTCAATAAACTTATATTAATTTAATTTAATTTCAAATAACTTGTTTCTGTAAGCAATGTGTGTTAGACATTCTCTTGTGCGCAATCGGATGGTTTGGTACAACTAGATATTAAAAACCATATAAGACATAGTCTACGTATATTTATAAAAGAAGAAACTGGTTGACTGACTAAAATCTACGTAAACTCCAAGCGCTTCAAACATATTTTCTCTATAATGTAATCTTCCAATAATACCTAAAGTAATTTGAGATGTTCCAATAGGATCTTAATGAAACCTAAACCTACTCTGAAACAGTCGTAGGAAAAAGGCAGTACACGGTAAGAGCAAAATTACCTTAAACTTTAACATAATAATTTTAAGGCTTAAATTAACTTATTCCAAAACAAAGTGCTTCCGTAAACAAAACAAACAAAATAGTCCGAAATCTCATATTGTTTATTTAATGAACAAAATATTATGAAATCCGTGCCCAACTTTCTGCTTTCAGATTGGAAACAAAATAGAGTATTGGTTATAACTTCCACTGTAAGGATGAGTTACAATAACAAAGTTATACTTTTCAATTAGCGAGAGCTTTGGGGTAGCGAAGCATCTACCATTATAACGTGACTTATATCAAAGATTACTCGGAAATATTTCAGAAAAAGTTGGAGCCATAAGCTATAAAAGAGCTGTTCCTTTAGCATGATATCTCAGCAATTGATTTCTAACCATATGAGTTGTTTTTATGATACTTTCAACTTTTTGGGGAAACAAGGCAAATATCTAAGGTATGTAAGTATATTTTAGATACACGAAAAAGTGATATTCAGTACCTAAGTAAATAGGTAATTACATAATTATTATTTAAATTTAAATCTAGGTAAAACAGAAGGCCAAAAGAGATTACTTAAAATTATAATTAAACTATTTTAACAGAATAGATTTAGAATAAATGTAGGTATATACAATAATAAAATAAAATTACAACAGTGTGTGTATGATTGTGTGTGTGTGTGTGTGTATGCGTGTGTGAGTGTGTGCTTATGTGTGTGTGTGTGTGTGTGCGTGTGTGTATGTGTGTGTGTGTGTAAGTGGGAGTGTGTGATTGCATGCATATTTAGATGATAGCTACTTTTTTTTTTTACGATGATAGTTTCTTAATTCCTTTTTAAATTTATTGTTTGATAGGTAAAATAAGTCAAACTCAGCGAACTGATTGTTATAAGTACGTACAATGTTTTAAAATCCTACATGTAAAGAATATGTTTCTTATGCATTGGATTTAGAAATTGTTTAAATTTAGATTCATTAGAGAAGAGATATACAATTAATAGTATTACAGAAAGTTGCAAAAACCAGAAAAAGTAGAAGAATCGAAAATGGTGAAATATAATATTACTTAATTTAGCCGAAATAAGAATTATAAATTCTTTCCCTCAAACAAAATGTAAATACGATTGTATTACTTACTTATCCTTATTAATTTGGTCTGTGTACAACAGAACCCTTGTAAATATCTTCAAAAACCAGATGTTACTTTGGCTAAGGGCAATAAAAATATATCCGAAATCCAGAGTAGGATTTACAAAATACTGAATTCGCCCTCAGTAACTTTTAGTATGCTTAGTATAAGATTTTAATCATTATCATCAACCGATAGACGTCCACTGCTGGACATAAGTCTCTTGTAGAGACTTCCACATGCCAAGGTCTTGCGCCGCCTGAATCCAGCGGCTCCCTGCGACTCGTTTGATGTCTTTCGTCCACCTAGTGACGGGTCTTCCATCGATGCGGCTTCCGGTGCGAGGTCGCCATTCCAGCACCTTGGGACCCCAACGTCTATCGGTTTTCCGAACTATATGCCCTGCCCATTGCCACTTCAGCTTCGCAACCTGTTGAGCTATGTCTGTTACTCTAGTTCTCCTACGGGTCTCCTCATTTCTGATTTGATCACGTAGAGAAACTCCATGCATAGCTGTCTGAGTTAATGCAAATGTTCCGCATTTGCGGATGCGGATGCAAATATCCGTAACACTCCTGGTGTGAAATCTTATAAGATATGAGATATCTATACTAAACCTACAGCTTCTCAGGGTGAGACCTATAGACTGACTCTGACTTAGTTAAAACGAGACCGAGCTATACATATATCTCACATAAATTCTCATTGAAGCCTCAATAGCTCAACGGGTAAAGGAGTGGACTGAAAGCCGAAAGGTCGACGATTCAAACCCCGCCCGTTGCACTATTGTCGTACCTACTCCTAGCACAAGCTTTACGCTTAGTTGGAGAGGAAAGGGGAATATTAGTCATTTAATATGGTTAATATTCTTCTTAAAAAAAATCTGTCTTGTTTTACTCAATCTTAAGTCTGAACAAAGTCAGAGTGTGCTCTATAGATCTCACCCTCGGCCTCAGTGTCGAGATGAAATTGAGTACTTTGTGATATTACTCGTAACTTTGCGTGAGGAGGGGCAACAACAACAAAGTCACTTTGCAATCACGGAGTTTCCGGCAGATTTCCTGCCATTGCCCCTGCTTTAGTAGACTTTTGATAAAAGATTACCTATACATCAATGAAATCAGTAAGTAACGCAATTACATTCACGAAACGATTTTTGAAAATTCAACTTCGAAAGGGGTTAAAAAGGGGATGAAAGTTTATAATATTATATGAAAGTACTCATTTTAAATTAATATCTCTGAAAATTGGTATTAGGGCTTTTGAATAAAAATGAATATATTACGCGTATTTCAGATTTTTTGAAATCACACTTTTAAGGAGGTTAAATAATAGATGAAAATTTTTACGAAAGTCCGTCATTTTAAAAGTTACACCTATAGTTATAAAAATAATTGGTATTTGGGCTCTCAAGCAAAAATTATTGAAGGACGCCTTTCTCGATTTTTGGAAATTCCACCCTATCGTTGATTTCCAAAAAATCCACTTGTGCGGATCTAGGGTGGCTCAGATAGTAATATTGTAAATGTGAAAATTAACATGTCTGTTGCTTCTTCACTCCACAAGGAATGAACTAATTTGGCTAAAATTTGGACTAGAAAATTATCATACCGTATCATACAGTACCAATATATTCTGCTACTTTATTCAGAAAAAATTCCTACGTTACAGAAAACTAGCTGATGCCAGCGACTTCGTTCACGTGGATTTCTAGATTCTTAACATCCCGTGGGAACTCTATCATTTTCCGGGATAAAAAGTAGCCGATGTCACTCTCCTGGTCTTTGATGCAAATATCATGCAAAAAATACTATACATGCAAAAAATCACGGCAATCCATTAGGTACTCTATTGCAACGTGATTGAAGGACAAACCAACAAATCAACAAACAAGCACACTTTCACATTTATAATATGGGTAGTGACACTTGCATGCAGTATGAAAACGGAGTCAACTTCAAGCTGTACTGGTTCAAGATGTATATTGATTATATCAGCCAGTTTCTCCTTAAGATAGTTTCAATAGTAACTAGTAACATCATTATTCTCTAGGATTCCTTTGAAGAGAATTATTTCGCTATCTGAATTGTAGTTCCTTATTAAGTTTAGCTCAAAGCATTCTAAAGCTACTGTGGTATCTGCAACAATGACACGGAACAATTACTTTGAATAGTTTCTAAACTTGTCTCACTCATTTGTGGTGAGCCAGCCTTAATGGAGTTTCAGCTTCATTCAGATTACTATTTGTCTTTGACGATTTTGTTTTGTGAATGTTCCTTAATGAAATCTTATTCTGGAATCTTTTGAAAAATGTTGGCGACCACTGTGGCAGTTTGAGCTTAGCTTCATTGATTAATGAGACATGGTTCCAGCGCAATAGCAACTTGATTGCAGCCAAGCGCTAAACTATAAAGGTCATAACTCATTAGAGCCACCCAGCACCCGATCTTCACCGCCAACGCTACAGACTACGGAGTTGATGTAGTGAGCGTATGTCCATAGAAATCATATTATAAAGAATATCAACCACACACATAGGCAGTGCAGGTCGGGTGCCGGGTGGCTCTAATGAGTTATGACCTTTATAGTTTAGCGCTTGGCTGCAATCAAATGGCTATTGCGCTGGAACCATGTCTCATTAATTTAAGTAAAATTTATTATATTTAAGTAAAAATATACCATCAGCTCGAAACTTCAGTTTAGTGCTAACGTCACTAAAATGGCGGCCACGCGCATTAGCCATTTACGGGACTTATAGCTAGCGAGTGACGACAGAGCCTAACCGTAACCGTGACGTAATTTTAACCACTTGTTAGGAAACCGGACATTCAAATAAAAAAAAAAATAATAATGCCAATATTCATGATAAACATCAAGGGAAATCGTACTTCCTTTTAAATTGAGTATTCCACAGGAGTTCCTTTTCCAAATTCTAGGATTGGAACACAAAAACTTTTCGTAGATTGAAAGGCTATTTATAATCGGAAATTGAATCTGTCAGAGTTGATCCCGACTGATGTAACATAGAAAGGCTTTTAGATCGCAAACATTCCGAAGGCTTTGTTGATCCAAAGTTAAAGGTTGAGTAGCGTATAGATGTTTCATTTAAATAAGAGGTTAGTCAGGAATCAGGATATTGATTGAGGATTTGTCACCCATTGAATTCGTTTAAAGAACATCATTGAAAGTATATTCATTTTTAGGGTTCCGTACCCTAATAACGGAACCCTTATAGGATCACTTTGTTGTCTGTCTGTCTGTCTGTCTGTCGGTCCGTCAAGAAACCTACAGGGTACTTCCCGTTGACCTAGAATCATGAAATTTGGCAGGTAGGTAGGTCTTATAGCAGACATTCAGGGAGAAATCTGAAAACCGTGAATTAGTGGTTACATCACACAAAAAAATTAAATTGTGGTCATGAATTAATAATAGTATTTTCAATTTTAAAACTAAGATAACTATATGAAGTGAGATATCATATAAAAGGTCTACACTTGTGCATTCTAAAACAGATTTTCATTTATTTTTATGCATCATAGTTTTTGAATTATCGTGCAAAATGTCGAAAAAATACGACTATAGTAGGTACGGAACCCTCTTTGCGCGAGCCTGACTCGCACTTGTCCGGTTTTTTTTTCAGATACAAGTTAGCTTGTGACTGCAATCTCACCTGGTGGTAAGTGATGATGCTGTCTAAGATGGAAGCGGGTTATGGAAGGGCGTTACAGCAGTGCCCGGAGGTTAACGCATTTTTTTTTAAATTATAGACTAGCGCTTGGCTGCAATCAGACCTGGTGGCAAGTGATTATGCAGCCTAAGATGGAGCGCGCTTGTCTAGAAGATGCCTATTCACTCTTGACTTTCTCGCGAGTTGTAAGCGCGCTGTAAATTTCTCTTTTTATGAAGGAAAGGGCAGACGTGTTCTGGAGTGGAGACCGCGTATCGGCAAGCGTAGTGTGGGACGACCTCCAACCCACTGGACTGACGACCTTAAGAAGTGGGATGTGGGTGGATGAGGAAGGCAGAGGATCGTGTGTCGTGGAGCGCTCTTGGGAAGGCCTATGTATGTCCAGCAGTGGACGCAAACTGGCTGATTGATTGATTGATTGTATCACCTTCGTCCATGGAGAGTTGGTCCCATATAGCGACCTTGGTGCCTGCAGGATCGCTGAGCGCGATGAGAGCGACCTCATCCCTCACCAAGCGAAGGTCGTGGTCGAGTGCCAATATCCAAAACGTTACTGTAACAAAAAATACAGGGTGTAACCAGAACGCTAGCAAAAACGAAGACAAGTGATAGGTAGTAGGTACTGATGATTACTGATATGATAATTATTACAAAAACAAACGCGAAAAAATATATTTAAAAATCCTATATTTTGTAAATTATATTGCAAATAAAACATCTGACTGACGCTAGAGGTCAACGAATGTTGCGTAAGTAGGCCACTCGGAGTCAATGCCGCGTCGTAGGCGGGGCATTGACCCGAGTTTTGCATGCTATACATTGCGGGTTTGAAAAATACTAAATCACTCAAACTACAAAATGAGGCAAATGGTTATTGGTAGTGTGACGTTGTAAATTTTGAACTACTAATTAGCGTTTCGCTTTTAATTAAAATCTATTTTGTTCAAAGTATGTTGGTGCCACCTAGCATCAAGGTGCAGAACTACGCGTGGGTCGATGTTCAGAGTTCATTCGAGCCACAATAGATGGCGTTTGCTTCGTTGTCAATTGTCGTAAAAATAAAACAAAATAATTAAATAAAACCATAATATCATTTGTTTATTGTTAAGTCATTAACAAAACGGTTCTTATAATATATCCTTAGGTTCCGCAAATATTCAAAAATGAATTGGCTTCATGATCAAACTAAATGAGAGCGGCCACACTCGGGTTGCGTCTGGCAACACCGATTGGTGAGATTTAGAATTTTTCTGGAGTCAACATGTGAAGACGAATTTTTTCGTTCCAGGAAAATCTCACTCCTTTTCGCCCATGGCTTCGCCTGGGAAAATACAATAGTTATAAATTTAGTCATCCTAACGTATTTCAATGTTTCATCAATTATGGTGAGTGAAAAATCAAGTAATGTGGATTCGACAAAATGGCGGTTTGGTTAGAGAAAATCCTAATTTAATGATTTCCCTTTCAGTTCCAGTTATTTTACCTTCCCAAATAAATGAGGATAATGGGTTGTGGGTGGACTCCTGAAAACCATTGGTGGCCAGGAGTTCAATAGGTGAGTTGTGTTTGATCGGGAAAATTCCACGTGTCGAAATTTTCACACAGCACAAATTATAATCTTGTTTTTCTTTGTTGCAGGGTTTCTGTTTGCGTTTCCGTTTTTAGTTTTCGGTTTTCCGTTTTTTTTTTTGCTTTCGTTTTCCGTATTTATTTCTTTTGCACATTCACGTTGGCAACTTAATTTCTATGGATAAGACTTGGTGAAAATCTTTGTAAGGAAACATTTCGGTTGTGAAGAATCAAGTTAAATTGAGTTTGGGATCTTGGCCGATGCCGTCCAGCTACATTGCAGTCTTCGCACCTACAAGTAAGCAAATGTTTGTATCCTGGAACAGTTTAGTGAACCTTCTTAGTGTATGTGTACAGTAAGAACCCTGTCTTTACTACTGAGCTTATTTTTGAAACAATTTTATGAATTTTACTGTGTCATTGTCTATTCCATGCCAATGGCATCTTAAATTTAAAACATAGATTTTATGTACTATCTACCTAAGGCATTCTAATGTATCTAAATTAAGTCTTGGCATTAAGCTAGAATAACTAAGCATTATTAGCCATCACTATGTATTAAGCGACCCCGGTAAAAGTTACATTAAAAACAATTTTGCCTAACATCTAGCAAATTTCATTTATAACACCTCATATACATTACAAGGGAGTCGACGGCTAGCTTCTATTCTTTACTAGGTAGATAGATCAAGTAAAGTAAATTATTATTTTCCTCTAATCTTTGTAAGGTGGTAGATTATTCCGTATCCGGGTATATTTCCATTCCGCCCGATTTACCACCCTTACAAATGGCGCCCGAACGTTTTTTTTATATAGTTATTTCAGTATATTTTGAGAAATTTTGTGAATTTTATGAAATGTACTCCGCTGATTGTACAATTTTCTAAGTGGTGACACATTGCAAAGAGCTCTAAGCTGTTTTTTTTTATGGTTAACTAACTAAATAATAACTAATAGTTAGAAATTTTGTCTGATAGGTTAAGTAATTTTCTGAGTATAGTCCAACATTGGTTTTTTTCTTATTTAATTAACACATTATAAATGGTGCTTATGCCGTTCAATTATGTTATTTGACTTACCTTGGAGGTGTATAAGTGAATGTTTGCCTTCAGTTTAGTAATAAACATTGCTTAACTGAGTTGTTGTTGGGTATTGCTTTCAATAGTAAGTACATCTTATGTTTGAAAATTCCGGTAACTTAGTATAATTAAAGTTTTGAAACGCTATGTGCTGTTAACTAGTTACACACATACATTTATAAATACTAAGAGTTACAACTTGTGAAACTAAATATATAAACTATATTCAGAGATTACATTAAGTTCAAGTATGAAGTTATGAACAATTTTTTTTTTCAGTGACTTGATACTTCATTATTTTGTTGAAATTTTGTTTAGAGCTGTGTTAAGGTTATGATAAAAGCTACTTCACACACAAAACATGTTAAGTTTAAGTGAATGCTGGTAGTTTAAAGTGACATTTAGAAACAGATTTTGTTGTATTTTAGGTTATATGTTAAAAGTGTAAAGTAACAGTCATCAAACCATTGCACAATCTCTTTGTTTTTTTTTAAAGATAATATGCTATTCAGAGTTCATTGCAACTTTGTTGCCTGTTTACTTTTGTAATTGTAAAGGTTGTAACACACTGTGTACTCATAAAGGTGATACTGCACCTTACAATCATTTATTCAATTTTGGGAAGTTTTATTTTGTTATATTTTGTTTACTATAGTAATAATATGTGCTTGTATTATTAACAATATTTTGGAATAGGAACATAATTGATAAAATAGGTTAGGATAGACTTAAGAATATTGTTTTTGTTGTGTATTTTGCTTGTGTATATTTATATAGTTTAAATAACTTCTTTTGTGTTTGTGTTTAACCAATTTGTATAAGGCTAAACATAGACAGTTACACAAGCTCGATATTTTGTTAAATGTGTTTTGACTTAACACAATGGAACAGACTTTTGCCCAGTTTCATTCACTTTTGAAGGACGAATTGTGTTATGAGGTATCCATTCGTTCCGAAACTCCAGCACCTACAGTGCTAGGTTTAAAGAAACAGTTAAAACAATTAATTCAGGAAATTCCTTCTGAATCAATTTTAGAGACGGATTTCACTTCTGAAAGTGAGTTAGGGGTTATTACTAAAAAAACTTCAAGACTTAGAAGATTTATTAAAAAG